>NC_053161.1:30704676-31304676 GCF_016835505.1 Polypterus senegalus | reverse complement strand
TCCCATCTCTCCTTCTCTCTCTCTCTTAGCCTCCTTGACTGTTTACCCCCAGTTAGTTAGGTGAACACTGATTCTTTTCCCAACTCTGTACATTTTTAGACATTACCAGTTAGTTATCTGTAAACCATTTCCAATGGTCAATGCTATCAGAACTTTGGCATTACCTTTACAGTCAGGGACTGGTCTACATTTGCTCCAGTTTTACCAGACTAGAACTGCTAGATTCCTGTTCCCTTAGTGGGACAGCAAGGTCTCCTGGATTGTTTTCTGTGGCTAGGTGATGTTTCCATCACTGATGTCTCTTCCCTGGCTTAGGGTTCTCTGAGGAGATTCAGACATTCATGACAATTGCAAGATCAATTGAACCCTAGCTCATGTGCTTATACTCATGCTGGTGTCCCTTCTTATTACCCATCTAGAGCATCCATCACATTTTCAAAGCGTACCATTCCCCTAGCAGCTGCTATGTTCCCACACTGGAAAGCACAGGTCTTTTCTGGTGCTAGTGTCTTTCTCTCTCTCGTGGATGGGTGTATGTATGAACCTAGAGGTGCCTTTGTTCCAGCAAGCTCTTCCGAGTCAGATGTTCTCTTTAATGGGTTTTCAATAAGAAAAATGAAGTGGAGAGTATTATGCTAGGAAGGAACTGGTCACCTCTCTTATTGCTGTTGTCATAATCTCATAAGCTTTGCCTTATCTGGGATGTTCATATGGTTTCCTTTAACTCTCAGAAACACAAAGTCCTCTGTGAAGACTTAACCTTAACACCTTACAAACTTCATCCTGGCAGGGACAGAAAAATAAAGGATGTACAGGGTGAACATCGATGCCAGGACCATTTCATTCTCCCGCACGGCAGGTTGCTGTGTTCCTCTGGGCTGATCTCAGTTGAGACACCCACAGGAAGGCATAGGAATTGGTGTCCAGAAGCAAAGCCCTGCTGAGGTCTTTGGGTGTTGCCAGAGAATGTTGCTGGAGGAGACTGCCCTGGTTTCCACACAACACAGAAGCGCTCTAGGCAACCATAACACCGGAAGCAGTCCCACATCCAGTTTAAAAGAAGCTGACAGGCTCACCTAGGTAGGCAGCTGGTAAAACTGACCTTGGATAGTGGAATTATTGAGAGTGTGTATTATTGTATTATTGTTGGATGTGTTTGACTTGAGGATGTGTCAGACAGCCGAAATCCTTTTACTTGAACCTGGAGTTGTGTGGCATGACATTGTGTTTGAAGTTTGAATTGTGGTTACAGGGTTTAGAAATGGATGGATGGATGATCCACAGCCTTACTTTCAGTTAGACCACCTTTCCATTGTTATGCCAACAGAAAATGCTTCTTAAAGTAACGATTTTACTGAAACTAGCCACAGCTATCCTTCTGCTGCTTATGAAGTCACGGTCACTCTTCAGCGTCACAAACACCTTCGACTGTGCTGTTCCTCTCTCCATAAAACCCCCTTATTTTCGGTGAGTTTTTATTTATCCAGTGCCCCGAGAGTCTCTGCCTTTTTTTTCCAGCCCTGCTTATCTTCAGGGTATTATGCTGTCTCCTACAGTACAGTTTACACCCATAACCACCCGTGTGTTGATACTGTGATATCGATTATGATATACATGTGTGCTCAAATACATTTGGGGCCATGATCTTTACATGCATGCCGATTTGCATGAATGCAGCTTACTTTAACATTACCTCATGTGAAGTGCTGGAGAAATGTATACATCTCATTATTTCCTCATGCATTATAAAGGTGTTTAAAGTTTGGTGCAAAAATTTGAGAAATGCTTGGTTGTGACACACCCAAAGCATCACTATTGCAAAGTCACACTTCACACTTACCGTTACAATGTCATTTTGACTGACAGCACTTGGCTGCACCTTGTAGATGTGCAAAATTTGTGACAAACAGCATTCCATCATTTAACAAATCAATGGTTTTTAAGCGTTTCCAACTCATTCAGCCTTTCTTGGGATTTGCATGTCGATCTGTTCCAGAAAACTATCTTTTGGCAGCTCCTAATGAGTTTGGACAGCTCAGAAGCTCTCCTAAATACTGGTGAACTTAGGAGTAATTTTCTAACTTGGGAAAATTGATAAAATGCTTTTGTTCTTACTCAAGTAGGACCAAAATTGTGACAATTAGGACTGTTTTCCTACTTTGAGATGCTTGATAAATATGAGCATTGCTCTTTGTTTTCTGACTTCATCTGACTTCATCATTTTAGTTTTTCATCTCCTTGTCATTTATACCCTTTTACTGTCTGCATAAACTTCAATTTGTGGCAGACAGGGATAATACTATAAAAATGATGTATGATTTCACAAATGACAGCACTACATTTTTAAGTATGGTGTTCAAATTACAATACATAACAACTATTTAAACATAGTAGACTATGATTAATCTAAGTGATTTCTTAATCAATTTTGTAAACATATTGTTAGACATATGTTTGGTAAAATGAGATGCTATGTATTTTATTTGCTCGATATTTGGTGGATTCTTCATCATGTGCTCTGGATTACTTCACATTCAAAGGGCTAATAGGCCTTTTTGATTTGTCATGTTCTCTCATCTTCTAATCCACTTAACTCAGACCAGGATCACGTGGTGGAGCCTATCCTAGGTTGTAATAGAACACAAGACAGGAACAAACCCTGGCCAAGGCAACAGTTTACTGCAAGCAAACACAAACACACACACTCAAGAGCGGCGACTGCAACAAGCCCCGCACCCTTGGGGGCCGTGCTTTCGAGGTCTGCATGTCCTGTTCTAGCGGATTTGTCAAGTTATATTCTCCAGTATATACATATATATGAGATGTTTCTAAGAAGAACCCTTTTAAAATCCCTCTTCAAGGTCAAATTCTGTATATGTACGTCTTTGAAAACATTCCTTCATCGCCAGTATAATCCCTTCCTAAAATAGGTACAGCCCATTTGTTGCTGGGTTGGCTACTCCTATGTACAGACTTTTAATCTAGATAAGACTAGAAAGCAAGAAAAGTGGATTTTCATCTGTGAACCTGGAAACTGGTAGGAGATTTCATGATGATACCTCTACGTTCATTTCAGACTTCCTGTCAAAACACTGAAACTCACATTTTTTTTTGAATTGTATTGATTTTATTGTAATCACACAACATTCCATACAAATAGATCAATTTTTAATAAAATAGGATAGAAAACAAATCAACCCCCACACCTGAGAAAGAGAGTATGGCCAACAGAGTAAAACTTAAAGCTAGTGAAAATAAGTAAATAGATGAATTAATAAATGAATACAGATGAATGGAGAAGAAAAATGTAATGGGGAGAGAAGCTGCTTTCTCAGTGCTTTAAAAGCTTATTCTAAAATGTTATTGATTGGATCCTGTCATGTGCAACTCATATTTTATTTGTAGACCATAAACATGTCTGAATATTAGTACACAAAAACATGCATCGCTAATGATAACTGGCTGACATGACATGGATGACATGAGAGGCAGCTATTCTTGTTCTTGACATTGTCAAGCATGTGTGCATAGGGGAGAATCTAAAGGCTCTGGTGATGGTAATTTCCCAATGCTCCAGGGTTTGGGGCTGTGTGCTAATGCCTTTTCTCTTCCTCCCTCGGCAGACTGGAACATTGATTGCTACATCACCACTGCTGTCACTTCCAGTGCTCACCCTCCTGGACCTGCTTCTTCGTGCTGGAAGGACTGATAACCTTAAAATTGTCCATCTTAGCTCAGTTCACTTTGAAACTTGCATCTGCAGAAGACATCTCTGCCATTGTTGCACAACTTTTGTTATTTTTTCAAACATTATGTTATATGGGTTCACAAGGAAGGTACCCCACCTCTTTACCCTTATCTTTTTCATCTTTTACAACATATTGAATTTAAAGTAATCGTAGATTCTTCAGCATACACTACACTAGTCCTCCAAGTGTCCTTTACTTGTGTTCCTTAGGACACATTTACAGTGTTTATAAACTTGGTTGATTTGCCATTTTCCCTTCCTTTGTAGTAACAAGGTATGGTAAATTTTGTGATTTTGTGATATATTTTTGGTAACGCTGTTGTTTTCAGATGATAAATGACTAACACTAGCCAGTCTCTCATTCCACCTGCTTCTTACTACAGCACCTTTATTGGCTAAAATCATTTTTGGGGTGGTAGGATGTTATTGATTAGCAGGGTTGGTGAAAAAAAACACATATATGGCACTTTATTCTTGACCATTATGTACCTGAACAGAATCAATTCATAATCCATGGTATCAGCCTAACCAGCTGCCTGCACATATAATGCTTACAAAGCAGTTATGCGGGATGGACAAAAGTACCTGAAAAAGTGACCCTTACTGTATATTCCAGTGACTTGCATATTTATTTAAAAGGTCATTGTTTGTTTCAGAAGCACCCTATGAAATTATCAATTTTATGTTATTATATTTTTTCAGTGATGCAAAACATATACTGTATGATATTCTATGACTACTAATGTGTGCTTGCAAGCCCTCTACAAATAATCACAGTAAATTATTTTCTGAATCTTTGTTGATAGTGTAACCTATTGTAACAGTTTCCTGCAGAAATAATGAATTATTGACCCCTACTGTACATTTTTTCTTTTCATCACACAATCCACAAAGCAGAGCTAGCATACCATTCAATGCTTTTTTTATTGTTGTGGATCAATCTGATTTCAGTAAATTAGTCTTTTATAGTCTTGTTATTACAAAGAAGCTTGAAGCTCAATATTTCACTATTACTGAATCAGATATTACAATATAAAAGTATTCATTTAATGACATTGTATTCTATGCACATTTATAAAATGATACATAAACATTTACAGAGCTATTTTGGTAAATTACTGTATACTGTGTCTATAAAAAGTATTCACTCCCTTGGAAGTTTTTACATTTTATTGTTATGCAGCATTCATTCACAATGGATTTATTTTGAATTTTTGTCAGTGATCAGCAGAAGAAAATTCTTTAATGTCAGAATGAAAACAGATCTCTGTGAAGTGGTCTGATTATTAACCCATCTAATGACGTACATCTGACACATCTTTAGTAATGTTTCTGGAATTATTCGGGTGTTGTGGGTCTTTCAACATTATGTCCCCTCTCTCCAAGTGTCCCAGCTGAAACTGATCAGATCCTAGCTTGTTTCCAGCTGGCCAGTTAGCTACTTTACCCCCAACCGCTATGTCTCTCCTCTCTTGAGCCATAGCCATCAAGAGGTTTTGATATTGTGGATGACTCTTCTCTTCTCTGTCCTTTCATGCCCAGTGTGTTGAAGACTCATGCTGCAAAGTCTCTGCAGCCAACTTCAACTGGGAAGCTGTTAGGTTTCAGCCAGGGTTTCACTCCAAGATGTGGTTCAAATTCCTTTTTATGTCTTTTTTGTTTATATTTGATTATTGTGTTTATGTTAATATTGTTGTTCTTGTTTATTCTTTGTATAATAATGCATTCTTCACCAGTATTTTTGATCATTCAGTTTCAATGTCTCTATGTATTTTCTATTATGTTCTTTGTGTTTTGTGTGTGGTTCCCCAAGAGGCAGAGCCACCTGTCCACCACCATTAAGGGACTGCCCTATGCCATATAAAGACTGAGGAAACCACCAGTTCATTGCAGTTCACCACTTGGTGGTTTTGGTGAATTATAGTGATTCATTGTGCTTTTATGTATTTATCTGCATTTTTTTTTCTCCCATTCTGCTCTGTTTTTGACCATTCCTCTGGATTGTGTATTGGGACATTTTTTGTTTTGTCGTCCTGAAAAGCCTTCCAGCGCTGCGACGAAAAGTGGCAGACTGTATAGACCTTGGTATTGTCTTCCTGTGGCTTCCCGTCTGTAATGCCACGTAAATCGTAACAGTAAAGAAAGCTAAGTTATTTTCTCTTATGTGATTTTTACTGCCATATCACTATGGGATGGATATCGCCTTTTAATATTATATCTATATAGTTTCCGGTTACTTAAAACACCACAATTACAAAAGAACTTATTCCAACTAGGGAGCTATTGCCCCCCTAAAAGGAACATCCCTTGACTCCCTATACAGCAGCACCCCTAGTTGCAGCGACCTTGAATTCTTCCATCAAGGATCTTAGCGGCACCTGCAGTTTAGTGGTATGCCCATAAAGGACAATTGAATTCAGGTTCCTTAGCAGACCCAATCATCTTCTGAGGTGAGTGCTAACCTTCCTCTCCAATATCTCCACAATTTAAACCAACACCTTGTACACCAGGAGTGGCCATATAAGCTTTGGCAAAATGCCATGCTGATACACCCAGGATTTATACTTTCGTGTCCATTGTTCTTAACCAGCCCTTAAGCTCTGTACAGACAGACTGGACTGAAGCTGCATCCTTTAGGGTGCTGTCGGACATCTTTCTAAGGCTCTTAACTGGCTTCTCTGATATGGTTGGTTTACTTTCGCCTGCAATGCTGAAATGGTAAGAGACTACTACCTTTCTCTCCTCAAAACAAATTATTGTGATTTGGCTTTTTTGAAGCTCATCGAAGCATGCTCCATTATTCCCTTAAGCTCCTGCAAAATCCACCTACAACCTTGTGCAGATTCTGTAGAAAGTGTAAAAACATCCTGAACTTTGGTGATGGGAGATTGATGTCTGGAAGACTTTGTCTAGGGCCTTCGGCATTCTGGCTCTACAACCTTTACGGTCATCTACTTGTCTAGCAAAAACAGTGTTTCACAGATGGTACACCCTGTAATTATTCTGACCTCAATCTTCCGCTAACCTAACATCACTACTCCAGAGGTGACTCTCATCCTGAAGTTGTTGCAGTAGTCAGTGATGAATCCTTGTGTTCTGATGAGGAGAGGATGTTTGGATAGCATAAGCTGTACACCTCTTTGTGGTAAGGAACTGTGTACTGTGACACTAGGAGGCAGTAACACTCCTCTAACCCAACAGACAGACACTCAGGACACCAGGTAAAAGTACTATGAAGTATTTTATTTCTTTTTCTTCCTTTTTAAATAGTGCCCTTAAGCACCACAGCCACCATACACAGGCAAGTAAATACACTAATAATACACATTATTCTTTCCCTATCTCTTCCACACCTTCCAGCAAGTGTTGTCTACTACCTCCCGATTCTGGCTCCCTTGCTGGGTTCCTTGTCAGATAGAGAACTGGACTTTTCTTCAGCCCAGAAGTACTTCAGGGCTTCTGTCCCCGTGACGTGGGAGTACTTCCGGGCATTGCAGAAAATAGAAATCCCCAGGTCCTCCTGCAGCATCTCCTGGCAGCACCCACAGTACCTAGCAGGGCTGTGAAGCCAAACTCCAGATTCCATTGTGCCTCCGGGAATTTGGGGTACCGTTATGCTGCAAGGAATTCGCCATCTAGCATCTTGGGGAAGGCAGTGTCCCAGAGTAGCTGTCTTCCCCCATTGTTCCATTCTTTGGGTGTCCTGGCTGGGTTGAGCTGCACAGTATATAAATTAATTACATATATTAAACAGAAAATACGTACATATACATATTCACCCTCTTTAATATTATATACTGATACTCATCACTGGTGCAGTCAATTGATTTTAGAAGTCACAGAATTAGTTCTATGAAGATCACATGTCTGTATTCAAGTGGTTGTAATTCAATTCCTTAAACTTAACTAAAACTGTACATTTCTCACAGTTTCTTTATAATTTGTATCTTTATTGTTACCTAAAAACTTAGAAATTACTTCTTTGAATGATACCCAAACCTTTTGTTCCTTGATGTTAATCACACATCAAATTCTACTTCTGAAATCAGATTTCTAATATCAGGTCCAGCAAAAATGCCATCTTTCAATATAAACTCAGACAAACCTGGCATTAATTCATAAAACAGACTCCATCTTTTGATAGTGCTTTGACACGCTGCTTTACTAAACCAAGCTTAATATGAAGTAGCAGCACTTTAACTGGATCCACCAAGCTAGGTCTGAAGATGTTTTTGGTACCAAACTGTAGCTTCTTCTAGACAGCCATTCCTTCTGAACCCAATATAAATTTTAGGCTCTGCTTTCCCACTCACAGAGAAAACCTGGGAATTTTGTCAGCCCTGCCAGCTAACCCAGCAAGACACAAAGAATTTTCAGGTTCCCACATGTGACCCAACAGTGCTTATTATAGCTAAAGATAGATTTTAATATTGGAAAATCTTAAATTCAAGCAAATTATTATTACAATAAAATATTGATATTTAATTCATTATTGTGTGAAAACAATAAAATAACTATAATTGACAGCTAAAAATGTGTTTTGTAAAAAAATTGTTACATGATGGAGAAAAATGTTTTTTATATTTAAATTCATCATCCAATAATACATAAATATTACTTTAAATAATCAAAACATTTTTATTCAGTGTGTATCTGTGGTAATATAAAGGAGGAAGTCTCAGAAACTGAAAACAATACTGAGTTAGATCTTAAATATGCTGCATTCCTGTATGGTGAGAATGAGTCTCTTGAATATAATACCCTTATAACACCTTTGTCACTAAGAGATGAAGCTTTCATGTTCAAAAAGAAGCATTTTTTTATCCATCACACCTCATGAATGTCAGAGTACGCTTAGTGCCTAAAATGTAATCTAAATTGCCCCTGACCCTACCAGATAAGCTGTCTCTCATGCCCAAGACATCAGATCTGCATTTGAATTGTTCATCCAACCCTTGACAAGAAAGATAAATCTTGAGTTGACCAATCTAGAGGGGAAACAAGTGTTAATGATAATGGAAAAGAGCTTGATCAGACCTATTTATAAGCTTACATTGCGTTCCTGATTTTGCTTGGAGTGCATTGATCTCATTGATATAATGTCATTGGAAACATTCCAAGTGATTTCAAGAATCATACATTCTGTTATCATACAGTATATATAACATTTGGTTGGTGAAAACATGACAACCATGCTCCAGTACAGGAAGTTGTGGCATAAATAGTTTGAACATTTATCCCATCTTTACAATCCTGGGCCCCATGATTGTAAAAAATTCCTGTTTCCATTCTGTGAGTGCTGCCCTTTTAGGCAGCACAGGACAAAAGGAGTAGAAAAAGTACAGTACAAAGGTGACCTCTTCCAAATCTGCCTTCACTGCGAGTAATTCTGTCCTATCCTGTTGTCCCAGGACAAACAAAATGTGGTTTTGAGGACACAAACAGCACCAGATAAGATGGACACCAACAGATTGTCCTGAATTATAATGCACCATAGGGAAATGTTAACAATGAGCACAATGTTAAGGCACCTATGCCTGCCAGTGTAAGACTGCCCACTCGCCACCTGCCCTAATCTCTGAATTTATTAATGTGAGTTAATACAGTGTCTGCATTACATGGACTTTAATTGACAAGTTTTAGTGGAAAATTTAATTGAAGCAGGATCTCCCTGGAGTAGCTAAGTTTGACATCTCACATTGAGAGAAGATAACCTACCCAGAACATCAGCAGTTATATCTATTGTGAGGGACATTTAAGTAGAGACTCCCCTGCTTTCCCCTGTCACCACCTGTTTCTCCAACAGCAGGCAGTAAACATGGCAGTTGTGAGATATGTCCCCAGCAAAATGACAAATAGGCCGGCATAACATGTGTTAAACATAAGCAGCACACATACAGTACCTTACGCACTGATGACGGGACTATACATCAGACTGTTTAGTAGAACTTTTTTATCTTATTCCTAGTAATGTAAGTACTATTTTGTTGTTCATAATTTGAAAATACTATTAAGTAATGTTTGCTATTGACCTAAAATGTTTTTTGAAAGTTTTGAAATTAAGTTAATTTGATTTGGGTGAGTTTGACCCTAACAAAATAAATGTCATGGCATCCAATAATGCTTTTCCTTTCCAGATTTTAAGAAAGCTAGAAATTGAAGTTGAAACTCATCCATTTAAAACCACTAGACTTGCTTTATTAGCTCCGGGGTCAATTTGACCCCAAACATAAAAGATGCAATGTAGTTTAAACATAAGTGGACACTAAGATATTTTTGACATTGTATCACATTTTATTTGATGAATTTTAAACTTTATATCTTTTAACAATTTTTGTGAATATATTTTTTAATTAGAGCAATGAATATTTTACTAAATATTTAGAATCTTTGATAATTTAATTTGTACGTTTACATAATAATACACATACTGTACATTCATTAGCATGTTTTCATTTACCGTAGGGAAATAAAATTGTATATAGCTTGGACTTGAATCTCTATGCCTTGCTAATGATTAGCTGCAAGATGCATTCAGGTTTCAGAAAACCCTTAGAGGCCAGATAATAGACAATATGAATTAAAATCTGCTAATATAAACAGAGGTTCATTGAACCAGCTAAACTGATGTTAAATGGTTCATTACATGCAGTGAAATTAACAAAAGGACAATAGCTTCAATAACAGAGTGCTACAAAAATACAGCACTGTTAATTACGGTCTAGCCAACTAATTTTAATAGATATTAACATTACCTATTACTCTGCTTGACGTCACCATACCCAGATGACCATATATTGTTTGATATTTAGTTATTGTTTCAGCTGGTGGATGTGTCACACTATCATGTTCCCCCAGT
Source organism: Polypterus senegalus (assembly GCF_016835505.1). NCBI lineage: Eukaryota > Metazoa > Chordata > Cladistia > Polypteriformes > Polypteridae > Polypterus > Polypterus senegalus. The sequence goes on along the minus strand of NC_053161.1, from coordinate 31,294,069 downwards.
GTGGCACTTTTTTCAACTTATTTCTGTTTAGTGCTCATGGATTAGTTAAGAATGCAGTTGGCATTTGTATGTTTGGCCTGTTATTTGTCTTGATATTCTAATGATTTCTGTCAGGTTATAATCCACAAGCATGTCTTGCAGGTTTTCAATGCCTGCCTCTCCTATCATTTTGTCTTTTTATTGCCAGTACAAACAGAAGGGCTATGAGATAAAGCAGATATTAAGCATGAGCCCATTTCCACAAAACTAAAGAAAAAGATAATACAAAGAAGTACTTAGTCTGTTGGAAAAAAGTAAAAGTTATTTAAAGAAGCAATTGCACACTGAAGAAAATGAAAAAGATAGTAATCAACTTTATGACTGTTTCATTTAATATTGGAGATTCGGGCTATGGCGGCATAGTTGTTAGCAGCATGGGGTCACAGCTTCAGAATTCTTTGCTCATACTGCAGCCTGGGTGCTATCAGTATGGCCAGTATGGTTTTTTATAGTTAATTGGGGTTTCTGTCACTTCCTAATAATGTGCAGTTTATATTGTTTGATCACTTTAGATTTGTTAACTAAGAATGAGTGTGGATATGTGTGTTAGTGAGTGAGTGTGCACTACAGAAGAGGGGAACCTATAAAGCGTTGGCTTCTTTTTTGCATCTGAGGCTGCTTAGATAGGTTCTGTTTTCTCTGTGACCCTTTATTATATTAATTCTACTGACAACATCAACTACTGCATGGACATTGTAGTTCCAGTAAGAACAGTACGCTGCTATGCTAACAACAAGCCATGGATTACAAGTGACATCAAGGGCCTTTTGAACCAGAAGAAAAGGGCTTTTAAAGGCGGTGATCAGCATGCAGAAGGAACTCCAAGTCCAGCTCAGGGCGGTGAAGGAGTAGTACAGGAGAAAGCTGGAGCAGAAGTTGCAGAATAACAGCATGAAGGAAGTGTGGGATGGGATGAAGATCATCACTGCCTGTAGCTCAAAGCAGGGTGCCACCATCGAGAGAGACGTGGAGAGAGCAAACCAAATGAACAACTTCTTTAACAGGTTTGACCACCCTAACCCACTTTCACCTCGGAGTACTGCACCCTCCACCCATCCTTCTACTGATACCAGCATAGTAGAGAGTTTCCCTGCACCCACAATTACAGCAGCCCAGGTAAGCAGAGAGTTGAGGAGACTTCGTGCCAGCAAAGCAGTGGGTCCAGATGGAGTATCTCTACGACTGCTGAAGTCCTGTGTGTTGGAGCTGGGGAGTCCTCTACAGCGCATCTTCAACCTGAGCCTGGATCAGGGGTGATTCCCGAGGCTTTGAAAAACATCTTGCATCACCCCAGTCCCAAAGATATCATGTCCTAGTAAGCTGAATGACTTCCGGCCTGTCGCTCACATGTGATGAAGACCATGGAGCATCTCTTTTTCACCACCTGAGGCCACAGGTCCGCCATGCCCTCGACCCTCTGCAGTTAGCATACCAGGAGAAGGAGGGAACGGAGGATGCCATCATCTATATGCTACGCTGATCCCTCTCCCACTTGGACAGAGGCAGTGGTGCTGTAAGAATTATGTTTCTGGACTTCTCTAGTGCCTTAAACACCATCCAACCTCTGCTCCTTAGGGGCAAGCTGACAGAGATGGGAGTAGATTCATACCTGGTGGCATAGATTGTGAACTATCTTACAGACAGACCTCAGTATGTGCGTCTCGGGAACTGCAGGTCTGACATTGTGATCAGCAACACAGGAGCGCCGCAGGGGACCTTACTTTCTCCGGTCCTGTTCAGCCTATATACATTAGACTTCAAATACGACTCGGAGTCCTGCCACGTACAAAAGTTTGCTGACGACACTGCTATCGTGGGCTGCATCAGGAGTGGGCAGGAGGAGGAGTATAAGAACCTAATTAAGGACTTTGTTAAATGGTGCGACTCAAACTACCTACAACTGAACACCAGCAAAACCAAGGATCTGGTGGTGGATTTTAGGAGGTCCAGACCCCTCATGGACCCCATGATCATCAGAGGTGACTGTGTGCAGAGGGTGCACACCTATAAATACCTGGGAGTGCAGCTGGATGATAAATTGGACTGGACTGCCAAAACTGATGCTCTGAGCAAGACAGGACAGAGCTGACTATACTTCCTTAGGAGGCTGGCATCCTTCAACATCTGCAATAAGATGCTGCAGATGTTCTATCGGACGGTTGTAGCAAGCGCCCTCTTGGTGTGCTGGGGAGGCAGCATAAAGAAGAGGTATGCCTCACGCCTGGACAAACTGATGAGGAAGGCAGGCTCTATTGTATGCATGGAGCTGGACAGTTTGACATCTGTGGCAGAGCGACGGGCGCTGAGCAGGCTACCGGTCAATCATGGAGAATCCACTGCATCCACTGAATAGTATCATTTCCAGATAGAGGAGCAGCTTCAGCGACAGACTGCTGTTACTGTCCTGCTCCACTGACAGACTGAGGAGATCGTTCCTCCCACACACTATGCGACTCTTCAATTCGACCCGGGGTGGGGGGGTAAACATTAACATTATACAAAGTTATTGTCTGTTATACCTGCATTTTTATCACTCTTTAATTTTATATATATATATATTTTTTATCATCAGTATGTTGCTGGAGTATGTGAATTTTCCCTTAGGATTAATAAAGTATCTATCTATCTATCTATCTATCTATCTATCTATCTATCTATCTATCTATCTATCTATCTATCTATCTATCTATCTAATTCGATTCTGAAAATAAATGGTAACATTTGCATTGCCTTTCTCTTTCTTGTCTTTTGCCCGAGTGTTGCTGAATTTTAAATGCCCTAACTTGGTTTTGTTTTTTCTTCCAGATTGTCAGACTTTGTGTCCTAAACAAAGTTAATGGAGGTGACATTTGGGGTAATGTTATGCTGGTGGTGGTAATGGGAAGTGATTTTAATGTACATGTTGGAGCTATTGATGGTGAATGTGATTAGTTCATGGGGATGTTAAATTTGGTACCAATAATAGCAATAACAACCATATATTTTGTGATATAGCACCTTTTCCATGCTTAAAGCACTTCACAGAAATTCAGAAAGAACAACAGGGTAGATACAACATTAGATACAAATAACAATCAGATAAAACACTAAATACAAATAAATACAGGGCATAGAAAAGTGTTAAAACAGAATAAAAGACAATAACCCAGAATGAAATACAAAATGCTACAAGAAAACCCTGAACTAATAACATAATGTGATACAAACATAAATCACCATGAACACCTGAACAAAGAGAAGGTAAACTGTAAAAAGGGCAAGAAAGTCAGGGCAAGAAACGTTTTGCCAAGTAAAAGAGTTTTAAGATGTTTTTTAAAAGAATAAATTGAGTCAGATGATCTCATCGATTTTGGGTGGTTGTTCCAAAGTCTGGGCCTTACAGAACTGAAGGCTCTGTGTCCTATTGAGCACAGATTAGTTTGGAACACAACAAGATTGCCAGAATCTGTGGACCTTAGCGGGCAGAGAGGAGCATAGAGATGGAGGTACTAATGCTAGGTACTAAAGTACTGATATAGTCCAGTGCAAGGCCATTTAAAGCTTTGCAGGTTAGTAACGGAATATTACACTCAGTCCTGTAAGACACAGAGAACCAGTGAAGGCACAGCAAGATGGTTGTTATACTGTAAGCTCACTGTTACTGGCCCATCTAAGGACTATTGCAGCAGAGTTTTGAACCAGCTGGAACTGTGATAACAGATTAGGCCTCTGCCAGTAGGGAGGTGCATTAGTTAATGTGGGATGTAATAAAAGCATAGACAAGTTTCCGAGGATTAGAAAAGAACAGGAATGAATGAAAGCAGTATATGTTATGGAGTTGGAAGTGAGAACGTTTCTTAACATGACTTATGTGGGTAGAATAAGAAAGGGAGGGATCAAAAGTTACACCAAGATTCCTTGCATTAGGAGGTCTACTGAGATCATCACCAAAAGTGACTGATGAATATTCACTTTTAATACTGAAATAGATCTTAGTATCATCTGCATGAAAATGGTAGCTCAGTCTGAAGCTACAAATAATACAATCAAGGGAAATTAGGTAGATACAGAACAGAGCAGAGATCCGAGGACATGGCTTTGACAAACTTCTTGTATAACTGATGCTGAGCTGAATCTGCTGTTACCAAGACTAACAAACTCTTGCCTATTAGTCAGATAGGACTTTAACCACTGGAGGGCAGAGCCAGTGACACTCAGAACGTTCTCCATTCTGGACAGTAAAATATCATGCTTGATACAATTAATATGCTAGTTTGCCCAGAGTCTGCTGCCATTAGCAAATATTTAGTTGCCTGAAGCAGAGCAGGTTTACAGCTGTGCTGTGCTTTGAAACCAGACTGAAAGGATTCTATCAGCTTATTACTAGTTAAGAAACTAGTGAATTAGGAGGCCTTGATCTGCTTGTGAACTTGACACAGAAAAAGTAAGTAAGAGAAATGCTGAAAATTATTGAGACGGTCAGCATCAGAACATATTGGCATTATAGAAGTGGTTTTCACAGTAGCTGGCACAGAACTGGTATAAAGAGATGTAGCAACCTGACTAAAGAAAGTGAAATGAGAGGGCAGAGGTGGGTAGCGGCAGCAACGCAGCAGGAGTCCAGTAGAAATACAAATGGATGCCACTGGAAGTTTAATCCATTAAAAGTAGGAAATATAAGATGTACATGAAGATCATTTCCTGAGTTTGAAAGTTCCAATATAAAGTCATGAGCAATTAGAGATGCCACAAACCCCAAGGAAGGAAAGCCAGTTGCGAAGAGGCAACAGTCCACACAAATGTCACACAAATGTCATGAACCACAGCATGAAGTACGCAAAAAAAAGCAATCAAAGAAGTAAGTAGGAAAATAGCATGCACGAAAGGCTCACAGGTGAGCGTGAACATCAATTAATTTCCCATTTGAAGAATAGATGCTGTGAACAGCAATTCAGTATATAAAAAAATATAATATTCTCAGAGCCTAGATCTTCATGATGCAAAAAAAGTTCACAATTGAGACATAAAGGCAACTGAAAAAAAAGATTCCTCCAGTGAAAAATAGAGTGATTCAAATCAATTGTCCCTGAACCCACCCAAGATATAATCCATAAAAAATTCCAAATTCAAGACAAAAAAGTATCCCTTTGCATCCATGAACAAAATACACAGTGATAGAAAGTAAAAAGAATTGCAAAAAGTACAAGGTTTAAGAAAGCATGCATCAGTGTTCCCTCTCTGTAGGTCCTGGAATGTTAAGAGTGAGAGGACTCTGGAGTTTGGGGATGCATTGAAAATGGTTGAGTGAAACACAATATTTGAGATGACAAAAGCAAGTGGTGACATATGACTTTGTCGGTGTAAGGTTGTGGGCTACATTACCAGATTAATACTACATTTACTTTGCCTCTCAAGAGTCATTTCACTTACCACACCATCAGATATTTGGAAAGGTGTTTATGTACATTTCACAAAATCAGTGATTTAATACTTAAAAACCTCTTCACTCAAAAAATTAACTAATGGGGTTGTTTCATGTAGTTATCTAATTTAATTTAACTTAAAATAATTGTGGTTGTGGATATTACATAGTTTTTTATTTACATTAGCATAATTCTCTTAGATGTCACATTAACTCAGTTAAATGATGTTGAAACAAAATCATTAAATAATTTTCTCTTAACAGATGGGTAATCAGGCTTAAGTCAATCTTACTCAAAATTAACACTTTTTAAAAACTCAAAGCATGGTATGCCTTTTTTTCACTATAAACAGTTGAACTGAATTGATTTAACTTTAAATAAACAAGTTCTATTTACGTGACTGTGCTATATTTACATAAAGATCCACCCCTCTTGTTACATTGTGGTCCATGGGATTCCAGACCTTTTTTCAGTTGGAAAGAAAGGTAAATACTTTTACTAAATTGATTTTTCCAGTTGCCATAGTTTTTGTTTGGTCATAGAAGTTGATTTATTTTTAATTTTTTTTTGATATACTGACAAATTTATTAACCACCCAACCTCAGAAAAGCAACTTTTTTCTTTACTTCTTATACAACAAAATTATTAATGTAAAGATTACACAAAAAGTGAAATCAATTGAAATTAATGAAAAATTTACTTCAGAGGAGTTAACATAACTTGATTTAATAATTGGGTAATTCAAGTAATAATGTTAACTTTAAATAAATTGATGCGTTTACCTTTTACATTTATTTGCTTAGCAGATGCTTTTGTCCAAAATGACTTACAAAGGAGGCCATTTTAATTTAGTAACATCAGATAATGGACTGTTTTGAACAAGTGTAGCAGAACAAGATACAATGAAGACCTATAAAGCTAGAATAACAAAAAAATCAATTACCAATACGATGGATACCCATGGAACAAGAAGTATTCACTAATAATTTAACAGATATTAACAGAACAGTAGGGTGTTCAATCACTTCTTAAAGACATTGATGGGTAGCTTGTTCCACCAACTTGAAACTACATAGGAAAAGAGCATGGATTGAGATTTGATACCCTTATTTGAATTACCCAACCTGACGCTTTTCAATAGCAGATCCAAGTGGACAAGAAAGAGCATAGCACCTTACCAGTGTTTCTATATACACAGGTGCTGACCCACTGTATAGGCTGTGGCAGATGTCTGGGGACCCATGACAGGGACAATACCTCCCCTGGGCCACGAGAGGGCAGCTGCCTTGGTCTGCATGGGGGCCACGGGAACAAAGCTGGGAAACTCATCCCTGATAGGGCCCATGGCCAACTCCAGGGGGCACCTGAAGGATTAAGGAGCCCTGGAATACAGCACTTCCGCCACAACTGGAAGTGCTGTCGGAAGTAATTCCAGGTAAACCTGGAGTGCTTCCAGGTGCTCATACGGCACTTCCGCCACACCAGGAAGTGCCATCAGAAGACTATCAGGAAGCACCTAGAGCACATCTGGGGCACTATAAAGAGGGCCGCCTCACTCTATGAGAGGAGCTGGAGTTGGGAGGAGCAAGACAGAGCTTGCGTGAGGAGGAGTGAAGGTGGCAGAAGAAATACAGAGAAGAAAAAGGACTGTGAGCTAGATAGTGATTAATGCACTGTATTGGGTGGGAAGGCGTTGACGGAAATAAACGTGTGTTTTTGGACATTTGGTGTCTGTCTGGCTATGTCTCGGAGTTCATCTTCCAAAAGGCAAGAATCAAGGATTTGAATTTAATGTTTGCTGCTGCAGGAAGCCAATGTAGCAACCTGAAGAGAGAAGAGACATGCACCCATCTTGACTGGTTGAATACAAGATGTATCGCTGGATTTTGACCCATCCATAGTGGCTTGATTGCACATTCAGGTCCTTCTACTAGTAGTGAGCTGCAGTAATTGAGATGTGTGTGGAAATGTATAATCCAAAATTTGTTAAATATTGTTAAACATTTCTGTATTGTTTCTGTATAAAATGATTACCTGTTCGATTAAGCAGGCAGAAGATACTGACCTTGGAGATACCAGATAAGGAACTACACAACACCTGTAAATAGTAATACTTAATAACGCCTAATACTTAATTGCATACTTGATTAAGAATTTACAATACTTGATTGCATATGTGTGAGGCTGATTACTATGTTCCATTTATGGATATTTTGGGGCAGCAATTGAAATGTGTTCATATAAGCATATTTACAAGGTAATTGTGATTTTATAAATGGTACATTGCATAGAAATGTGCGTACACCAGGTTTTTTAAATCTGATTTTTTTTTTTTGCTGTATGCATTTTCTTGTTTTTAGTTACCATTTGCATATTTTCATGCTCAAATCCACACAAAGTTTTATAAATGAGGCCTCTGGAGATCCCAGTGTCAGAGAGAGTGGCAAAAAAAAAAACTGGCTGGAGTGGTGGCTCTGAGGCTAAGGATCTGCGCTGCTATCCTGAAGGTTACCAGTTCGAATCCCCATCACTGCCAAAAGACTCTCCTGGGCCCTTGAGCAAGGCCCTTAACCTTCAATTGCTTTCAAACAGGTGTCTGGTACACTTTAGCTCCATTATAAAGTGAAAGAGCAGGCAAGATATTTTTTTAAAATGTATAAAATAAGCTTCACTTTAGAATGAATTTCATGCTTCAAACTAATATATACCGTGACTGTAAAGAAATAACTTTGACTTGAAAAATACCAAAGTTAACACCTTAACCTTTTTTTTACTTAGGGCTACAGCTCTAGTTGTCAACAAGGTAAGTGAGCTACACAATAAGAAAGCAATAGGCTTCCTTGAAAAGAACACTAAATGTTAAGCTTATACATAAAATATCTACCAGGTAATGACATCAGTAATGACATCAATATGTAATTAATACTTTTCCAAAGCAAATCTTTATAAAAAGCAAATATCAATGAAGAAGAGCACTGAACTGTATCTATAACTGCTTCCATTTCAATCTATATGCTTCCATTAGGTCAGATTATCTCAAAGCCCCGATGACCCTGACACTCTTGGCTGTCTGATCCTGTGTCTTATTTGTGTTTCTGAATGGATGAACAGTAACATTCTCAAACTAAATAAGGAGAAAACAGAAATCTTAGTTATTGGCAAAAATGGATACTGTGATACTGTGTAAACTTGATCCCTTAGGCTTAAATGTCATGTTGGACATAAAGAATTTAGGGGTAATTTATTGACTCTTTAACAGATTTGTGAAATAAAAATGGATCCAACTGCATACATCCTGTAACACAGGCTAAGTCCAGGTTTTCCTAATCTGTCAGTGTCAGGGATGCTGCTTTCAGATTGGGGGACAAAGTAACCTTTAGGCTGGCAATAACTGACCTCATCTGAGTGATCAAGAAGGCTAAGCTGGAGTACAGAAGAAAAATTGAGGGAAAATTCTGTGACTCCAGAAACACAAGGTGCATGAGGCAGGGGATTCAGGCCATAACAGACTATAAAATAACACCACAGCTTAAGATCGTCTATGCCTCCATCCTTCACAGATTTAATGAGTTATATGGTAGGTTTGAGGCACTAAATTATACTCCAGGGAAGAAAACCATCCTTCCTGATGGTGAGCATGGGCTTAGACTGTGTACAGCTTTCATAAGGAAGAGACTGAGCAGTGTCAACCCTCACCACCTGAAGGACCTGATAACATACCTGACTGAGTGTTGAAAGACTGTGCTGGTTAGTTAGCAGGTGTTTTTACAAACATCTTAAACATCTATCTCCAGCAGTCTGTCATACCTTCACAGTTTAAGAAAGCCCCCATTGTTCCTTTGCCCAAGAAAACAACTGTATCCTGCCTTAATGACTACTCGCCTGCGGCACTGCCGTCTGTCATAATAAAATGCTTCAAACGACTAGTCATGGGTCACATTAAAGCTACTCCCCCACCATCACTGGACCCCTCACAGTTTATATATCCTGAAAAAGAGAAAAAGAACAGCTATGCCAGGATGTTATTTATTGACTTCAGTTCAGCTTTTAATACAATCATACCATAGCAGCTAATAGTGAAACTTTCTTTACTCAAATTGAACACCTCACTTTGTAACTGGATCTTGAACTTCTTGTCAGAAAGACAACAGACAGTATGTTTGCACCATTTAACTGATCACAGAGGTCCCCTCAGGGATTTGTGCTCAGTCCATTGCTCTTTACACTGCTAACACATGACTGTAGGGCCAAATCCACCACAAATCAACTCATTAAGTTTACTGATGATACAACAGTAGTGGGACTCATCAGTAATAAAGATGAAACATCTTACAGAACAGAGGTGGAATAGTTAGTGAGCTGTTGTGGAGACAACAATCTGTCCCTTAATGTCAATAAGACAAAAGAGTTGATTGTGGACTTTAAAGGTGGAATATCCTCCACTACATATCAGTGTCTCTTCTGTGGAGATGGTCAGCAGCACAAAATTCTTGGGAGTCTATATCACTGAAAATCTCTCCTGGACTCTCAATACTATACAACAGTCCAAGAAAGCTCAGCAGAGGTTGCATTTCTTTGGGAGACTCAAGCAAGTAAGAATCCCTACACCCATCCTTACCACCTTTTACCGGGGCACTATTGAGAGCACCCTGACGAGCTGCATTACATCTTGGTTCGGAAACTACAGTGTGTCAGACAGGAAGACTCTGCAATGTGTGGTGAGGATGGTTGAGAGGGTTTTCTGTCTCTCTCTCCCCTCCACTGAGGACATTTTTAAGGAGAGATGCAAGAAGAAAACCGTTGGCACTGTGAGAGACTCCTCACATTTCTCTCATGAAATGTTCTATTTTTTGCCATCTGGCAGGAGAAATCGCTCCATAAATTTAAGAACAGCCAGTGTGTGCAATAGCTTCTTTCCACAGGCAATACAACTGCTAAACTCTCTGTAAGATGTACATAGCAAGCCAGTTTTTATACACTGTCACAGTAAAAGTCAAAAGACATCAAAAATGCAAATTGTGCCCTGGCTGCAAATGAGTAAATTAGTTTGTGAGATGTTCACAGGTCTGAATCCAGCATTTTTAAAGGCGGCGACAGGAAGTGATGTAATCTTTACCAGAACTGGAAGTGATGTCATTGGGACTGGAAGTGGCATCATCAGTGGGGCCAGAACTGTGCGGAATTTCCCGTGGGTGGTCTGCAGAGGATTGAGAGAGAAAGTCAGTGCACCTCGCTACCCCATGGTCTGGTGTGGAAATGCTATTATTGGTTTTTGTTTACTTTTTTTGTTGTTTTTACCTTTTCCTTTTTGCACATTTTCAAGTTTTAAGTAAATACATTAAATATCTGTGTTTTTTCATAGTTTTTCATAACACAAAGAACTGACTTCATATGCAAAGAACATGTCCCAGAATGAAATGGAGCTTTGAGGAACAATGTAACATAGTAAACCATACAGAGCTATTAAAGAACCATAATTTTTAAAAGTGACAGTTTTGTTCAATGCAAAGCACTCATGAGACATTTTAAAATGTTCTTATAAACTGGTCTGATACACACACACAGATTAGGATAGGATTACAAGCCTTACAAGCCTTTACATAGAGTGCTCAGTTAAACATTTGCTTAATATAAACTTGTGGAGATTTGTGTGTCAGTAACATCGAGGAGTTTTTATGGGCAACATGTTCAAATGAGGCGTTTTAACTAAACTGACCTCACAGGCTGTTCGGAAAGCAGCAGTGAAAACTTCAGTTCTTTATTTAGGACCATAAGTTTTTTTTATTTGTAAAGGCTTTTGTTTAATTTAAATTAAACTGGCAAATGCAGATAAGCAGGCACAGCCATCAAAATGCTTATGAAGTTTGAATTCAGTACTTAGTGTTATGAGTTTTAGTGCAGGTGCTCCTATGGCACTCACTAGTTTACCCAAATGATTAATCCAGCCCTGAGTAGTATGATTGCTATTTATTACTGGCGTACAGTAAACAACTTTTAACTGACCAAAGCAGAGCATTTTAATGAACAAAAATACGTGAATGGGTGAGGTAATCTCGAAAACTGATAACTCCTGAGCCCTCTCTAAAATGGCTTCCTTTTAAAGTTAATCCTATGAATGAGACCAATGACAAAGGCTTTCTTTGATCAAAGGCTTTTTAATGAAAGCATAGTCATTCAAGATGGTAATCTGAAAGAAAAAACTTTAATGACATTTATATTTTAAGTGGGTTATTTACTGTTACAGCATAAGCAGATTTTGTGAAGACAAAAAGGAAAAAAAATGCAAGCAGACAGCTTATTGCATACTGTTGTTTGCTCCTTTAAAGGTTTATCTTTCAAGTATGTAGATCAGACCACTCAGAGCTGCCAATAAAATCCACCAGTAGTACAGAGTGGAAAAAAAAAGCCTCATTACTTTATAAGGATTTGTTCAAACATCCTCTTTCAGTTAAAACAACTGGGCTGTCCTCACTGAATCACTAATTAGATTTATTTCGCTCATTTTGCCAAGTGGGTGGTGTTTTTATGTCATGCTCATTGAAAATGATCAATGGACAGTTTTGTTACCATGTTGTTTCTTGTCCATTATTCATAGTCAGTCTGTTTTAGACAGTCTTGTTGGGTGACGCAAACACACTGTTTACTTTGATGGAATGTTGTAAAAGAGTGGGACACAAATCAATGCAACAAAGCCAATCAATTCAAAATGTTTGGTGGAATAATTAGGTCCAAAGGTTGCAGAATTACTGAGCAATCAAAGCTGTGCATCTAATGTAGGTGTGGACCTCTAAAGCATGGCCTTGAGTGATTTACTTAATTACAATTTCTGTTTTTATTTTTCGGCCTACCCAGCCCATTCAGTTGTGTAAAAGTATTTTGCATCTGATTAATTAAATGTTGCTGTTTTTGTTAGAGGAATCCTAACAATAATAGCAACAAAAGCTAAAAGCCTAAAGGCCAATAATTAAAAAAAATGCTATTAGAACTAACCAAATGTTTTTATTTTCTTACATATAAACCCTCAACCACGCCCAACACTAACATGGTTGTTGAGATGCCACGATGCCCTACAATGTGCAGTGACTTGGTGGACTTAGAAAGCCTATCACATGCAAGAACACTCTTAGTTTTAAGTAGTGTATTGAGAAGGATAAAAGTTATGTTTGAAGTATGAAAGATTGTCAGTTTTTAAATAAAAGATGTAAACAGTGTAGGTGATATAGTCACTGTGCAGTGTAAAAGCCAGGACCACAAAGCTGTCACCCCTTACAACACTGTGAGAAAGTGGAAAGTTTAGGAATTCCTAGAGAGGACAGACTGAATACCATTGTTTTGTCATTGTGCTTACTTTCCCTATTAATAAAATTCCTAAGTTTATAAGATGTTTCTGTTTTCTATTTTCTGTGCTCTGGCATTATAATTTCAAAGACAAAGTAGCAGTCAGTCCTGGCTTTTTATTTGAGTTCTGTTATCTCAATATCTATTGAGAATAAAAAATAAATAACAGCTTCTTTTCTTGCTTTTAGTTCACTTTTCTGCTATTTACCTAAAACAAAATGCACACATCTGATTTTTCTTTTGCAAGAGCTTGGTTATCTCCACACTTAACAATTCATCAAAGCGTGCATAAATGTATTTCCAGACAATGGGAAGCAATATGGTGGTCATTTGACTCTGAAAATCTCAGGAGCTTATTACGTGACAATAAGAGAACACTATTATTTGGAGTTTGGACAAAACAATGAAGAGTTTTTGATGGTATAGATTTCGAAATGACTTGTTTAATAGTAGACAACCCACAATTACTAAGAAGCCTGAGTGATCCAAAAGGATTGTACTATTAGCCATTTCATGTTAATCGATTTTTGTTCTTACCTGATGACAGTTCTTTTGCAGTTCTTTCCCTGTTATTTATCTTTTATTCAATCTACTCTGTAGCTTACAATAGTTATCTTGCATTGCTTTGTATTGTTTTCATTTATGTAACGTTATATTAATCATCTTATGGTGAAAAACAATATATAAAAAGTATGAGAGCTGGTGTATGTGTTTCATATCTACGATACATGCACAACTGAGCCCGGTATTGTAATGATTGTCATTCAATATTATCCTTATTGTGTTCTTTCTTTGACCCAAAACATCCATTGATTCATCAATATATTAAAAATAAAATTTGGGAGTCTATCCTGGCAATAAACAAAAATTGGCCATTGACAGAAGATACTCAGTTATGCTCAAAATACACTCCTTTATATCACACCATTTTAGAGTTGTCAATTAACTAACACTGGGATATGGAAAGAAAACAGGAATATCTGGAGGCTGTGTAAAACCCAAAATGACAGTAATCAGGCTCGGATCTGAACCAGTCTCATTTAGCAGGGAGGCAACGGCACTGTCTGCTACACCACCATGCTTCCACCAGAGCAAATGTTAAAAAATTAAATTTGTCGTCAAACTAAGATGGTGGTAAGAGATTAGAACAAAATATATTTATAAACAAAAGACACTTATTTAATAGTGCTCCAAAAAAAGAGTTCAATATTTCTTGTTTGTGCAATGTACTAACCCAGGTTCTTGGTTTATTTTATACTAAACTGTTAGGGATCGCTCAGTTGGTACAGGATAAAGAAAGTCACTGAAGCATTAGCAGTTGTTTCCCTGTTTATGCCATTCTGGAAGGGCGAAAGATGATAAGCCCTGAATATGTCCTAAATGTTGAGGTTGGCAGCAGCATATGTAGGAGAGAGGAGCAGCCAAAACAGAACGAGGACATGTCAGAGGTGGCAACACCTCCAGGCTACTAGAATGCACATGGTACCAAAATGCAATTCAGGGGACACTGCTGCTGCTCTGGTGACCCCGTGAGATACAGTAACTGAGACAATTTAGGCATGGGCACCAGATACTGCTAGAAGGAGTTTTAACATTGAAACAGAAGTAATTCTGTCCTGGATATAATCCCAGAAAATGCATATTTAAAGCCATCTTCATGCCAGATGTCAAGTGGGCCATGACGTGAACATTAAATTTGTTTGGAAAAGAAAGGTCAGGGCCAGGAGGGAGATGGAGAGGGAGACGAAAAAGATGATTAGTGTGGTAGGCAGGCCTCTGCATCTCATAGTCTGCGTTTCTACTCTGTTAAGGTAACATCTGGGTGGCTACAAGCTTTATTCTTTCACTATTGTTTATTTTGTACTTTGGATAGTCCCCTTTTGTATACCCCTCCATGTAGCTATTTCTGTATTAAAAGTCCAATATTTTCTTGCTAATTTCCCAGGCACTGTCACAAACTTCAGTTTCACTGCAAATTAAATTGTATAATAGAAGTAGCTGAAATTCTAGTGCATACTAAAGTTAAATATCCTTGTGTTGTGTGTGTCCTTTGCTTGCTTATTCAAACTGATTTAAATGTCAAAGTGGGTTAATTTCAACTGCAGCTTGACCTTCTCATTCTCAATTTAACAACTGAAGAGTTCCTCCCCTGGCTAGACTGGTAGTGTAAAAGTGAGTTTTAAGATAATGTTCTGTAAGCTAAATTGTGCTTATTATTCATTTATAATACATTTTTGTGCATTCACATCATTTAACTTCCTCTAGGTACTCAAGTTGCCTCCCACATCCTGAAGCTGGGTATCTATTAGATTTTTGAGGCTGTGCACTGGTTTCAAATGAGTTTGTGATTAGGGGCCTTTTGAATGTGCTATGTGAAATGTTTCCTATCTAACTCCCCACTACTGTATTGGAAAACCAGGCTCAGAAGATGGGGAGAAAGATGGAAGTTTTAGTCCAATTTCTCTGTTGTCAGTTGTTAAGAGAGCTATATTTAATAATTTCACTTCTTCAGTTTTCAAAGACATATTGCAGAATATGAAGGTTTACATTCATTAAGCACCTATTTTGCAAACAGTCCCCTTTTATTTTTCACATATATTTAACTGTAAATCAATAATCCAAAAATTTTGTATATAGTAAAAAAAACACAATTACAAAGTATTAAAATGAATATACTTTAGAAAAGTGATTTCTAGAACACAAATATAATAACTATCTATTTCAAGAAGATGACTCATATCTTCTCTACCGCACAGATGCCTTTCTGAATGACTGGCCTGGCGTCATCTTCAGATTTAATTTTTTGAGGGGTAGAGAGAGACTACAAGTGCATAAGCTGCTTTTATTGCATTTTCGATAAAAGCCAGCTGAAGCTCATGTTGTGAAAAATGTTAAATGCTTCACTGCTGATAAATAGAAAGATAAATAGTGTTAATGAATCCTGTTTGCACACATGAAAAGCCCTGTTAATTTGAACAGAAAATTTGACTTCTTTATTTTGTCAGACTATGAATAAACCGAAGTCTACTACCAAATACTTCAGGTAAAATTTACATGGACACTGAAATAATACACTAAATAATATTGAATCTGTATTTAAAGTAATCACAAATTGCATCATTTTTCAGTAACAAAAAGGAAATTAATATCTATTCACAGAGATATTTAATTTGCTTTCTTTTATTACACATATAGTGATTACAGAATTAAAATAATTTGTGGAAATGAACATATTTTCGTCAAGTTACACTTTAGTTAATTGATATTACAGTGAATATTATAGGGTGTTGACAAAATGAAAAACTGCCATAATATGCATTGATCAGCTTTTAAACATGTCAGTTTCTCCAATTCCCTTACATAAAATAAAGAAAACAACAAAAGAAAGATTATTCATCCACTGTTTGAAAGTATTTTGCACGTGTTAATACCGTACCAGTTATCTAACTGGATTTCACCCTTTCCTCTTACTATTATATGACCTTACAAGCTTGTTAATACTATGCTTTTTTAAGGTTTTCTGAAAGGAAATATATCTGGAGATATGTTTATTTAGAAATGTATTCAAGTACTACTATTTTAAAATAAGTGTTTTTCTCTCTACTTCCCTTTTCAGCAAGATGCCATTATTTTTATTGTTATCTTTAAATCATCCTGATGGGTAACAAGGGTATTAGGCAATATTTCTCTGGTTTATGTCTTAGACTTGTCTCTCAATTGCATGTAAAAAATTGCTGCATTGTCGTACTACAAATGGAACTGTGAAATTTCAACAACACTTGTTAAAGAAATAGCTAAATTATTATCACAGCAAGGCAGATACACCACTAAACAATATCTTTAAAACTCAGACAAAGTAAATGATAAGAACATCCTGCTTTTACCTTTTCACTTTCTGTAATTTGATTGTAGACAGTACTAGATGCACTTGCTTCTGTATATGTCTCTTTCAGGCTGCCTAAATTTGTGGCCACATCTTATTAGCAACATCTTTTAATATTTGAGGGTAGGATCATCTTTTACCTCCAATAAAAGTCTGAATTTTTCAAGGCATGAAAATGATACAGTAATATCACACATATCTTCTATATTTATTGACCATGCATTTGCTCTGCATACCATTTCACTTCATTCTAAAGATCTTCTAGTGGACTAAGATCTGGAAATTGTGCTGGCCACTGGAACAAACTGAAGTTACGGTCTTGTTTGTTATGCCATCACCTTTGTGATAAGGTGAATTATCCTGCTGAATGTAACCATTTCAAATATATAGACTGGGGCCTCAAAGGAATACACATGGTCAGCAACAAATGTTCGGTACACTGTGGGATTCATATGATGCTCAGCTGCTATTTAAAGACTAATGTGTGCTAAGATGATGTTCCTCACACCATGACACTGTCACCGCGAGTTTGCATGCTTGACACAAGGCAGCATGGATTCATGCCGTTTTTACCATCTGCAGGTTGTAGCAGAAATCAAGACTTTCAGTTTAGGAAACATTTTTTTTAAATTTTTACTTGCCTAGTTTTGGTGATCTTGTGCTCTCTGCAGCCTCATCTTCTTATTTTTAGAAGTGCAACTGGATGTGGCCTTCTGTTGCTGTATACCATCCTCTTTATAGCTATGTCCACACTACTATATTTTTGTTTAAAAATTCAGACATTAGTAGCACTTTCTTGCCTTTCACCCATAATACCCTGGTTGTCTAACCCCTGAAAACTAAGATTTTTGTAAACACAATCCAGAGCTGTACATCTGAAAACAATGACTTAGTATTGCAATGTGATTGGGTAAAAATTTAGACTTTCTAAAACACAGATTCTAATCACGCTCTGATTTGTTCCGGCATATTAAGTAGCTCTTTCCTGATTGAATCCTGCTCATTATGATGTCTCATTCCCTGATTGGCCACCCTTCATGGCAGAAAACCACATTACATTGTAGAATACATAGAACAGTTGCTGTCCATGGTGCTTTTGGTTTTGACACATGTATGAATCTATTTTGCCTTTTGTACAGTTTGAAAGCTTCATAGATGCGCAAATGCCAAGTAATTTTTCACTTTTGTGATAAATCCTGTGGCTGCCAATGTTAACATCCCTTGAAGAATTTTTCTTCTGATGCACGCATGCCAATGCAATTGAATGTCTACATCATAGGTATTTTCAGTCATTTTAGTGTAGACAGAGATACTTTGTGGATGTAGCCTAAGACTCTATGCATTTTTTTGCTGTTCCCTTTGCACACCACTATTGAAAAGGGCAATTATTTGGCCTTTCTGTAGACCTGAAGGGGTCTGGTCATTTACCTCTGACCTCTCTCATTAACAGGATGTTTGTGTTCACAGAACTGTAGCTCCCCAAATATTTTTTTTATTTATATCAGCACTTCCTGGAAACTCTTGATGCTGAAGTGGCCACTGAATGTATCCATTGAGAGACAGGAAAGAAAGGTAAGAAGAAAAATATTTGGTGCAACTTGGAAGTACAGAAAGCTGGCAGAAGAGATGGATAGCTCTCTGGTATGAGTAGCTAGGCCCTGGCAGACAACTTGAGTTTTAATTCAATTTTAATTTACCTTTGGTACTTTGGATTGTTTTGTTTGCATAGTTTCCCTGTCCTATGTGTTTTATTTAAAAATAAGGCATAAACACACAACCCTTTAAAAAGAATCTGGATGAGATATTAAGACGGCTTAGCTATTAGTTAAACAAGCAGTCTTGGCAGACTGAATGGTTTGTCTCTTTTGTCACATTTCTTATGTTTCTTGTGATGTAGAGTGATGGTTGGAGGGTATTGTCCTTTTCTCAATATATAGTATATTGCACACAAATTTTGCTCAACATTTTTATTAGTACTCTGTTTAACAGCATTGTCTGATGTGGTAGTAAGAAAGTGATTCTCTTATAATAACATGTTTTCTCCTAGTCATATTTAATCTAATGAAAGGATTACATTTCACAGAAAAGCAAGGAGAATAAATTACCCCAGTCAAGGTACGTATGCATCTTCTCTGTACCATTTATGGGAGATTTCTGTATGCCAAGGAAAACAGCTTGCTGCAAAAATACAATGGCCTTTGGGTTTATAGAGGGATGAGGAAGGAACAGGAAGACTGGCTTAGCTGCAGTTTAGAAGTGGTGTCTTCATGCCAAATACTTGAAAACCTTCTGCTTCAAAATCAAAGATTGAGTTTAAAGAGTACAGTCAAGTGCTAATCGAAGGATTTAACATAAAGCACAATTAGTGCTTGATCTGCTAAAGAAAATGTTTGCATCAGACATTTGAATTTAATGTTTTCTTAGAGGACCAGGACAAAGTTATGGAAGAAATACACAAACCTGCTTTCTATATGGAATATTTTCTTCTGTTTAAGGAAATACAAAATATTCTATGGCTTAGTGAGGTATCTTTGATTTGTCCTTGCTAATTCCCTTATTATATATTGTGGAGGTGTGTTGTGTATCCATTCAGCCAAGTTCTGAGCCTTTACAAGGTCATAAGGAAGCCAAGCCTGTGCCTGCATTAATGTGTGCAATAAAAGGCAGCGGCACTGGACAGGACATTAATCGATCACAAGGCCCACTCAATTATATGCCTTCATACACTCAGACCAGATCAATTGAAAGTATCAATGTACCCAATAGCTTGTCTTTAAACAGTGGAAATAAACCAAAGTCCCTTAAAATCTATTTGAAGAAATGAAGAGTGTGCAAACAATACACAGAAGACACTTCAGTTGGGAACATCAAGTTTTATGATGTAGCACTAGTCTTCACAGATGCACCTCAGAGTTTGTGAAATAGTGCTACAATATTTGATTTACATAAATGCAGCTTTCCAAAATGTGTTTAATATACATATGTTACATATTTTGCAAAACATTTCCACAAAAGTTACATTCAGAAAAATATTTTATACTGTTTGATACTTTCAGCATTGACAAAACACAATTTTCTTAATAGAATATTACACAAATTACTATTATTTTTTTACTTCATTGACTTTGCTTCATAGTTTCTCTTCAAACATAAGCCACATAGCAGTAAGAACTTACCAAAGAGGTAACAGAACTACTGAAATTACACAGACTGAGGATTAAAACACCTAATTTGGTTTCAATGATTGTTCATCTTTGTGTTATTTTAAACGCTTTATTTATGAAGAAATATACAAAACTATGGGCACTTATTAACTTTATAAGTTCGTAAATGTTTCTATAGGTTCTTTTTCACCAAAATTGATACTTGCTGTCACAGCAGAATCCTCTCGAATTGAGCTGCTGTCTTGATGTTTTCGGCAGCATGGTATATGGTTACAAAAGTACATGTAAATCCAAGGATTGGTACAGCTGTTTAAATTTCCTAGAAGCATGAAAATCGTGAACACAGCACCTGAAATCAAGACCAGAAAAATATCTTTATTTTGTAACATGGAGAAAATGGACATAATTCATTTTTCTTTTATTAAGATCTTTATAGTTTTATGGGGTCATTATTGTCATGTGCACTTACTATATAGACTTATTTGTTCTAATTGTTATACAACACCTCGCCTCTCTTGGGTGACTTGAGAAACAAGAATGCTTTATAATGTTCTAGCACTGTCACATGCTGTTAGAGAGATACTGCATTGTGTCCTCTTGTCCTACCAAATTATCAGTTCAGATCATTGCTGCTGGGCTCAAAGTGGCAGGATGACAGGTTGCAACATTTTATTTGTAGGTTGGATTGTTGGGGATGGGGTGGAATCTCCCACTGTATATCTGGTATTCTGTTCAGCAATGTGGAACCAGATATTTTATTGAGGTATACAAAATTAACATTAATTTCCTAAAAATGGCTCAATAAGGTGTACATAAGGTAAGCTGATTTATGTGTTCTATTAAATAAAATGAAGTTATTTTATTTATTTTTATGTTTAAGTTATTTTAATACATCCTGTTGTTTTTCATGGTGCTGGAGAGTGGCAACATGCGTGTTTAAATTTGAAATAAAATTATAAAAAAGTGTAGAAAATGAAGGCACTGCGGAAAATGAACTTAAACAATGTCATAAGGTTAGTAAAAAGCGCAACAAAACTATTCAACCATCCACCATTAATCATCTTTGTCAGCTTGAAATTCTGAGGTTTTTTTATGCTGTTGCATGATGCTGGAGTCTAGCGATGTAATTTGTTGGTGCGACAAACTGTTGTCAGTCAGGAGCTTGAGAGAAAGCTGTTTGGTCCACAAACAGAAGATGAGAGAATTGCAAAATGAGTACTTTGAGAGGTTCAATTCCACATTCCATCCTTTTATTCTTCTAGTCTTTTTCTCAATTCCTCCAGGTGATGTTGCAACAATTCTATAATTTATTTGTATGTAACTTATCACTGTTTTATTATTGCCCTTTGATGATGAGATTCCTCCAAATACTTGAAGTCTTCTAACAGGCAAAGCTTTTTGGGAATTAACTCCAACTGGTCAAGGGCCAACCTAGTATTCATTTCTAAGTTCATAATTCTGTCAGGCAGTGTACATATTTCATCATCCTTTGTTCTGAACTTGTCAAGTAAGTCTCTCTTTTCCCTGTGGATTTCTTCAGGCAGATGGTCCTGATTTGGGTCTGCTCAATAAGCAGTTGTGTGGCTGACTCATTACTCCGTTTGTGACTCTTCAGCTGTATTCAGCTTTGGTGTGGATGAAGCTTTCGCTTCTTTTCTAGTCCTTCTCTTTCTTTTACCTCTTCAAACTCCCGTTGAAATTTTGTCTTCATTTCAGCTAATCCTTTTTGAGGATCCTTCTGCAGAGCAGATGTTAGGGTTTCAGCCTTAAACTTATCATCTGAGTGAATGGCTAAAACTTTACATATTGAGTTAATTTCTACTTGAGTTGCTTTATGTATTGATTCCTGCTCAGTTACTATTAGGAAAATGATTCTTTCAGTAACTTCATTTATTCAGTTTGCATCGTCATCTCCATTACTTATAACCTTTTTTTTGGATTTCCTGCTTCAGTAGCTACTTTTTCCTCAAAAGGTTGCTGTTGCACTCATCACATTGAGTTAGTTCCTCAGTCAGTTTGTCACAGTCAATCTTTATCTTTTCTAGCTGTTGACAGTGGACTGTAACTGTTTACAGGTTTAACTGTATGTGGAGCAAGCTTTGCTTCTCCACTTCATTCTCTGATTTACTAGACACTTCACAAATATTATGTATTGTACATTCCAGGTCCATTAATGATATTTTGTTTAATTGAGTAGCATATTCTTATGATAAATTTCCCCCACTTTCTGTGATAGTTTTGAGATGACTTCACCAAGCTCCTTTCAACGGTTATCTGCCTGTGTTATCACTCACCAAATGTGAACTTGTAGGGTTTCTTGATCTTTAGTTGCCCGACTGTTACTGTCCATGATTTGTTCAGCTGTTTTTTTGCTCTGAAGTTCTTGATGGGCTTTCTTGTAATTTATTTCCACTATATAATAGTCTCCTGAGCCCTAACTTTTAGCTCTGTTTTCTTCTTCTCACTCTCTTCTATTTGAAACTCAGTTTCTGTCAATTGCTTTAAATATTTTTCGTAATATTTGCCTGCATCTTTTAACTGGATGAGCAGCTTGTCTATCTGGTGTTCCAATCTTTAGCAATTGGCTTCACAGTTTTCATTGAGGTTCTGGATTTCCTTCAGTTGATCCAGTATTCTTAACTGGTGCTTCTCTCTCTTTTCAAGATCTTATTAAAGAATCTCAATATACTTTCCATCTTCTCCTTCATCCAGCTTTCTCCAAATTCTTTCCAGTACTTGTTTGATCTGGTTCTTTTCATATTCTAACCTATAAAGCCTACTTCTTTATTATATATTCAGCTTCACTGTGTTTTGCTTCAAGTTTTTTCAAAGCCCCCTGAAGCTGATGAGACACTAAATGATCCCGATGCTTTTCTACTTGCTGACACTCAGTGCACACCACTCTCTCTCTCTCGATTTGCTGCAGTTGTCTTTTATCACAATCTAATACTGTTCCTTGCTTCTGTGAATCTTGAATTATTGCTGATAAATTCTCAGATCAGACAATTCCACATCGTTCTCAGATTATACAATTTCAGACCTGGATCACTTTATTCAGGTGACTTGTAGACCTCCATAGTCCCAAAGTGGGGAAGTTGGATGGTGGACATGGCTTCCAGAGGCTGAAGAACTTTTTAAATCATTTGTGTTTAAAGTTGAAAGATATGTACTTCTTCCAGCTCTTTGTCTATGAAATCTTAGGTTTTGTAACTGTCAAATAGATTATTCCAAATTTCCGTGAAGTGTTGATATGGCTTCAGCTTGTTCTTTTGTGTGTTCCCAGTAATGTCCCAGCAGCTAGTCAACATTATTATGTGTTTGTGTTGTATCCTGTAAAGTGCAAGCAAATGCATAGTTTGACTTGGTCTTGGATGACCCTTCGATTTCTACTGTGTCAAAATTACTTGAACACTCTACCATGGATGTACAGTAACTGCTTCTCTTTGCTTAAAATTCACTGAAATGGAAAATACATCATTTCTTGTAACTGACATTGCATGTTGAACCCAGTTAGTTACCTCTCTTGGAGAATGACCCTGAATCACAGCTTACCCTTTATCCATTTAGAGCTTCCAGTTTCTTTCTTTTCATGTACAGGCTTCTAAGGGTTAATTTAAGTAGTTTTCCTCCCACATCCCAAAAAGCTCATGTTAGGTTAATTGAAAACTCCAAATGATATATGTAATGTGCCTGTATGCATGAGCGTGCCCTACAATAGACTGATGTCTGAGCCAGGACTGAATCCTGTCTTCTGGTCATTGCAGCTTTGGGTTGGCTTTGATTCATCTTTTTCCTATCCAAAAGATTGGATGGAATTTAAACACCCCCTCTTCACTCAGCCCTGTATCTGTTGGTATTATTATACATTGTAGGGTAAAGGCAGAAAAATGTAAATAGGGATTGGGAGATGAAATATAATCTGTAACCAAACATAAATCCTGTTTTTTTCCCAAGCCTAAATCTGAAACCAAAATATGAAGTTGAGAAAATAAAGTGTGAAGTCTGAAAACTATGTCAAAACATCATACTGCCAAGCACACAACACAAATAAAGTAATTTTGACCAATCTGGGATAATCATAAAGTGCACAGGAGTGACGGTATATATGACAGTGCAATTAATGATTCTTAGCAGTGCACTTCTGGTTAGTAACCAAAGCAATGAAGGGCACAAGTTCCACAAAATGTTGGTGCGCTACACAAGATATGACATTGAAAAAACATGAAAAATAAAAAAAGTCTTAAAATATATTCCAAATAAAATTGTAAAGTGTTGTGTCAGATTCAACATAAGTCAAAAGCCTTATGACAAAAAAGAAATTTCTAAAAAGGTGTACAGTAAAGCAAGGAATGATTTTAAAAGAAGCCTAATTGTAATAGTTATTAGTACTTTAGTAGATCAATAAAGGGTGGCGCAGTGGTAGCGCTGCTGCCTCGCAGTTAGGAGACCCGGGTTCGCTTCCCGGGTCCTCCCTGCGTGGAGTTTGCATGTTCTCCCCGTGTCTGTGTGGGTTTCCTCCCACAATCCAAAGACATGCAGGTTAGGTGGATTGGTGATTCTAAATTGGCCCTAGTGTGTTTGTGTGTGTCCTGCGGTGGGTTGGCACCCTGCCCAGGATTGGTTCCTGTGTTGTGTTGGCTGGGATTGGCTCCAGCAGACCCCCGTGACCCTGTATTCGGATTCAGCGGGTTAGAAAATGGATGGATGGATAGATCAATAAAATGGGTGGAAATGATATTATACATTTTAACAGTTACACAGTTAAAGAAAACAATCTTTATAATTGATGAATATCTTTTGAATAGTATATCATATAAAACCAAATCTTGACAGCAGAGAGAATGTAATTGTATGCATGAGAACATAGATTAACAATGAATTAATAATGGACATATAGGGCTGGTCTCAATTTATTTGTTTGCCGACTGTTTAAACAAATCTGCATCTTTATGTCTATTTAGTATGTAATTGATAACTTGTATTTGTACCTCTGAACTTGTCATAATGCCTTGCACCTCCACTGACTGAAAAGTACTATAGGAAACTAAAATAAGCTTCCTGTGTTGTTTATGATTCTGCCCTTGTGCCTAGTGGGTTTATTCAGATAGTTACTAGAGTAGAATTGGCTTTCTGCAAGCTTGTACTTGAGAAAATGGGCTCTAAATGTAAGAAAATTAATGTATAGGTGTTATGGTGGATGGGTGGATGGATGGATGGAATCAAAATCACTTTTTGCTGGGGCAGTTTATCCAATAATGACATAAAATTTCAAGAGAATATTACTTGTTTGCTTCAAAAGATTTATATGGATGGTTAGAAGCACAGTAGATACACAAAAAAGCAAGAGAATTCTAGATTATCTAGAGAAAATGTAGTAAAAAGATCTGGAGATTCAGTGTGATAAAACAATAAGATGGATGGCTGAAAGGGAAAAAAAGACTCCAGCTGCCAAATTAAACAGGAAGTTTAATCTGATTTTTGCTTATGAAAGAAAGGAGACAAGTTGGTGGCACAATTTACTTAAAACTAATATTAAGATTTCCTCACTATTCACTTAAAGTTATTTTAATACCTGTCATAGGAATTAATTCTAAGATGTAGTTTATTCGTGGATGCAAGTACTTAATAAAACAATACATATTTCTATTATTTGTTATTGAAAATATGAGAACAGTGTTTAAAGATAAATGGACAAGTAATTATAGGAAACTATCCTTTCACAAAGTTTTAAGAAGCTGATTAAATAGGCAGCATGTTCCATTTAGTTAGAGATAGCAGAAAGACGTTTTCAGCAAGCTGCTGCTGAATGTAATGAATCCCACTGTGGAGCTATCCATGGTGCTTCTTAAGAAACACATGATCCCGTTCTCTTCGGATTTAACCATAAAGGCGAGTTTTACCAGGAAGGAGTCTTAAAAGAAAACACGACTACTCATCTATAGATGTATTTAGGTACGAATTAAAAATATTTTTCTTTAACCGCTTTTAATGCATACAACTCCTCGTGCAAATGACATGCACGTGCAATTTTGAAGATTGACAGTGATATCAATTCTAAGCAGATATAGCATAATAATTATGTCGTATAGCGTGCCACAGCGAAACGAAGACCATCTAATCATTTTCAGATGTTCACTTGCTTGTTATATTGCTAGCATTGCTGATGGTCAGATACGAATCTGAGCAAAAATCTCAGACAAAATTTCAGCGTTGTTAGTTGTAATGAAACGAGGTAGTGGAAATCATCGGGGTGCATCTAATTGTTCATTATAAGAGTGCAAAGAGGCACCCAAGCTGGTATCAAGGACAGCACGTGCGTACGATTTGCTGTTATTGTTTTTATCTTTATTTTTTTTAATTATCAACGGCGTACGTGATTACAATAACCGTCCACATCAATTACAAATGCTTCGATTGGCACATTATCCAAGTACTGGAGGTCTTTTCATTTATAGAACAGATGTCAATAAATATCCGTTTTCTAAATGACAGAAGTGTTTTTAATGCTTCATGTTTAGTCGTTTTTTTTCTGTGATTAGATAGTAATAATTTAATTGGGATATAAAATTAATACTCTGTTCCCCTAAACCTGAATGGATGGAACTGATAATGCCAAAGGATATGCATTCTGCATCTGAAAAGAGACCGATCGATTGAAGCAATCCATAATAATGTTTCCAACAATTGTTAATAATGATCTTTGCCTTAAATTTCTTTAATCTGAACCATATACCTATAAATATCTGAATAACATTGCGGCAGTTTGAAATAAATCATTTCAACTCTTGACCTAAAACAGCTAGCTTAAACGTTATACTTAAGAGTTTAATTAAGCATCCATCTGTTATTGAACCTGTTCAGTTCAGGGACTGCAGGATTCGGGTCTTAGTCTGGCAGTATATCGAACACATTGCATTAACCGGCTATGGACTGGGAGACAACAGACGCTCATACTTGCGGCCAATCTAGTGCTGCAGATTAACGTATGAGCAATGTGAGAATACATTTCAGTAAAATTAAATAAATAAAAACTTCTCCAAATTATATTCAATATTTCTTTTCCATGTTAATGCATTCGTGACCCTTTTTATTCTATTAGTGCACAAATGAGACCTTCCACACTGAAAGAATTTAAAGTCCAAATGCAGGTAAACGAACATGCAGGAACACGAGAGTTGTGCCGGAGACCGAACTGGACACATCATCTCTAAACCTATACAGCCTACGAGAAGAAGGACTGACTTCACGCAGGCAGTGACGAGCATTTATGTAGTTATTTAGTAAGTATGTCCTCAATATTAATGCGAAGACCTGGAATACAACATCACTCATCTATCTATCTATCTATCTATCTATCTATCTATCTATCTATCTATCTATCTATCTATCTATCTATCTATCTATCTATAAAAAAGAACATAGTAAAGAGTAGGTGATATCTGGTAGAAAATGTGCTTGCAGGCGTACCGTATACTAGAAATCATTACTCACCTTCAACAACTTTACTTGGAGACCACGCAGACCATAATTGAACAACAAAAAAAGGAGTCCAGCATAAAACATACACTACTACTGTTACAACCGTCATTTTCACCGTCTTGATCATTGCTTTTGAAAAGCAATTGACGTTGCTGGCTCTGGAAGGCATGGCCAGTTTCTGACTGGGCTTCACATCGCTATGAGTCTTACTGTAGATGTTCATTTGGATGATTCTGCATATCAGCACTTGACAAATGATCAGAACAATAGTGGGGATAAAGAAAATGACAATGAACACCCACGTGATGTAAGCCCTACCACCCCATGGTTCAATAAATTCTGCCCAGCATTCACTGACTCCGGGTTCAATTTCCCTTTTGGAGAAGATGAACACCTGGGGCAGACTGAAAAGAAAAGAAATGCACCAACTGGTGCAAACCGCTCCGTTCCAGAATGCTCTTTTCTTCTGGAAAGTCACCATAGGGTAGCAAACTGCCTGAAACCTGTCCAAAGTCATCGCTACTGTCATATAGGTGGAGGCAAACATGCCGACAAGTTGGAGATAAGCAATGCCTCTACAAAGAAAATCTGGACCCCAAAACAAATCCGTTATGTCCCATATTAGCTGGGGGAGCACCTGAAAAGTTGCCACCACTAAATCAGCAATACTTAGATGCATCATGAAAATATACATCCTTGACATTCGTTTTCGTCTCCTCCAGATCACGACTACCAAAAAAGAATTGCCGAAAGAGGCGGTCATGAAAATGAGACTGAGCACACCGATCTCTGCCCAGGCTAGTAATTCGTTTCTTTCTGGTCTTCTGGCTGTTGTCCCGTTGTCCATAGTAGCAGATGTTAGTAGGAACGTATTACCATCCAGCTCGTGATCCTGCGATGCAGACGCGGGCAGTGACAAGTTACTCATGACTGGCGATGTCTTCAGTCCTCGAGGCGGTTAGTAAAATTATTTAATGCATCGAGCAGCCCTGCGAGTACACTTGACCATGCATTTGCGATCTCAGGACTTTTTGAAGATTGCTATTCATTTAATATTCAACGTGTTTTATGCAGTTTTTGAATTCCAAGGAAACAAAATAACTTACACAAGAAAAAAAAAACATGCAGCTGTCAGTTTGACTAAACTCCAAGTCTCCACACTGCCTCATCCGCCCCAGACGCTTATTTTATTTCGCCGGCTGGCATCACTAGGGCTCCGAGTAGGCGGCTGAGCCAATAGAAAGAGGAAATTCATTAAAGCGTTTCGTACGCGATGGAAATGAGAAACTAAGTTGAAGACCACAGCTCATTTATTAAAATACAGACAGCGATCAGATCACACCTACCGAAGGAAATGTAATTGTTACTTTAGAGAGTGAGCTTTAAAAGTTGCGTTCTATTATAGTTGTATATGAAGCACGAATGTATGCGGCATTTTTTATTAGTTCTGGGGAATTGGTATCAGCACTCGAATCCTATAACCTGCCGACAGCATACTACCAGACTTGTTGCCACGTAGCGTTTTTAACTCTCAAAGGAATCATTTTTCCAGCTGAGAATCTATTGTGTTTTTTGTCACAGCCAATCAATATTTCATTGTAAACTGTTTACGGAGCTACAAGTTCCAACAATGGGAAGAGCTGAAAAAAAATCATTAAAGGCGCCTGGTTTGTGAAACCCACAGGTATGCCAATTATCATTTGCTCCTTTTTTGAACTCTCTTAGCTCTTTACAGTGTGCTTAAAACGTAAAACCGAGTAAAGGGGCTTTTAACCCATTAACCTGTTTTTCAATTGGTGTCCTTTTAAAAACGTTGACTTCGAGATATACCAGGAAAGCAACTCTTAAAAAACAAGGCTGATAGAGGGGTTCTTCAGAGGAAACTATTTTTGATTCCCAAAGACCCATCTACATGAAGGTTCAAAAAAGAATCTTCATTTACTTGGATCTGTAACGGGCTCCATACAGCAAATAACCATGAACAGATGGTAATAGACTGGTACAATAGGTGATGATTCTAAAAGGACCCTTTGTGCATACAATAACACCATAACGATAAAAGCCAAAGTCTAGTTTTTCTTAACCTTTCAGTGTTCGGCTATGTAGCCTACCATGCATGAAAGATTTCAGCTTCTTTCTGCAAATTAGGAAATTTTTCAAAGCACAAAGAACCAAGTTCATATTCAAAGAACCCTTCCCAAAATAACATTGTGCTTTGTCAAGCAATATTTCTATGAGGAACCACACAGCCCAGTAAATAATGTCTTTAAAAAACTATTATTTTTAGGAGTGATAAACGACTCACTCACAGACTTCACGTTCACTGAAGCCACATTTATCTCCAAATAAGGAAAGCAGGTGTTCAAACTGAACATCACTGTCTTCTTTTGGAATGATTTTAGAAAGGCAGCCTTTTAATAATGTAAATATTAGTCAAGATCCTGGTTTGTCTGACGGATCCAAAAGATGCATAAATTTGTCAAAATATCTTACAAGGTTACAAAAAAACACATATTTTATAGAGATATGAAGTAGATTGTAGTTAGATAATATCAGATTTTTTTTTTATATTGTACCTTTTTTCTCTGTCCTTTGAGGAATTACAACTACAAGGCTAGAGAGAGACTTCAAAACCTGAAAGAAACACCCAAATTACATTGATGAAAAATTGGAACCATTTATTGAGTTCAATGGGGCAATTCATTTTCCACATAAGCTAGTATTGTCCTTGTAAGTTCCTTAAACACATAAACTGCATATGGGGTGACAGGATGCAGTGATTGCGCTTGTGCTTCGCAGAACCAGCGCCCTTTGTATAAAGAAGGTATCGCTCTGTAGACAGCCTTCACATTTCTGTACTACTGAGTCAGATAAGATGAACCTATTACAGAGACAAAGAGACATGAGAACCCTTCAGATTAACCTGTTCATTGTTTTTGATTGTTTTTTATTTTCCTTTAACACTCTGGAACTGGCATTAAAAAAGAATCCTTTCTTTTTTTATATTGTGACATTTCCCACTGCATCCCATGCTTAGGTAGCAACTTCAGCCACAGTGAAAACACTCTTATATACAGCATTCTAATGCTAAAGAAACACACTCTCAGGATGGCAGTTGTCAGTTCAGCAGCTGCTATACCGTATAAAGCACTCATCGCATGTTACTACGAGTCTTTAAAGCCAGTGACACTCACCTGTTGTCCTGTCCTTTCTTCTCCCAGCTCCTGCTGCACCCCTCTCTCTTCAGTCCAGTCATTTACATTACTTGTTTGGCGACTTGCAACATTTATGATACAATTGGTTACATTTCGTTTATTTTTCCAATTGGAGCACAGGCAGGTCAAGTGACTTGCTTATGGTCACGCAGTGTCAGTAGAAGGATTGGAAATCACAACCACAGGGTTTGAGGTCCAAAGTCTTAACCACTATACCTCACTGACTCAGTCCTCAAAAAGAAGACACTTACAAGTTCTTTTAAACTCCAGAATTGGAGTTGCTGTAACAGAGACAAACTAGAAAGCTGTCTACTTTGCTGTGGATTTGAATTAAGGCATCGTTGTTGAGGAAAGATTGAGTGTATTCCTGTAAGTGCCAAAATAAAAGCTCTGTTTGCACAGTCCTCTCCTGTCTGTGTTTTGTGCAACTCAGCAGCCCAGACACAACAATAAGCATGTAAATGTATGTTGTAAAATAGGTTTGGTGTTTCTGAAAGATAACAAAATTAACTTTCATAAATTATCATTTATATCAGATTAAATAATCAATAGAGTCCAGGTCCAGACCTCCAGAGTACTGCTCCATTGAAATGCCAATAAATAACACAAATACATGACGTTTAGTGATCTTGGCATTATACATCAGTGATGTTACATCCAGTCATTTTCATCATTCTCAACACACCCATTTTGAAGACGTACCACACATGTTGTTCTCATAAAACATACTTACATTATAATCAAGATTAGAGGTACGGAAGGGCTATCTGACTCATAAATAATGATGACTGTCCAGTAGCTACGACTTGTATTTGGAGTGTCCTGTAGTACGACAGTTTCTCAGGTAATGACCAGGCACATTGGTAGTTTTAACTTTTATCATGGGCTTAATCCCCATTGTGAATATTACATGAGACATACATGACTGTGAGATCAAAAACTACATGGGGTTTCATATTAGTTGTGGTTGGTAATGTGATTAATGAGCTTCCTGTGCAGTTTTGTGTGAGTATTACTAAGTTATCATAGCAAACAACATAGGGGGTTGTTTGTCCCCCATGAGGTTTTGTTCAACTCATACTTGAGTATTAAATCAAAGAACTGGAGATCTCTTGAAGATTAGGGTTGAATTCCAGAGACCAGGGGTTTATGCCATGTCACCACTGGTAACAACACTGTCATGTGGCTGCACCGTTCTTAGGTTTTCAGGTGTGTAAATCATATGACATAAACATGCAATCCAATTCATTGTTCAGTAGAACTCCTCAATCACAGACAACTGCAGCTAGACCCTTCTCCAAATAATCTATATATATAATTGACTAAGGGCACGCAAGACAGTGAGCGCAAGCAAGACACTGAGGGCACGCAAAACAGTGAGCGCAAGCAAGACAGAGCCCCGCCCGCCAACTCTAAGACCATGGGATACGTTCGACAGAGCTCTGCCCTCCTACCGCATCATGGGATACGCATGACAGAGCCACACACACCAACTGTAACCGTCCTCCCAAGTCCAGCGTCGCTCAAGGCACGCAACAACTCACCAAACACAGCCTCAGTCGCTTTCGTCTGTGCAAAAGTTCACATGCACCTCTGAGCCATGTTGACTACAGCGCACACAAGACAGAGAGCCACGATCGCCAACTCACAGAGCCCCGCCCGCCAGCTCTAACTAAGGGCAAGCAAGACAGAGAGCGCACACATGACAGAAAGCCACGCCCGCCAACTCACAGAGCCCAGCCCACCAACTCTAAGACCATGGGATACGCATACATTTAGTGTATAAATGGATATAAATAATTGCATGTAAATGATTCACCAAAATCTGTTGTATGTAAACGATACTGTTTAAAACATTATTGTTTTTTCATCAGAAAACCCGGTTTCCACATCTACGCTGACTTATTGTGTCGACTGGGCAACACAGTGAATGTGGCATCTATCTATATATGTCTATGTTTTCCATAGCCTGCTACAGGAAGGTACTCTCTCGACCATTGGCATTGGTTTCGCTCCTTGCTATTTTTGTTATACTGCGACAGTGGTTTCCTAAGCCTTTCTTATACTGAATTCCTTTCTCACCATTTTCCGTTCCTATTCCGCCGCCGAATGCTACAGCGGGCTTCGGCTAGTACTAAATTAATAGCACTACATATCCACTAGATGGCAGCAGGTGATCAATGGTGTTCCTTATTCAAATTGCTGAGAAGGAATGGCACTTTTTTATTTAGAATGTTAATGTTTGGATCAAGTGGCTCAGTGGTAGCGCTGCTGCCTCGCAGTTAGGCGACCCGGGTTTGCTTCCCAGGTCCTTCCTGCATGGAGTTTGCATGTTCTCCCCGTGTCTGCATGGGTTTCCTCTGGGTACTCTGGTTTCTTCCCACAGTTCAAAGACATGCAGGTTAGGTGCATTGGTGATTCTAAATTGTCCCTAGTGTGTGCTTGGTGTGTGGGTGTGTGTGCGCCCTGCCTGGGGTTTGTTTCTTGCCTTGTGCCCAGTGTTGGCTGGGATTGGCTCCAGCAGACCCCGTGACCCTGTAGTTAGGATATAGCGGGTTGGATAATGGATGGATGTTTGGATCTGAAAATTAAAAACATGCTTTCCACATTAACACAACTAAATATTACTAAAATATTGTGCTCAAATGTAGTATTAAATATTTAACATAGATCATATATTGTATACAAAGAAAGGACATTCACTTGCTGATCATACAGTATCCAGTGTGCCACCTTCAAAACATTAACACACAAGCAGCTCCTTAAACATAACCTGTCTTCACTGCAACATGAACATTGTGATACCAGCACCATTCCAGGACATATCATACCCCTAATAACTTGAAATGAAATCACTTACTTTATAATCATGAACACATTGAAAGAAACAAACTTTATGCACATCAATTCCCTGTTATTCCTACAACATCCTAAGACGCCGTTCTTGTTGGAGGAACGATTTCACAGCCACAGTTTCCAAGAGAGAGGGGCGCTAATGTGATTTTCACAATGAGACAGAGGGCTAGCCTTTTATTACTGCGTTTAATGTCTGTGCCTGGGTTTTTCCAACATGTGATGCCATTTCCTAGATTCTTGTCAGGCTGACTATTAATTCTAAATTGGAATCAGTGTGGATATATGTGTGTGAAAGAACCTTGGAATGGACTGGCCTTACTGGTAATATCACTGGGTCAGGCTATGGCACACATGACAATTAATTGCATTCAACAAGCCTGAGAATGTATGTGTGCATGTATGAAATCTATATCAATATGGTTCTGAATAGTATTCTTTTTATTATTTTTTTGAAGATCCAGTAACAATCATAAGAAAATCGTGCAATTTGTGAGTATCAGAGAGGGCAAACATCATACATGCAAACACACACATACACTGCTATTTGCATATACTGTATATTTAAGGGGGAATTAGTAAATGTGTGTAAGTGCATCATTTCTGGCACCTCATTGGTATCTCTTTGTTTCCCACCATTTCTATTAAAATGCATATTGCTATGTGTGTAGTAATATGTAATTTATCAGCAAAAAATTAAGACTTCAGAAGAAATGTTTGTTTTAATTACAAATCCTTGCCACAGGCTAACTCTGCAATTAGTGTTTCTGTCATATATTTAGTAAATGAGAAACATTCCCTGGATCCTTTACTTTTTCACTTTAAGAATACAATTTATATTTTTCTCTTTCCACTCATTCTCCAAGGAACTTTTTTTCCATTAAGTGTTCTGTTTAAGGCTAAATTTGTGGCAAATGACATTTAATGTAAGTAAATGTAAAGTATTACATGTAGGAAGTAAAAATGTTAAGGTGGGAAGTCTGAAACGTGAGATACATTTTATGAGATCATAGTGGACTTGTCACTATTAACATCCAGGCAGTGTTAAGAAGCTTTTCAAAAAGTTGCTAAGATCTTAAGTTCTATATCATGATGTGTGAAGTACAACTTAAGGGATGTTATACTTAATTTATATAATGCACTAGTGATAACACCTGGAGTATTATGTTCAGTTTTAATGTGCATATTACAAAAAAGATATTAACAATGCTAGAGAAAGTCCAGAGGAGAGCAATTAGATTGAACCCGGGACTAAAAGGTATGAAGAAATTGAGGGGTTGAACATTTTCAGTTTAAGCAAGTGGAGATTAATAGGAGTATGAGTGGAGTGTTTACAATTCTAGAAGAAATTAGTACAGTTCATCCAAGTTTTTACTTTAAAATAAATTCAGCAAAAAGAACTATTGACATATGTAATAAATTACCAAGTAGTGTGGTGGAGAGTATAACTATAGAGACCTTCAAATCTCAACTTGATGTTTTTTTTATTTTCTAGGTGAATAGGATGGACAAGGTTTTTGGGCTGAATGGCCTGTTCTCATCAGAATTTTTCTAAAGTTCTAATGTTCTCTCCTGACAGCAGAAGAAAACCTAAGAAAATACATACAGATGTGGGAAGAATTACAGAATGAAATGACATGGCCAGGAATGAAAACTGCTTTGTTTTATCCCCATGAGCTACAGTTTTGTTTTTCCACATCCCAAAGACAGGCAGGCCAGCTGACCTTTATTGCTGACAGGGAATGTGACTGCTATCAGTATGTCTTGCCATGCACAGATTATTTTATCTGTCACTTGTTCCAGTCTTACACCTACTCCTGCTGAGGTGAGTTCCAGCTGCCCATCATTCTGAATTGGAGATAAAGGGTTTTGAAAATGCTTACACAGAACTTTGTTTCTCATCAGTACTACAAACTTCAAAATGTTTTAATTAATTTTTAGCTTTGTGCACTTTTCCTCATGCCATAAGCCTTGACAATACCAGGCAGCCCGATTAACTAAACTTCATTAAACAATCCATTATTCTGTATTTACAATAACATTGTTTTGTTGTCCTAAAGAATTATTTCCAATATTTGGGTATTTTCCTCTGTGGTATGTTGGCACAGCAGTAGTGCTGACTCACAGCAAGGAGGCCAGGGTTCAAGTCCTGGGTGATTCATCCATGCATCTTCTCCCTGTATCCATGTATGATTCCTCTGGGTACTCTGGTTTCCTCCCACTGTCCAAAGAGATGTGGATTAGGTGAATTGGTGACGCTAAATTGGCCCCTGATGTGTGGTTGCTCACCCTGTGATGGGCTGGTGACCCATCAGCATTGCTCCTACCTTGCATACAATGCTTGCTCGGATAGATTCCAGCTTGCCTGTAATCCTGCTCTGGATAACAAGGTTTAGAAAATGGAAAATGTATTTTTTTCCTGTATGTCTATTACCAGAATGTAATACATAGATCTTTAAACCCACTCTGGTTAGAGAAGTTTGAGAATATCCCAGCAGCATAAAGAGCAAAGGATGAAAGATCCCAGGGAGCAGTTTTTCCCAGAACACATTTGTCTGTCCACACAAGTTCAGTTGTATTGGGCCAACTAAATGCTGCCAATTAACCTAACAGGAACAAATTTTGGATGCAGAATAAAACAAGAAAAACAGTGGTAAAATCTGTGGGAAGGTCCAAACTCCACATTCTGTAAAGATGGCAGTCCACAAGAAGCTTATAAATTATAGCTTACTTATTTTTATGAATTTTTTATCTCAAGATTTATTTAACCGTACATATATACATATGAAAAAAAACATTTTGGATTTGCAAGGAGGTTTGTACATTACTATTTGTAAAACATGTCTTACAAAGTACGAGACTTGAATCTATTACTGAATCCACATTATCTTCACAGCATAATCAGCATCAGCCTTCAGGGCGAGTTAAAGTTTTGATGTTGGTTTATCTCCTTCTCCCTTTTTTCTCTGTTTCTCATTTAATGGAAGAACAGATTTTTGGAATGCTAACCAACTGTGTTTTATTTTGTATAGAGATACAAATTAATTAAAGAATATGAATGTTATTAACATCACCACTAATCACTGAAGCATTACCACTGTGTAGTTTGCTGTCAGCAGGCAGTGTAAATGCCAAAATTAATTTTCTTTGTATACCAGTTTCTATTTCTGGTGCAAAGGCAAGCATTTTAGGTTAACTGGTAAGTCTAAACTGGTCTTTTACAAGTGATATTGGGTGTGTGCCCTGTGATGGACTGGTGCACCATTCAGGGCCAAATCCTGTCTTTTGGTTGATGTCGCCAGAATAGACTCTGCCCTTCATGACTGTGTATTGGATTAAACAGGAACAATAATGGAGAGTGGGATGAAATGATATTCTACTGTAAAGTGGCACAGTTTTACAATTGTTATCATTGGTCAACACCTTGATAAGCCAGGAACATTTGTGAGGAATTAGTTTGTGAACTTTGGCTCTGCTTTCAATACAGTCAATACATGCCCGAGCTCTTCGAAAATGAACTCACCCTGTTCATCCTGCCCATCTGCCATTGGATCACAGACGTTCTTACACATAGGAAACAGTATGTGCAACTGGGCACAAACATGTCTGACCTATTAACCCTAGTACTAGTGCACCATAGGTAAAAGTCTTTTCCTCACTACTCTTCTCACTGTATACAAATGACTGTACCTCTGGTTGTTTGACTGTTAAACTTCTTAAATTTGCAGATGACATCACACTAATAGGTTTCATTTTACACAATGATGAATTCATATACAGACAAGAGGTGACAAATCTGATATTATGGTGCAGTCATAATAATTTGGACCTTAACATTCAAAACACTCAAAAGATGATTATGGATTTCAAGAAACAGTCATCTGCTCACCAATCACTTGCTTCAAATGTTTCAGCCATTGGATTGACAGAGTCATTGAAGTTTCTGGGAACTGTGCTGTCACAAAACCTTAAGTGGGACAATAACATCACATGCATTATTAAGAAAGCCCATCAAAGAATATTCTTTTTGTGTCAGCTGAAGAAATTTAATCTCCTTCAAGCAATATTGGTCCAGTTCTACATAGCCGTCCTAGAGTCCATTCTGACCTCATCTATAACTGTCTGGTTTGGTACTGCCTCTGTTGAGGCTAAGGCCAATCTACAATGCATCATCAAAGCCTGTGAAAGGATTGATATACTGTAACCTACCACACACTGAAGTCATATTTGAGACCAGGACAAGGAAAAAGGCTGCAAAGATCATTGCTGATCCAACTTACTGTGGGCATCACTTGGTCCAAAGACTTCCCTCTGAGAAATGCCTTTGTGCAGTGAAAGCTAAAACAACCTGCCACCTAAATGTTTTTTTTTCCTTTCACAGTCTTTCCTAACTAATCAGGTCTGAGCTTCTACTCAGTATTTATATACACTTGACAACTGGGTAATCTGGACTTTTTTCCCTACATTATCTGTTGTATTGCTCTTGTGTGCTGCATCACATTTTATCATTTTATATTTTATCTTTAGTATTCTGTGTCATCCTAGTATGTTGCCCCAGTACTATCAAGACAAATTCTTAGCAGGCATTAGTGTACCTGGGCAATAAAGCATATTCTGATTCTGGATCTGTAGGGACTTGGGTTCAGAGAGCCTACCATTTGCATAGGTTGTGTATGAAATATCTGGGTCCCACTGGCATCTCAAAAAGAGCAGCACATATTAAGCTGATTTGTGAATCTGGAATGGCCCAGTATGTGTGAGTGTGTCCTGTGATGGATTCCTATGGAGTCCTGATCAGTGTTGGCTTTGGTATTGAATGTGACGCTACCAGGCTAGTAGATGTAGCTGTCAACAATGCAGTTGCATTACTGGGTGTTGAAATATAAGCAAATGAATTAATGGAGAAATATGTATTAAAAACATACATAGAATTACTCCCTTCCAAGTAAACACCTTTCTCAACAGGAAATGTTATTTTCTGGAGTATATTGTGCACTGTTGCTGATTTTCTGCTCATGGAAAAAACAATACAAAATATATATAATTGGCATGAACATTCAATTAAAATTCAATTGGCTGGGATTTAGTTTTACCAAAAGAAACTGGTAAAATATAGCAATAATTTAAAGTCACTACTTGGAACTGTCTTTAAACAGACTTTACACTGAGAAAATGGCATTTTCGGTGATCTCATTAGTATTGAGAAAGTCCTTGCAAGTGAATCAAGTTCAAGCAGCATAAAGAGATGGTGATGTGTTCCTCAACAATTAAATCAATCCACTAGGAAATAAAGGGTGAGCCTGGTTCTTCACTTCTACTTATAGGTACAGCAAAGAACATGCTGAGGCTACTGTAGCAACCTGTACTGGACAGCACATCATCAGAAGATTGTGATCATTAATGTTACTGAGGTCCATCCATCCATTTTCCAAACACAGGGTCACGGGAGCCAATCCCAGCCAACACAGGACACAAGGCAGGAACCAGTCCTGGGTAGGCTGCCAACTCACCGCAGGACACACCCACAAACCAAGGCCAATTTAGAATCGCCAATCTACCTAACCTGCATGTCTTTGGACTGAGGGAGGAAACCGGAGCAAACCCACACAGACACGGGGAGAACATGCAAACTCCACATAGGGAGGACCCGGGAAGTGATCCCAGGTTTCCTAACTGCGAGGCAGCAGCGCTACCACTGCACCACCGTGCCGCCCTGTTACTGAGGTGAATGAAATTATTCCCAGAACTACCAGCAATCAGTATTGATTAAGATGGATGTTGGAGTTGAAAGTGAAGAAGGTATAAATAATCACTCAGTCATAATTCTTGATTGGGATCATAGTGAAAAAGCAATGCATGATACTGATTTTTTCAACAAATAATATTTTCCAATTGTCCATAACCAAATTACACTAGTCCACTTCATGGACTGGGGGTCAGCATTTATCCTAACAGCAAGACAACAATCAATGTTGCAGAGAAATAACCACACCTCCTTGAAAAAGACAAATATGACAGAAAATCATAACTTTAATGCCACTTTTCAAAAGCTTTTAACTATATTTTTAGACACTAGTGACACTATCGACAGTAGGAACAGTATAGGCAGCAAATCAGGACAGCAGCAGGAGGTTAGCACAACTCTGTCTACTGTTCACATAGGCATTTCAAGTAAGACATCAGGATTTTATTGCAAGCTAGTTATTATACATTGTTATGTGTAACATTACAATCCATTCATGTTCTGTGATTCTGAAAACAAACATGAAAATTGAAAATGAGACATTTCTTTTTAATTCATCTATAAATAGAGTTGTGCTTTTTATTGCATTCATTCTCTGATAAATCAGGTTAAAACATAACACCTTAAACTGGAAGGCTATTTCGATTATATGTGTGCACAGTTTGTTAAAGTAGTAATGTAGATGATGCATACTTCTGCAAAAAATGTTCATCATTTAATATAACACATTGCATGGTCACAAGTTTACTCTCTGCTGACAACAACAACACCTTTAGACATCTTGCCACACTTTGGACAATGCTAACTACTACTTCTTCCTTTCTCAAGGGATGTTGACCTTGTAAAAAAAAGCATAAGGACAATGAAAAAGGTTTGGAGATCCAACCGATATACTTAACAAATGTTGGTGAGAAGTTCAGGTCTTTACAGACATGAGTTCCAAACAGAGCTGAGATTGGTTACAAAATGGCTGCTCTAAATATGTGACAGAAAGGAAATGATGTCAGAGATGGGTGTAGTCTTTGGAATCAGAAGGTGGCATCATAAAATTGTAGGATCTGGTGCCACAGAAGAGGAAGTGGTAGGTAGAGACAATGCAGCCTTCTGTCATCAGTGACTATCAAACAGGCTGTTCATGATGGAATTTTGAGTTGTCCAGTGGCTGCAACATATAAATATACATAGATTAGGCTGTTAAACACAAAGGATATACATGGTTACATCTGTAGGTTGCAAGGCACTGTTGATCATTTTGTAATGAGAACTGAAGCACAAAATGCAGGCAGCAGATATTGTCAAAGTTCATGCACAAATATTCAATATTTAGCTACTAGAAACAGTGAAATATTTTTGTTCAGTGTGTAAGATTTCCTATTTTTTCCCTTTATACCTGCTGTTGACTGTATTATTTCTGTCCAAGTTCTGAATTCATGTGAATGTCAGTTGACATAGAAGGAACCACAAGGCGTATTGCACATATTTTTTAAGATGATTCATGTTTGCATGTTCCATATATTTGCTGATATACACACAGTAATACCTAAGCACTAAGTAGCAAATGTACATTACTTACATGATGTGCCATCTACTCCATTTAATTGCTACATTTCAATATCTTCCTGTTAGGGATCAATAAAATAATATTAAAGTGCTACTTTTTAAAATATTACTGCAATACAAATATGTACAAATTAAATCCATTAATTGTATGAACCAGACAGAGTACCTGGGAAAAACCTTCATGGACAGTGGGAGAATATTGAAAATCTACAAATGGTGGCCAGGCCAGGAATCATTAAGCACTGTGACTTGTGCTTTCTTACAAGTTCAAATTACTATGAAAAGTAATATCTGATTGTATGACTTCTATCAGTCATTGGAGGAGACTGATCCTGAGACCTGTGTGTTGCATAACTCGTATTTACTTACTTGCCAATTTTTATAACAAAAAACACAGGCAAAAAATCATGTGTATAGACCTCTTGTGTCTTTAAAGAAGGTTCATTGTAGTATCAGTATAATATCAATAATAATGAATGTGTTTCTACAAGTACATACAAGAGCAGTATGATTCATTCAAATAACAATACACAGTACTTTGGGCAGTTTTCATTTCTAAGGTTAAATCATCCTGGCAAAAAAAAAGAAATTGCTTTGTTGTGTGGCTTCTGCTTATTATTCTCTGTTGTAGTCTTTAAAATCACCCTGTTATTAATATTTGAATATCTTATGTCTGCTCTAGTGCACATGTCCCACCTCTTTTATCACCCATCAGCCAGAAAGTTACTTTAAGAATTGCAGCCTTAACATGTGAGCAGAATACATTTTGCCAGAATTCCTATTACTGCACAGGCAAGCCATTTTAGAGTGCAACAGACATGCAAAAATCTGCCAGGGAGGGATTAAGAAAATTCAAAAGCCTGAGGCCTCCAATCAAAAATTGAACTAAAGATATTTTAGGAAGCCAGTTTGTTCTTACTAGATAAAAAAGTAAATAAAAAATATATTTACTTCAGGGATCCAGTGAACTTATAGAAACTTTAAGGGAGAGAGAGACAGAGACATAGGGGTGTGATGCCTGATTCTGCTGAAACATTTTCAAAGATAACTGATGGGTGTAGAAAGTAATGACCTATCTAATACCATCTTATTTAAGATTAAAGTATGGATTAACTTGTTGTTGTACTGCTACAGGGTCAAACCTTAGCAGTAGATAAACATGGAGATAGACAAGGAGATGAAATAGTGTCAGAACAAGCAGTGATCCATACTATTGTGCATCTGAAACAAGACAAGAACCAGATCAAAACAAAGTCAACAATTCTGAGAAAAAAGATCTTAGCCGGGAGATATAACCAAAAGAACTGGTGAAACTTTTCTTATTGAGTATTTGCCTACATGTGGCACTGGCTTAAATATTATGACAGCGATTATGTCATAAAGCACAGAGTGATGCATCATGTAAATGACTCCCCAGAAATGGTAGATCCCACTAAAAATAAAATGGTGTTGAGGTGAACATGAAACATACATATAAAAAGAAAATATATGGTTTAAAACAAAAAATAAGTAATATACATAAGTAAATTCATATTTTAAATTATTTAAAACCACAGAAAAATAATGGCTAAGTTGCACAGAAAGAATGTATACTACTCAAAAAACATTTTCAAAAAATCATAACACTTGCTTAATGTTACCTAAAAAATAATGGTAAATATTTTTTTTTACAAAGTTTGATTTTGCTTAAGAATTACATACAGAACAAGATCTTTTGATCTACTTGCTCTAATCACTGTTGTCAACATGTTAAAGCTGGCTAGAGTTATCTGCATGTCATCTGTCCTCATCCTTCTAGATCTCCCCTCTGCCTTCAGCTGTCAACTATCAGATCCTCCTTTTCACCCTCTTTGACCATTGCATTACTGGGACTGGGACTTAGATGGTTTGAGTCCTACCACCTTGACAGATACTATTGTGTGTGTAGAGAGAGATGTTAAGGATGCATCAGGGAAGCATTGGGGTGTTCCAAGGATGGTTGTGGCTCTTTTCCTCTTCTCTCTATATACCTTTTCACTATGTCCTATCATCCAGTCAAATTTGTGCTTTGCTGATGTACCTGTTGTTCCATCAAGAGGAGTGCATGGCATCAGCTAGAATCTTTGCATGTGTCACTGATATTGCAACCAGGATGAAGGAACACCACCTCCAGGTCAGCCTGCCAAAGACTGGTATCCCACCTGTCTATTCAGCCCATCATCAGTGTTCAGCTTGGCTCGTTGTTGCTAACACCTGTCAAGTTAGTAAACTATACAATATCCACAAGACCAGACCATATCTGATGGAATATGCAGTGCAACTCCTGGTCTCCTGAACACTGCAACTCTCTGCTAGCAGGAGTAATGGTAAGTGTTACCAAACCACTGCAGATGATTCAAAACATAGTGGCATGTCTGATGTTCAACCAGCCAAGGCAGGTACATTTTACTCCTCTTTTAAGGTCACTACTCTGGTTTCCTGTAGCAACTCATATTAAGTTCAAAACCTGCATGCTTGCCTACAGAGTAGTCAATGGATTGTCATCTGTGTATATGGAGAGACTTGTGAGGTCCTATGCTCCTTCTCGTTTGCTTAGGTCTGCTGATGAACAGTGTCTGGTGATGCCACCTCTGTGCAGCATCAAATTTCAATGCCAAGTCTTTTAATGTGTTAGCTCTTAGTTGGTAGAAAGAGCTGCCCACTTCCACCTGAACTGCTAACTCCCTCAATGCATTTTAGAAGCGTTTAAAACTTTTTTGTTTTGTGAATATCTGCCTAATTTTATAATGACTTTGATAAACTGCAATTTGTCCTGAGCTCTCCACTTCCAGTGATTTTGTAACCTTGTCCTTTAATAATTTGTTCATAAGCCGCCTCCCAGACTGATGCTTACTCTTTTGACCTCTTTTGTAAGTTGCTCTGCCTAAAAGCATCTGCTAAGCAAATAAATGTAAATCTCTCTATATATATAAAATC
Organism: Polypterus senegalus; assembly: GCF_016835505.1. Lineage (NCBI taxonomy): Eukaryota > Metazoa > Chordata > Cladistia > Polypteriformes > Polypteridae > Polypterus > Polypterus senegalus. The sequence continues at coordinate 31,250,438 of NC_053161.1, read as the reverse complement.
CAACATCTGTCTGTATGTATGTCTGTCCACTTTTCACAAGAGAACTACTTAACAGTTTTAGTTTAGGTTTTTTTCTATAATTTGCTTGAACATTCTGGTTGATTTTGAGACTTCTGTCATTGCGCTAAGTATCATAATTCACTTGCAGGAGCGATTTATTCATGCTAATCCAAGACAGAGGCTGTGGGCTGAGTAGAGGTGGAAACATGAATTCAGGAATGGCCAGCTTCCGTTCGAATCGCTCTACCTCTGGCCACGTTTAGGAGCATATCTTGCCTCCACTTAGTTAGTGATGCCTGTTTGTTAACTGACTTTCAAAGTTTCTTGTTTTACTACTACGTGGATGGAGCCGTGGGGGATAGCTGGTGTAAAATAAATACATGTAAAAGTAAATTATGATATTTGGTTTCACCTAATTATGAATGTTTGTAAGATTAACAGCTTAGAAGGTGTTCAGATAACGACGTACCATGGTGGTCCAGAAAGACGTTTTGTATTGATGTTCTCCAATTGTGAAAAAAAAATATTTTTAAAGAGAGTACCCCCTGGAATCTTAGGCTAGAACCTACAATTTTATGCTATATTTTCCACACAAAATGACATTTATTTGTTAAACATAATAAACAAAAATTTAAATAAAATTCCGCAAAAAAGCACTGTAATATAAAGAAGCAGTACAATATATAGGAAAAACATATAATTTAATTGGAAATAAAGTTGATCTATTTGGGGGTGTGGGATGGAGTCACAGCATTGGATATACAGCTATTCTCAGATTCAACTGACGCTTTATGTGCTTCTTAAATTTCTTGAATCAATAAAAAAGTGATTTCAAAAAATTATTTAAGATGAGAAAGCAATACTCATACTACAGAAACATTAACAAATCATTAATATTGTACAGTGAGGAATGTAATAGAATAACAAATAAATAGTTACCAAAAGTACAAAATACCAACAAAATAACTAAAATAATCCAAACAGCTATGAAGTGAGGCTGTGTCAAATGCCATTTTTAATGAGGTTAGAAGGGTCAGGTAAATAACAAATTATCGTCCATCTCTCAGTGTTAAACAGAGTGCATGCAAGTTCTTTGGTGACAAGAGATGACAGAAATATCTACAAAAAGCACATAAAAGTCCAGTGGTGAAAACTGATAATAAAAAACTAATGAGGACAAGCAGCCAACACATTTTGAGACCTACAGTCTCTTTTTCAAGAATCATACGTGTTCATATCACTATTAAAAAAAAAAAAAAAAGAAATACACCTGAAGCGACTTTAAAAAGTTAAAGTCAGGGTAACAGTGCTTCTTCATTAAGGTATGTATTCATATCATGCAAATATCTTCTTTGTAAAGAATAAATAAGTGTTCATAGTAAACAAAGTGATATTTACAATGCAAAATTTTACCAACATTTTTAGGAATGGTCCAAATTTGGTTCCTGCCTTATGCTCAGTGCTGTCAGGACTAATTGCAGCCCAGAGACTGGACTGTGTAAGATTTACATCAATAGTTGACTCATAACCAGGGAGTCATTCAGAGGGACGCCACTATTTTATAAGTAACTGCAAATAAATTGAAAAATCATGAAGGAGAATCTTACTGTTGCAATACCATATAAAAACATACATTGTCACATATGTTACATGCTTTAAATTGAAGCTGCATGTCTACTTTACCTAAAAAAAGGTTTCAGAACCATTGCTCCATGGTACTCCAGTACCCTGCTGTGACATAGGGCTTGTAGGGACTGGAATTAAAAAGCATTTCTTACAGTGCAGGACAGGATTCCCCCATCAGTATTGTCACTGGACCATCAGTAAGGGTCACTATGTTCAAATATAATCAATGGAACCCTGCAGATAATTACTCCTGAGGCACAGATTTAGGGAGAGCAACAGAAAGTGTAATAAGAGTTCCCCAAGCTGACTATACTGCAGTAGAATGGAGTCTATAGGTAGCATGGCCAGGTGATCATCAGGGTGCCTCCAGGAGATTATAAGCAGGGTGACCAGATAGGGTTAGTGAATATCATGGGGTGACGCACATAAAAATCTACAGCCTAGGCCAGTGTTTTTCAACGTTTTCTCTGGAGTGGAACCCTGTGCAAATGGTTACCTTTCTCATGGAACCCTGTGCAATTATCCACCAGTATGTCCTGTATCATTAGGACTTTTTCGGCGGAACCCTTGGCTAGCACCCACGGAACCCTTGGGTTCCCAGGAACCCTGGTTGAAAAACACTGGCCTAGGCAAATGACTAGATATTACAGTTATTATTATAATAGTAGGATTACATAAGAGTGATATTATATAAAAGAGAGCAGAAATCAGATCATCTGTTGGCCTATTAAATACACATCTGAGAAATTCCAATCAGAAGAAATCATCTGCTTAGCCTTCTGCTAATGAATATTGTACTTAACAATTATAGTCTATAGGGGTATACATTCTATATATAATTATTATATGATTAAGAATGAATTATGAATTGCAAAATATGAATGATCTGGCGTAACTAAAAGACACCACAAACCTGATTTCATTTTCTTTTTATTCCACTGTAAACTAATCACAGTAAAAACTGTGATGGACGACCAGGACACCTGCTGGCCGGGACGCCCCTTTGACACTAGATCTGGAGGAGCAGCCATGGAATTCATGCTATGTCCCCCGGAACTCTTGGTGGCAGCACCCCTGGGTTGCATCGGCACCACAATTTTGGAACACCGGAGCTCATTCCTGTTGGGCTCTGTGTGGGGGCTGCAGAGCTTAACGAGCCCATCTGGGCGGGAGCACAGCCACACCCGGAGGTGCAGCCTGAACTAGGTCAATGAGCACCTGCAGCACTTCTGGGTGGGCTATAAAAGGAGCTGACAGTCAGCACTCCGGGCACCAGAGTTGGGAGGAGGAGGACAAGGACGACGACGACGACGACGACAACGAAAGCTGCCTTGGAGGAGTGGTTTTGGGGATTGTGTTGTGCCTGAGGGACATGGGGAAGACGTGCCCCACCAGTGAAGAAAATAAACCTTTTTGTTAATTTTTACATGCCTCTGGTGTAAGTCTGTGCCAGGTCGGCGCCAACAGAGCGCTTATTCCACAAAACATATGGGACATTTGCACAAGAGTAACTGGGGTATACTAATATACAAACATACTTTGATATCCACATATTTATATTCTCTGTGCATCTCCATGTCAGTCAACTAGTCACTAATTCGCAAGTGAATTTGGTAATAGGATAATTATTTTATGTGTGATAAAGCTTATAATTAATGTTAGACACATTACTTGCTGTCTCCAGACAGCATATACTGTAATTAATGTAAGTTAGCTAAAATTATTTTGCCAGTTGCACTAATTGACTAGCTAAAGTTATCTAGTTATATAAATAAATGTTATGTTACTTACTGTGTTTCTTCTTTTGATCTGAGAACCCAAATAAGCATATTGGTACCATACTGGGACCCAAGAAGATGTTTTATTTTATATATTTGCACAAGTGGGAGTCAAGATAAAGTTAGAAAATGGGATTTTTCAGAAAATGGAATGAACCTTAGCAAAACTGATAATGTCATTTCTCAATGTAGTCTCCACCCTTCTCAATGCACTTGCACCACCTACCTGGAAGTGCTTGGATTCCAGCAGAATGAAAGGATTTGTCTTGTCCTTGCAACCACTCGTGCACTGCTTTCTTCACGTCTTCAACTGTCTTGAATCGGCGACCACTCAGATGTTTTTTAGCTGTCCAAAAAGGTGGAAATCACATGGTGCCCAATCTGGTGAATAAGGAGGATGTGGCCATACCTCAAACTTCAGTTTCTCCACAGAAGCCTTGGTGTCCTTAGCAGTGTGTGGGCGGGCACTGTCTTGCAGCAAAAGGACTCCTTGAGACAGCAGTCCCTGCCGCTTGGATCGAATAGCAGGCTTCACATTGGTATCCAGCATGTGACAGTAACTTGCACTAGTCACTGTAGTGCCCCTCGGCATGTATTGTTCTACAATAACTTGGGCGCATGAGTAGTTGTGAGGACAAGACAAAACCTTTTATTCTGCTGGAATCCAGGCATTTCCAGGCAGGTGGTGCAAGTGCATTGAGAAGGGTGGAGACTACTTTGAGAAATTACATTATCAGTTTTGTTAAGATTCATTCAATTTTCTGATAAATCCCATTTTCTAACTTTAGGTTGACTCCCCCTCGTATTATTCTTGAACTTCTGTAACTATGCATTTCATTACAATTTGCACTATGTGTATAATTGTATGATGCAAATAAAATGTGATTTGATTTAAATGTTTCCTGCCAGAGTCGCAGTAGTTCAGACATGACAAGGCCAGAGATTGGACCAGAAGTTGTGCTGCATACTCTGTCAGATAAGGTCTGATCCTGGGGATGTTGTGCAGAGTGAATGTGTATGAATGAGAAACCGTAGAAATAAATCATTTATAATAAAAAACTAAGGTCTGTGTGTCGAGCCCCACAGAACAGTTTGGCTTTGCTGTGATTGGTCAGTTTGGCTTTAGTGATGCATCAAAAGAGGAAGTGAGAGTGTGATACACACAAAGTAAAGGCATATGAAACATGCTGTGAGAGTTGCCTTCAGACAGAAAGTATAAAACTGGACAGGAGGTGAGAAAGGCATCTCGAAAATAATGACAGAGTCTGAGAAGCAGACTTTACAGCAACATGCTCAAGAAATGGCATACTTTTGAAGAGACATTTACACACATGTGAATATGGAGGATAGGCACTGAAAGGAACATGTAAGGAAAGTAATAGCAAATTTTTAAAAATTATTCTATTACCTGTCTTTGACAGGTACCATCACTAGTTGTTAATAAAACAATAATTCTGATTCAAAACTTATTTGATTCCTGAGGTGTATCACTGCCAGCATAAATATTTAGTGTAATCCTTAGTAACAAGTAATAAGTCTTTATAACAGGTGGTATGATATGAGAATATTATTTTTGAAAGGGCAATATTAATGGCCACTTGACTCATGGTGACAAGTAAGAAATAAAGTAGGTTTATTTATCTTGTCTTAAATAACATTTTTTTAAATAACATTTTTAAATGAGATCACAGTTAACTAAACTTTTGTCTAAATGAGTCTGCAAATTGTTCAGTATGTGTCTGTTATCTTTCAACATAGTACAAAAGTTGAGTCGTGTAGCTAAAATATTCCTAAAAAAATTATGATTAGTTTGTATTTTAAATGTTTGCCAGGATAAATCTCAATGAAGAATTTTGTAAACAATCCAGTTTGAAATATTAATGCTACCAACCCACACTGAAGTGAATGCAGAGTACTCCGCTCTAGAGTTCTTCTCACTCTCTTGATTTTTTCTGTGGTTTCCACAGTTCTCAGTGATCCAACAAACATGTCCTTTACTCTACTAGATGATTGATATTTATCAAACCACTTTAAAATGGTGTAGTGAGTAGAAATGCATCCTCATCTAGATACATTAAGTTTAATGTAAAATCTTCTTTGCATGCCTGTTACTGATTTGGATTCAGTGTATACACTAAAGGCAAACATGTAATATGGCACTGATTGGTTGTATGTGGCCACTGAAACTGCATTTAGCGTACAGCGCTGGCACAGCACTATATATACCCACAGCCTATGGACTCACTCCCACAACACCCCGAAAATTATCACATGCTTATGCATCCGTTATTCTCACTTAGACATTCGATGAGCGTTATTTAACTCACCACAGTATTTATTCTTAGGCAAGCTTGCTTAATTTTATTACACAATCATGTGATGACCCCTCACCAACAAGTTTGTGACCCAAAATTTAAGAAACACTGCCAAAACGAGTAGTGGGGTAGGGTGCAGGGCAAAAGAAATGTAATATCATAGTCAGTGCCTCAAGAGGTACTCCTCAGTCAGTTTATCTGAATTTTTAAAGGGTAAAAACTCTAGTAGCTAGTGGGGTGGCCAGTATTTTAGGTCTGGTGTCTGCGGTCACTCATTGCCACTTCTTGGAGGTGGAATTAAGCTTGGAGTTCAAAGACAGGCCAGAGAAAGGAGATATGGTAAAAACAGCAAGCAGGAGGAGACTAAAAGAGGTACATAAAGATAAGAAAGTGAGTACTAACTGGTAGATAGGCCTTAAACCCTTGTTTTGCTCACCTGACTGAAACTATAATTTTATTGTGTTTCCCTTTTGATTTTTACCTACTTTCTAAAATTACCCATTCTTGTGATTCCTCATATTTGTTAAAATAACCCCTTTTCTATATTTTAGCCTCGTTGCCTTTATTTTGGTTTGGAGAGTCAGCTCAATACCACCCCTTCAGATTCACTGCCTACGTCAGTCTTGGTTATACCTGTAAATAGCTGCTGGCTTAAAATTGGATGCACCAGTTGATGTGAGATGTCAGTTTTTGAACACATTTACATTGATTTTAAATGACTTTTCATGGTTATTTCTTACATTGCCAAACTGTTTTTCCCCTCTTAATTTGTGCTAGATCTTTTTAGGCAGAATTTCTAATGATGGGTCACAGTATTTAGTGAGTGTATTGATCATAAGAACAGTAAATTGCTATTCACCTCTGTGCCTTTTAAACATTGCAATTTATTTGAGAGAGAAAGAAGTGACCAGCTTTAAATTAAATACAGAAAATGCAGCTTTGTGATTTCAAATGTTATAACACAATACACAAAATTTACATGCAGGATAACAAGAGAACCACGTTCATGTACTCTGAATGTAGACATGGTGAAAAAGAGAGGCCAATTAGGCATAGTCCTCATTGACAAGCATGCATTAGACACAAATTCAGAGTTGGCTTGAAGTAAAAACAAAAATATCTTAGCTAAGGCCTGCCACAAATTAGGTTCTTCACCCTTGACTGACAATTCATAAACCTTTCAAAGAGCTGAACCTTTGAGTCCTTGAGAGAGTCATTACTCTCAGTCAACACACATTCAGCTTAATACTGACATTTCTTGGGAATTCTCTATTCACTCTTTTTAGAAGTATGATCAATATCAGCTTTAAAAGCATAATTTATTTGCATTATTTCTCCTTGACCATGAACAAATAACTTCTCTAATACATTATATCTTGCTTATTTCCATTTTGAGATATTATGTACTTGAATCAGTGCTGCCTCCTCATTGGTTGCCATTTCTTCAAGGATTTTTCTGCTGATCTGCTTGCTCAGTGTAGGTAAACATGTACATCATATGTGTTTTTGGTTGTTTAAGTGTGAATAGAGATACTTTCAGAAACTATGTGATAACTGTAAAGCACTATTGTGGATGGATCTCATTTTTGTTTAGAAATGCAGTTTTGAAATGAAAACATAGTCATGTGGTAGTAGCCTTAGTTGTTGGGGGTCATGTCTGCTGTGAAATTAAAGGCTCATTGTGTTTACTAGCTGAACTGAGGTGTATGATATGAAAGTGGTGGAAGTTTAAAAGAGGTGATCTTAGTTGGTGAGTTGGAAGCTTTTCCATAGTGTTTTCTTGCATCCACTTGATACGATTTCTAGAATTTTTTTTTGCTGCATCTTCTTCCAGAAGAATGTGATTTTTATGCTAGTTTCTATTGCTTGTTTTTTACTTACTGTTAGCCTAATTTTTTTTCTTGTTTCCTTCATTTTTGTTTTGATTTTTTATACCTGGTGTCTGTCAACCAAGTTAGGGTAAAAGCATTGTATTGTTTCTTAGAACATGAGGTTTTGGTATGAACCTTGTGTGTCGATGTGTAGAGCATCCATTCATTTTCTCCTGCTGAAGTTAGAGTTTAGACTTGGTAGGGCTGCTTTATATATATATATATACAGTAATCCCTCCTCTATCGCGGGGGTTGCATTCCAGAACCCCACCCCCGCGATAGATGAAAATCCACGAAATAGAAACCATATGTTTGTATGGTTATTTTTATATATTTTAAGCCCTCATAAACTCTCCCACACTGTTACCATTATTAGAGCCCTCTAGACATGAAATAACACCCTTTAGACAAAAGTTTAAACTGTGCTTCATGACAAGACAGAGATGACAGTTCTTTCTCACAATTAAAAGAATGCAAACATATCTTCTCTTCAAAGGAGCGCCGTCAGGAGCAGAGAATGTCAGAGAGAGAGAGCGAGATAAAAGCAAAAATCAAAAAATCAATAAGTGCTTTTAAGTATGCAGAAGCACCGCAATAAAGTGGCATTTTGTAGCGGAGCGTCCGTATCCACCAGGCAAACAGCCTCTGTGCAAGCAGCCCCTCTGCTCACACCTCCTCTGTCAGGCGCAGAGAATGTCAGAGAGGGTGAGAGAGAGAGAAAAGCAAACAATCAAGCACCACACGGGAAACATATCTTATATCATTGAGGAGTTTAATAGTTAAATGTAATACATGCTCTGATTGGGTAGCTTCTAAGCCATCCGCCAATAGTGTCCCTTGTATGAAATCAACTGGGCAAACAAACTGAGGAAGCATGTACCATAAATTAAAAGACCCATTGTCCGCAGAAATCCGCAAACCAGTGAAAAATCCGTGATATATATCCGTGCTTATATTTAAAATCCACGATAGAGTGAAGCCGCGAAAGTCAAAGCGCAATATAGCGAGGGATTATTATATATATATATATATATATATATAAACTGCTCAAAAAAATTAAAGGAGCACTTTGAAAACACATCAGATCTCAATGGGAAAAGAAATCCTCCTGGATATCTATACTGATATAGACTGGGTAATGTGTTAGGAACGAAAGGATGCCACATCGTTTGATGGAAATGAAAATGATCAACCTACAGAGCCCTGAATTCAAAGACGCCCCAAAAATCAGAGTGAAAAAATTATGTGGCAGGCTAGTCCATTTTGCCAAAATTTAATTGCAGAAACTCAAAATTGTACGCAGCACTTTGTATTGCCCCTGTGTTCTTGTATACATGCCTGACAATATCGGTGCATGCTTCTAATGAGATGACAGATGGTGTTGTGGGGGATCTCCTCCCAGATCTGGACCAGGGCATCACTGAGCTCCTGGACAGTCTGAGGTGCAACCTGGTGGCATTAGATGGACCAAAACATAATGTCCCAGAGGTGTTCTATTGGATTTAGGTCAGGAAAGTGTGGTGGCCAGTCAATGGTATCAATTCCTTCATCCTCCAGGAACTGCCTGCATACTCTCACCACATGAGGCCAGGAATTGTCGTGCACCAGGAGCCACTGTACCAGCATAGGGTCTGACAATGGGTCCAAGGATTTCATCCTGATACCTAATGGCAGCCAAGGTGCCTTTGTCAAGCCTGTAGCGGTCTGTGTGACCCTCCATGGATATGCCTCCCCAGACAATCATTAACCCACCACCAAACTGCTCATGCTGAATGATGTTACAGGCAGCGTAATGTTCTCCATGGCTTCTCCAGACCCTTTCACTTCTGTCACGTGCTCAGGGTGAACCTGCTCTCATCTGTAAAAAGCACAGGGCACCATTGGTGCATCTGCCAATGCTGGTATTCTATGGCGAATGCCATTCGAGCTGCATGCTGCTGGGCAGTGAGCTCAGGGCTCATTAGAGGACATGGGGCCCTTGGGTCACCCTCATGAAGTCTTTCTGGTTGTTTGGTCAGAGACATTAACACCAGTGGCCTGCTGGAGGTCATTTTGTAGGGCTCTGGCAGTGTTCATCCTGTTCCTCCTACCCCAAAGGAGCAGATACTGGTCCTGCTGATGGGTTATGGACCTTCTATAGCCCTCTCCAGCTCTCCTAGAGTAACTGCTTGTCTCCTAGAATCTCCTCCATGCCCTTGAGACTGTGCAGGAGACACAGCAAACCTTCTGGCAATGACACGTATTGATGTGCCATCCTGGAGAAGTTGGACTACCTGTGCAACCTCTGTAGGGTCCAGGTATCGCCTCATGCCACCAGTAGTGACACTGACTGTAGCCAAATGCAAAACTATTGAAGAAACAGTCAGAAAAGATGAGGAGGGAAAAATGTCAGTGGCCTCCACCTGTTAAACCATTCCTGTTTTGGGGTCATCTCATTGTTGCCCTCTAGTGCATCTGTTGTTAATTTCATTAACACCACAGCAGCTGAAACTGATTAACAACCCCTCTGCTACTTAACTGACCAGATTAATATCCCATATGTTTCATTGACTTTATGCTATACTCTGATTAAAAGTGTTCCTTTAATTCTTTTGAGCAGTATATATATATATATATATATATATATATATATATATATATATATATATATATATATATATATATTGTGGCATCCGGCCGGGGCAGGAGGACCGGAGGAGGGCTTGTACCTCTTCCAGACCGCAAGGGGGCGTCCACCCTGGTTATGTTGGGGGCCACGGGTAAAGGGCTTGGAATTGCTGGGGGGAAGACGACTGGGGACACCCGGATGGCTTCCGGGTGCGCAGCCGGCACTTCCGCCACACTGGGGCGTGGCTACGGAGGAATGCCGGGAAGCAGCTGGAGCCCACCCGGATTCCTATTTAAGGGGCTGCCTCCCTTCAGTCGATAGCGGAAGTCAGGTGGAAGAGAGACGGAGCTGGAGAGAGGACTGGAGGCGGCCAGGAGAGAGGCATTGTGACTATGTGGCCTGGACGTTTGGGGAAACGGTGCAAGAGGCACTGGGGAGTGCACGTGACTTACTGTAAATAAATTGTAAATAAACAGAGTGTGGTGGAGCCAACGATGTTCATCTGTGTGTGTCCGGGTTCAAGTCCACAATAGATAGATAGATAGATAGATAGATAGATAGATAGATAGATAGATAGATAGATAGATAGATAGATAGATAGATAGATAGATAGATAATGCTTTTATCTTGAAATAGCAGGACGGGGAATTTGAGAAAGTAGATGAAGTAGAAATTACATCATCTATCAGAGGGAACTTAACTCATCAGTTGGAGACGGAAGCAGAAAATAAAGGTCATTCTTCCATTGTTCTGTAAAATGAGGGAAAAAGGTGGTAGTGCTTGCTTCCAATCCACCATCCCTTGTACTTTTATTCCCATTTGGACTCTCTGGCTGACTCCTAAGCGCACGTGTGTGACATAACCTCTACCTCAACTCAGACCCATTGGGTCAGGCGGCCAGAACTGAGAGGTCGTAAACATGAGAAAGGGCATTGGTGCTGGCTTGAAAAGGACCACAGAGATAAATGAATTTGAATTGATATGACTGAAGGTCTGAAAGCCACCTGGTGACTAGTGGGTTAGATTCCTTTTGGACAGCCATCCACTGTAATGCAGCATGATCCATGACCAAGATAAACTCATGACACAACTGGTCGTACCTCAGTTGAATCATGGCCCACTTAATTGCCAGGGCCCTCTCTCCATCGCTGCATACCTGTTTTCCCGGTCTTGCAGTTTTCTGCTTAGGTACATCATAGGGTGTTCAGCACTGTCAAGACTTGAAAATGGTCGAAATGGCTCAAAGTCCTGTGTCCAAAGCATCAGTCTAGAGAATAAAAGGCCAAGAATAGTCAGGTGTTTTTAAAATAGGTGCTGAAGTAAGGGCCTGTTTCAAGTCACAAAATGTAGTTTCAGTCTTTTCACCCTATACCACATTATAGGGAGCCCTCTTCTTTGTAAGATCAGTCAAGGGCACCACTCCCTCTAAAAAATTAGGTTTGAACCGGCGGTAGTAACTCAGTAATCCTAGAAAGGCTTGGACCTGCCACTTATTTATCGGACAGGGCCATTTTAAGATGGCATCAACTTTTGAACACTGTGGTCTTACTCTTCCCCCAGTCACTAGATAGCCTAAATATTTTGCTTTGTTCAATCCAAAGAAACATTTCTTTGGATTGATATACAAGCCTGCTTTAGCTAGCATCAGCAGAACAGCTTTGACTTGCCATAAGTGTTCTTCCCATGTGCCGGAATAGATGTCCACCATCCATATAGGCAGCACTATATGTACTGTGGGGTTTGAGCACTCTATCCAACAAATGTTGAAAGGTTGCGGGAGCCACATGCAGTCCAAATGGGAGAACTCTATAATACCAGTGTCCACTAGGAGGGCTAAACGCAGTTTAATGTTAAGGTTTATTTGCCAGGACCTTTTGATAGGAGTTCCCTATCCACTCAAGCAGTTCATCTACTTGGGGCATCGGATATGCATCAAATTTAGAGACCTGATTGAGATATCAGAAGTCATTACAAAAGTCCATCTCCCATCAGGTTTAGGAACCAAGACAATAGGGCAGTACCAGGGGGCAGTTGATTTCTTCAATCACACCAAGTTCAAACAAATGCTTGATTTCCAAATCTACTTCTACTTTTTTTGGTCTGGGAAGGCGATTGCCAGCAAGTTTCATCCAGGTTGTTCGCACACTACCTCGGGTATGGACAGGATTGCTGTTTCCAGCTCCTGTCCTTGGGAAGTTAGAACGAGGATGAAATTAAGTATGTATTTTTGAATGAAAAAGGTATGGGACTGACAAGAAGGGGAGGTCTGCCTCCCTTTCCTTACATGGTTTCAACAAGTTAATATGATATATCCGTTAGCTCAGTCTATGGTTGGGTTGCTTCACCAAGCAATCAATGAGTCTTTCCTTAATCTCGTACAGGCCTTGCCAATGTGGCAACAATTTGGAATGGGAGGTAGGTACGAGATCCATAACATGATCCCCTGGGAGGAATTCCCTAAGGGAGATGTTTTGGTTATAATATGGAGCCTTATCCATATGTTCTTTTAAAAGGGGTTGAATCTTTTCAAATCTAATGCATACCTGTGCGATATGTTCTAATATATTAGTTGAGGGAATAGCCTTCTCTTCCCATGTTTCTTTTAGTATGTCCAAAATACCACAGGGTTTTTGTCCATATACTAATTCAAATGGAGAAAACTTCATGGAGGCTTGTGGCACTTCCCAGTAGGCAAATAGCATGAGGGGAAGTAAGTGATCTCAATTTCTCCCATCCTCACTAACTACCTCACAAATCTGTTTAAGGGTCTGATTAAACCTCTCTACCAAACCATCTGTCTGAGGATGATAAACTGTGGTTTTTAGATGCTTTATTCACTTAGCAACTTCCCTGAATGTCTCTTAAGTAAAAGGAGTTGCCTGAGCTTCTTTAGGGATTCCTACTTGAGCAAAGACCCCTACCAGTTCCTGTGCAATATTTCTGGAAGTTGCTGTACATAAAGGAACAGCCTCTGGATATCGAATAGTGTAGTCTACAATTACCAAAATGTATTTAGGGCATTTGGTTGAGGGTTCTAAAGGTCCAACAAGATCGATATTGATTCGTTGAAATGGGATGTCAATCAAAGGGAACTAAAGGAGTACGTTCCCTTCTGGGAATCTGATGTAACTAACACTCCAGTCAGGAAGCTGAAAAACGACAGGCCTCCTCATTTATTCTTGGCCAATAAGATCGGAGTTTAACCCTCTCTAGAGTTTTTTTGGCACCTAGATGGGCACCTAGGAGGTGGGTATGACCTCACCTCACCTTTATGATCCGCTAACTGATACAAGAGAGCATTATTTAAAACAAAGTGGGGTCCTTGTAGCATGGGGTTATGCGTACATTGGCCGTTAACTGAAACCACTGCATTTTTTGCAAATGTGAGGGAATCATCATTCCATTGCTCTCATTTAAAGGAGGCCGGCGTGATCCTGAACTGAAACTGTAAAGCGCTCAGGGGATCCCTGTCGACCTCAATGGGTGGAGTTTCAATCCTCCTGTCCAACTCGGTTGTGGGTTCCACTTCCGGTACAGTATTTGAACTTTCTACTGCATCACACTGTGCAGCGACATGGGACCTGTCTGCCAGAAAACACAGCGTGGAGGCAGTTGAGTTCAGGTTATCCCCATCCATAGCTAGGCCCAACTTATTTATAGGAGTGGTTATGTTACTATTAGAGCAATCTTGCCCAAGGATGACTGAATAAGGAAGGTTGGGTAACATCGTGACTGTTAGTTTTCTCGGGATATCCTTATAAGTAATGATACAACGGGTGGACTTGTAATATTAGGTTTCCCCATGGATACAGGTCAGACTGGTCTTATTTTTAAGCCATTGTCATGGCAGAACAAAGCGGTGAGCAACAATGATGTTACTACTGGAATCAAACAGAGCGATGACTTGGTGCCCATTTATCAAAACCACTCCAGTATAAGGAAGAGACAGAGGATTAGTTAAAGCACAATATCTTTCCCCCCTTGCCCACAAACAGTCCATTGGTTCACTCATCTGGGGGCATGAAATAATAATGTGCCAAGCCTCCCCACACTTGAAATAGCGGGTGAGCTGGAATGTTTCTCTTGAGGTTTGACTGTGGGGCCTGTGGAGTGGTGGGTGGACTCATGAGGAGCGACATATCTTTGACGGGATAAATGAGTGGACCATTATGTTCTCTCTGATTTGCAGACTGCCCGGTGGCGCTCGATCATCTCAATAAGGGCTTCCATGTTTTTGTAAGGTTGTTTGCTGACTTGCTGGGTGAGATATTCCAGGAGGGCATTCACCAGTGTTTAGCAGGCTAGCTTGTAACGGCCGACCCCTTGTTCCCAGCCGGCAGCTACACCTCCAAGACCTGTGGCCTGGATAATTTACTGAGAAGCCTTTCCTGTCAAGCCGTACTCCTACACAAATAAACTTTCCCCACAATCGACGGTTTGTAATGCAAAGACACAATAGGCAGAATGTAAAATTAAACAGGAATAAATGTATTAAATGAGACAAGACACGCCACAAGACAAATGCACACCCAAATATTCCTCCACCCCAACAATCCCAAAGCAATACTAAAAATATACATACAAATCCCCTCCCTTGTCCACGTAACATATAACACACACCACACAAACGACAAATGACTAGCAAACAGAATGATTGTGAACTTGAGTCCGATACGTGAATAAATGTCCTGAATACGGGTACTGATTAGCGGCAATTGTAGTGTTTGTATTTCCCGCCGTTTGGAACAACCTCACCGTGATTCCTCGGCGTGTGGCGAATGATGATTCGACCCCGGGGTCTTCAGCAGCAAGCAGGTTGAAAGGCAGTCCGGATGAATGAAAAACAAACTGGATCAAAGCGCAATGAAAATGAATCGGCAGGCAGGTTGTAGTTGTGAATGCGAAATTGGTTCTCGTCTTTCTCTCCCTCTCCCTCCTGCTAGTTCCTCCTCTTCTCCTTAAATAGTCCGTGATGGCAGTAATTGATTGATTGATATACAGGTGCTTTCCAGATTAGCGGTTGTGAACTCCTCCCATCATCCGTCCTCCTTTACGGGGACAACATTAACTGATACACATACACACAGTCAATGGGACAATGAAACGAGACACACACAGAACTGACATTTAAACACTAACTATGTGGCACCGCTACAAGCTGTACCACTTACCTTCCTGGTGTTATTAATATCTGGCTGTAGCCAGCACTCTTTTTTCTCCCAAATTTTGAAGGCCTGGGCTTTCGTTGGCCACTCTGGGTCGAACTTCCAGAACCTCCATTCTCTCACCTGCTGGTCTGCAGTTATGCCATAGCATTTAAAGATTTCTCCCTTAAGGGTGTCAAAATCGGTGGCCTGCTCCTCAGGGAGAACATAATAAGCCATTTGCGTGTCACCTTTCTAACTTTCAAGAATGTTGGCCCAATCTGCACTCACCCATTTCTAGCATTAGTATGCTCAAAAATTAAAAGTAAGTTTCAATATCATATACCCCAGAGGTTGAGTGTGAGCAGCCTATGCTCTTATCGCTACAATAGTCGGCTATCTGGGCCTCTGCTTTGGCTAGTTTGGGTTCTTGTTTCCCCCAGTTGAGCTTCACATTCTGTCATTACAGTGGCCAATACTGTATTGAGGTCCTGCTCTTCTGTCATTTCAAGAGAAATTATGCAGACTACACCAATCTGTCAAGAAATAAACAGGCAAAAACAAACATAAAGATTTGGGGAAGCCTCCCTGTATAATGTCTGGAGCGTCGAGTCAATAAAGTCTCTTTGTAGTAATGACAGTACACAACCAAATACACACTGAGTGGAGCTTTTACCTTGAAACGGGAGGAAGGGGAAATTTGAGAAAGTAGAGGAAGTGGTAATTACATTACCTATTGGAGGAAATGGAAGTGACATCATCAGTTGGAGCCGAAAGTGATGTAATCATAGGGGAGACAGAAGTGATGTCATCTGGTTGGGACTGAAGCAGAAAATAAAGGTTATTCTTCCATTGTTCTGTCAAAAGAGGGGAAAGGGCATTAGTGCTTGTTTCCAACTCCCTATCCCTTGTACTTTCATTCCCATTTGGACCCTTTGGCTTCCTCCTAAGCACACATGTGTGACAATACATAGACAGATAAATAGATAGTTTTATTTTTCCCAGGGGGAATTTGTTTTATTTTTACAGAAGCTCTTGAAATAAATAAATATACACACACACATTTGCTTGAACAAAGAAGAAAATTAAAAAGAAAGAAACATTTGACTTGGCAGTCAAAGTCACATAAATATATCTGCTTGAAGTAGCTTTGGGGTTAAACAGTATATGGTTTTGAGTAACTCCTAACTCAGTCAGGTACAGTTACCTGAGGAAAATTGGCCTAAAAATGAATGCCTTATTTTAAGCTCATAAGAACTTGCATCACTCTGCTTCATCATAGACATCCATTGGTCTATGTATATGGGTATAATCAACACAACCAACAACAAAGAAACTAAATGTGCTCAGATCCAAGGAAATAATGAACAGAAGCACAGGGTGAACAACTGAGTCCTGTTTTTCCAGAAAGTTTCCAAATTCTAACCATCTTACCATGTTTCCTGGTGGAGCAAAATGACCACAAAATATAAGAGAATACACCCCCAGGACATTACACGCTGATCATATGATCCCACTTCACATCACTAGCATCAAGATACTATACCCTTCTTGGAATCCTGGAACAAGAAATATTCACAGTTCAATAATACAAGACCAAAATACTGGTCATAGGATAGTAAAAGTACAAAATAATAGCACAAATTGACAGAGCTTGAAAGATACACTGATGGGCTGATGTGCAGTTGGAAAATTTTGACATTAAAGACTAAACGTGAACATTTTTCAGTTAAAAAGGAAAAAAAATGTAAAACTGTAATTAAAATTTTTAAATTAGAATTTCTAGAAAGGTTGGCAGGATGAAGGAGAAAATCTGCTTCTGTGTCAAATTATGAACCCTAAGAATTAGCATTCAATGTTTTACAAATACAGAGTCACATTCCCCTAACACTATTTATGACAGTGCTTGGTGTCAATCCAATGTAACTCAAACTAAAATTTCTAAAACCAATTATCCCTGAATATCACCAGGGATTTCAACAGACCAGTAAAATCAATTCTAGATAGAACAGAAAAATTGTTTTGTAGTAGCAACTGACATTGTGCCCAATGTGACAAATGCTGTGCTAAAAGATAGACAACCGCTGTTCGACCTCAATTGAAAATCCTTTGACCTGTCCTAATCTACTAATTATGTAGCATGACACAACATTGCATCTCAGATATTCTAGAAAGAATTATATATATATATATATAATCATATATATATATATGGAGAGAAAGAGAGAGTGAGAGAGCATATGAAAACAATTATTGCAAAATGCTATATAGCCATAAAGCAAATTGACAAAAATGAACTTTTTGGTGATCAGTTGAAAGGATAGTGACAATGTTAAACTTTTCAATTGTAATAAATCTATATCAGCACATTTCATTTTAAATAATTAATCTAAAAATATTATTGTTTCAGCAAAATTCAACAAAATGAAACATATTCTGAAAGATCACATGGACTCTCTGAAGTTTTCCTATTGGACAAAAATTGAAGCAAAAAGCAATTATCTATCTACTCCACAAGCCTTATTCTCTTCTGTACAAAGCTGGCAGCACTGCAAGGATTAGGCGTTTTGATTTTTAAAGTGCCTTAAATGCCATCCACCTATTCCTGTTAAGGGGTAAGCTTGAGTGGGTGAGGTTATTGTGTGTCATAATAATGGACTATCTATCTATCTATCTATCTATCTATATGCAATTTTTTTGCAAAATGCTACAGATCTACATAGACAATGACCCCAAATAATACATTTAAAACATCAAATACATGCAACTACTGCAAGTGAAACTAAGAAACACTCACAGCAAGGGACATCTCAAAGGCAGCAAATAGTTCCAAAAACACATATTTAAAAAGCTTATAATGTACCACTTAGGACTTAAACTACTCTTAATAATACCTAAACTCTGCTACTGAGTGAGTGAGATACTACTTAGAAAAAATGTACAGCAAAGTATTCACACTAATTAATAATCTCTGTGATTTTCCTGCTGTTCATTGACCACTAATTCCTTGCAAAATAAACACCTTTAAGCCAGTTCCAAACAATTCAACAAATTTTCACTGTTAAATACATGAGTATACAGCATATGAGAAAAAATGTCAAAGGCATGAGCGACAAGTGCGCAGCAGTATTTGTACATGATAACTGACAAGTGGTGAGTGGCAATTGATATGATGTTGAGTAATTACAATCTATTTTAATCTGAAAAGTAACAATGCCCTGCAATAGACACCAGAAGAATAAAGGGTATGTGTATACAATTTGTGACATAAATTCTCAGTATCTAATATAAGTCAAGTCAACTTTATTGTCATACAAAGCATACAACAAATATGGAGCAGTATGACATATCATTCCACCAGACCATAGTGCAACATGTATTTAATGAGTGAGAAACACTTTGAACAAAGAAGACAAGGGATTAATCTGAAGACTGAGCATAATGCAAACAGACAGAATAGGTATGGTAAAACAGCTGCTACTGTAAGTACACATGAACATATCCAGAGAGTACACAAATAAATACAAGCAAAGTAAATGGATTAATTTTGAACATGCAAATAAAAAAAGAAACATTAATACATAAAATTAACAAATTAAACAGTTTACTATTTATGTAATTAAATAAATAGTGAAACCATAATGTAGCTACAGATCCTTAGATATAACAGTATTCCAAAGTAGAAAAGGACCAAACCAGATGAGCTCAAATTAGACCAGGTAGTGTAAATTGGTCCTAGGACAGATGGGAAAGGGTGCAGTAGGCTGTTGAGAAAAATGACCACCTGGAGCAAGAAGTTAATACTGAGTCTGGCAGAACTGGTCTGGATTCTGTGGTATCCTCTGCCAGACAAAAAGTAAAGAGGCCATGGGAAGAGTGGGAAGGGTTAAACACAATGCTGTAGGTCTTTCAGATGTATTAAAAAAAAAGATGTATTGGACAGAGGAATGTGACATCCCAATGATTGTTTTCAGCTGTATACACACTGTCCTCTGGTATGTGTTGTGGTCAGAGGCCAGCAATTACCAAACCAGTCAGTAATACAGCTGAACAGAACTAGATCTTCTGCAATGCCTTCTTGGCTAAGATGATGATGTTGAAGATCCAGTTATGGTCAGCAAGGTGAACAGAAATGTGCTGAGCACACAGCGCTGGGAAATACTGGTGCTCAGCTAGAAATGTTATTACCAATGTGAACAGTCTGAGGTCACTCAACGAGGAAGACCAGAATCCAATTATAGAGGTATTAAAGCCTAGCAGGACCTGTATCATCTAATTTAAGCATTCTCTGAGCACACAACCAGGTATAGTGTCCACTCCAGCAGTTCTTTGTGGATGTACTCTAAATAAGGTTTCCTCCCAGTAGGCAAATGAAATACTTGATCCTCAGACAAAGAGACAGACTTCCTTATGGGTCCATCTTTCGTTGCTTTACTCCAAAGTTATTCAGTTACTCGAGAAGGCAGGCATATTATGTGATCTTGTAATCAAAGATGGCGTAGATACCCTGCCACATGCACCACATGCCTCTGGTCTCTTGAAAACAAAACATTGATTTTTTACATATATATTTCAGCATTCAGCATATGAATCAGACTGTACAGTGAATGTATTTAAGTATAGGGGGTATACTCACTTAGGAACATATTAAACCTTATACTAGATAGTACCAAATAAAATGGTTAACAATAAATGGCTAAATAACACAATAAAAGTAAATAAAGCACTCAGCTATCACCACCAGCATGCAAACCTTATATCATGTTGGATATATGGAAGGTGCCAAATGGCCAAAAATGCAGTATTTACAGCAGCTTTTACTGAAAGGGAAGTGGCAGTTATTGCATTTTGAAATGAAAGTAAGGAGGCAAGGGTTCTCGACCCAGGTGCTCCGTGCATGGAATCTGAATGTTCTCCTTGTGTTTCTTCCCATAGCCAAAGGCTTGCAGGTTAGGTGAATTGGTGATGCTAAATTGGCCCTAGGGTGTGTTTGTGTTGAACCTGATGCCCCGTCCTGCCTTGTGCCCAATACTTGCTGGGATTGGCTCCAGCTACTCCACAACCCTGATCTGGATAAGAAGGTTTGGAAGATGGATAGATGGATATATATGTAGATCCATCCATCCATTATCCAACCCACTATATCCTAACTACAGGGTCACAGGAGTCTGCTGGAGCCAACCCTAGCCAACACAGGGCGCAAGGCAGGAAACAAACCCCAGGCCGGGTGCCAGCCCACCTCAGTATATATGTAAATCTTAAAATTAATTAAAAAGCTGAATATAAAGTTGTGTGTGTATGTATATTAGTAAACTGTATGCATATACAGTAGTGGTAGTAGTAGAAGGGTAAGGCCCTCTTGACTGTCCAGTCTTTTCATGGACACTAGTGTCACTACACCACTGAGTGTTAAGTTGCTCTTAAAAGGCAGAGTTCCCAAGGTAGGGTAACAGCTAAATGTCCTGTCAATAGTGCAACATGGTCCTTTAGGGTCAACGAAGCTGTTGGAACCTATAGAGTTTACTCCCTGGTCTCATTTTTTTAAAGGAGAGCCTGGGCTTTGTAGCATTCTATGGATGCATTGCAAATCTGTTCCACACTACACTTCTTGTGCTGGTGTCCCTGCCTAATACCCTTCTGGGACATTTAATAAACATTCAAGCCGTACTACTCCAAAGCAGCCCCCATATTCCAAAACTGTCAAAACATTTTCAGCTGGTAGTCTGATTCTCTTGGAGTCTTTTCTGAAAGTCTCTTGTGGATTTTGTCTTCCCTGTGCTATACTAGTAGCATATTCATTGCTGGAAAACAATCAGGCATCATCTTATAATACCTGTATGTTATATATGTTTGGTAACACTTTACATTAAGTGTCCATAATTACTGTACACTGTAACTACTATGTAATTACCTGTATAAGTACAGTGTAACTATGAGTTATTACTCCATACTTAGGGTGTAATACAAAGTAACGCTATAGTTAATTACCCAGTTGTCATTGTTATCACTTATTGTTATCACTGATCCAAAAACAAATGTACTTACATAGGTACATTGTATCTGTGCTTTCAAAATGTAATAAAAAGATCAGGGTATGTAACTACAACTATGTAACAGATGTTCCATGGTCTGGGTAATTGTAATGAAGAATTGCAGTGATAACTGGATAGGTTTTCAATGATAACTCCCCTGGGAACAGAATGTACTCACCATGTATTTACTCTGTACTTACACTGGAATGGTCTACTTAATGTTAAAATATAGAGGGACAAGAGCCATAAAAAGGAGACGTCACCGACAGCAAGGCCATACAGTGCCCTGCCGGGGACTACAATACCCATGAGCCTTCAGGAGGCCGAGGCACTCTATCAGCGGAGATTGACAGGTGGCCCCCCCTCTTGGGGAAGCTCCCACCAAACACAAGGGACAAGGCAGAACAAACATCCATACATCGAAATCAAATAATTAATAAAACTGATGAGAAAAAAGAAAAACAGAATTATAAAAAATACTAAACATAAAAAACCACAGGGCGGCACGGTGGCGCAGTGGGTAGCGCTGTTGCCTCACAGTTAGAAGACCTGAGTTCGCTTCCCGGATCCTCCCTGCATGGAGTTTGCATGTTCTCCCTGTGTCTGCGTGGGTTTCCTCCCACAGTCCAAAGACATGAAGGTTAGGTGCATTGGTGATCCTAAATTGTCCCGAGTGTGTGTGTGTGCGCGCCCTGCCTAGGGTTTGTTTCCTGCCTTGCGCCTTGTGTTGGCTGGGATTGGCCCCAGCAGACCCCCGTGACCCTGTAGTTTGGATATAGCGGGTCCATCAGTTAAATATTTGTGCCATAGATCAAGTCCTTCTGGCTTTTGTTTATGGTCAATTGAAAACACAGTTTATTATTATTATCAGCAGAAATTATTATTAGAAATAATTAGAAGATTTGGGGGATAAATACAATTTCACCCTGCAACGTATCCTGCAAAAATGGTAACTTCAAATATATTTGAATGTAACATATTGATCTGTAATCTTGTGCTTTTACAAGGTTTCGGAGGGTTTTGTTCAAAAACAATATAAATTGAATCATGGTTTAATTTAAGTTATTATTATATACAACACTGATGTTTACAGGCAACACATCTATGTGGCCCATGGAATAAAATGAACATTTTAAGCCTGGTAAAGAAAACAACAGGTGAAAATAAATAACACAGTGGTCCATGCACAATATCCGCCTCCTCTATGTTAAGTCCATGAGGGACCCCTTTACTGAGCTGCGCAAGTATTTAACTCTTTCAAGGCTGGTGTCAACTTATAATGACATATAGTAGTGTCTTCACACAGTCCACGAACGCATTCAGCACTACGATCAGCTGACGCTGGTGCATCACTTTTGTTTTTAATCTCCAGATCATTTGCATCAAAATCGGAGTGTGATAAGTCAGAGTCCTGTTCAGCAACAACAGGCAAAACGATGTCTACAGATTATTCTACATTGCACATTCGCTTTGCTCTCTCGCCAGATCCGCCTTTAGCTCCGGTAGCCGGGAGCTGCTCTGCGGCACATTCCTGACGGATGTTGAAAAATATTCAGCCCTGAAAGAGTTAAACTGACCAAGTATGCCATCACTCCCAACTTGTACCCAGGGCTTGAAGTGGGCAGGTAAGTGTACTAGCGCTTCACTGTTTCTACTTTCTGAACTAAAGCATAGTCTCACATCACAGTCCGACCTCCAAGGGCCACACACACAATCTCCCACCCTGTTGTTTGAAGTATATGCACTATATATAAGAAAATCCCATTCAGATTGAATTTGAATGTATTTTATACTGCATAATGAGAAGTAACTTGCTATGCACTTCTTCTACAGTTAAGCCAAACATTCTTCCATTTTGCTTCTGTTAGCAGTGTTCATTTGTATAAAACAGCAGTCACATTTCCCTGAGCGATTACAGCTTCAGCCTGGTCAGTGGCCATGTTGTGCTGATCATTTGCATGAACTGCAAGATCCATTTCTCTGTGCCGAGGAGGATAAGAATACCCCACTTGGTACAACATTATTACTAAAAAATATTGACAAATAAAAAAGCAAAAAAAATGTTTGCTAATTTTCTCTTTTCTATAATGTTACCAATTTTCAATTCAATCAAACATTTTCAAAATTTACCAAAGTTTTGCAGCTCATAGGTTGCTTCATAGGATGATTCAAGCACCAGTGTGACACATGTTCAAATCATTCCACAGACCAAAAATCTTTGTTTTAAAAGTTTAAGTAAAATTTCAAGGCAAAACAGTTCACAAAAAATAGAGAAAACAACTGATATTAAAGAAAAGAAAAGTTCTGTTTAAGGCTTATATAACTTGTTTCACTGTTTACATTTGGTCATACAGTCATGCTTGAGGCACATTAGGCAAGTTAACCTCCTTAGACATGTTAAACATGGTCAGAAAACTGTATGCCATCTAATTGCAATAATATCGAACAGTCCATGCTAGCAGGGCATCCAGTAAATTTAGTCCTGATACAAACCATAAATTAATTGATAACCAAAAAATAAGGTGTATAATTAGACCAAGGGATAAAACCAGACACTCCACCAGGGGCATCTGTAATAGAAATTTAATTCAAATTAAAACAAAAAATATATCAGCAGTTCAGAAAGAACCATGCAGTTTTAAATGCTGTTTATTGAACATTCGCTCTCTTGGCACTAAAGCTGTTTTGGTAAATGATATAATATTAAGTACAAAATCTGATCTGTGTCTTCTTACTGAAACCTGGCTTAGTAAATGTGACACTGTTCCCCTAGCTGAGGTGTCACCAGATGGACACTTGTTCCTTCATAAGTCTAGAGATTCTGGTCGAGGAGGAGGCCTTGGAATAATTCATTGTAACAAATTGCAAATCACTCCTAAAAATTTAGGCAACTTTACATCCTTTGAGGCATTCATTTTAAATATTAAAACAGATTCCAACACAATTATAGTGCTAGTCTACAGACCACCAGGGCCATATTCATTGTTCATGACTGAATTTAGCAACCTTCTGTCTGATTTGGCTATAAATTATGATCACGTAGTTCTGATGGGGGATTTTAATGTACACATTGATGTGGAAACTGACACTTTTAGCAAATGTTTTACTTATTTGTTAAATTCAGTAGGATTTTGTCAGATTGTCAAAGGTCCAACTCATAATCATAACCATACATTAGATTTAATTATAACTTACAAAGTTGAAATTCAAAATTTAAATATTACTCCATTAAATGTAGTTATTTCCGATCACTTCTTAATTACATTTGATTTAGTTCTGCCCATGCCAGCGACTCGCAGATTAAAACAAAGACAGTGCGACATCTAGATTGTAATTCTGCTTCAAAATTTATAGATACCTTGAGTAAGTCGAGTGTAATTGTGGAAAACCATTTAGATCAGTTAACATCAAATGTAAACGTGGAAAACAATTTAGATCAGCTAATATCACATTATAATGTGACCTTGAGAGATGCTCTGGACACAGTGGCTCCCCTAAAACAAAAGTGATCAAAGCACATAGAAACTCTCCCTGGTTTAATGAAAATACTCGAGCTCTTAAATTAGAGTGTCGAAAACTGGAGCGCAGATGGAGAACAACAAAGCTACATGTCTTTCAAATTGCATGGACAGAGAGTGTAATTAAATATAAAAGGCCCTCTTTAAAGCTCGCTCAGAATACTATTCTACATTAATAGATAGCAATAATAAAAATCCTAGGGTACTTTTTAGAGCAGTGGCTAAATTAACAAATGGGAATTCAGATCAACAGTGCAAAATACCAACAGATATTAGCAGTACAGACTTTATGAACTTCTTCAATGAGAAAATTAAAAATATAAGATCCCAGATCTCAGCATCACAGTACAAACCAAATACTAGCTTAGCAGACCCTGTCCACATTGCATTCAGCACTTTAATAATTTTAATCCTGTAACTCACCAGGAAGTCTTAACTTTAATTACTAAAATGAAGCCCACTACTTGTTCCCTAGATCCAGTGCCAACAAAACTAGTAAAAGTGCAATGGATGTTCTTGCAGCCTATTCTAACATTATCAATAGTTCATTACTGCATGGCACAGTACCTGATGCACTAAAAGTGTCAGTCATTAAACCTTTACTTAAAAAGTCAGACCTAGACCCACACATACTAAATAACTATAGGCCTATTTCAAATTTACCATTTCTCTCTAAAATACTAGAGAAAGTAGTCGCCAGTCAGCTTCAGTCACACCTTACGTGTTACAATTTATTTGAGAAATTCCAGTCTGGCTTTCGCACTGGTCATAGTACAGAAACGGCACTAACACGGGTTGTAAATGACATTCTGATATCCTCTGATGAAGGAAATTCCACTGTAATTATGTTGTTGGACTTAAGTGCAGCATTTGACACCATTGACCATTCTATTTTACTGCACAGGCTAGAAAACGATGTTGGGCTTACAGGCCCGTGCTCGCTTGGTTCAGTTCTTATTTATCAAATCGATTCCAGTATGTACAGAAATGTGCAGACAGTACTCCATCATTATACACAGAAGTTCAATATGGTGTCCGCAGGGCTCAGTACTGGGACCTTTACTGTTTTCACTTTACATGCTTCCACTGGGATCTCTCATTAGGAAACATAATGTTAATTTTCACTCGTATGCAGATGACACCCAGTTATACCTTTCATTTAAATCAAATGAAGTTTCTCCGATGTTGTCTTTAATTAGTTGTGTTAGTGAATTAAAGGAATGGATGAATGAGAACTACTTGTCTTTAAATACAGATAAAACAGAGATGTTAATTGTTGGAGGGAATGACGCTGATCACAGCAATATTTTGTCGTCATTTAACTCAGTTGGAATCCCAATTAATTTTACTGAATCAGCCCGCAATCTAGGAGTTATCTTTGACTCTAGCATGTCATTTAAAGCATATTACAAAGTCGTCCAAAACATGTTTTTCCATCTTAAAAATGTTAGGAAATTAAGGGCTTTCTAAATAAACAGGATTGTGAGAAATTAATTCATGCATTTATCTCTAGTAGGATTGACTACTGCAATGCGGTGTTCACTGGCTGTTCAAACTGTTCTCTATACAGCCTCCAGTTAATCCAAAATGCGCTGCAAGAATTATTACAAGAACAAGAAAATATGAACACATAACCCCAGTTCTTAAATCTTTACACTGGCTCCCAGTTAAGTTTAGGGCAGATTTCAAAATCCTCCTTTTAACATATAAAGCATTAAATGGCCAAGGTCCGCTTACTTGTCTGAACTTATCATGACTTACAAACCTGAGCGCACATTAAGATCTCAAGATGCCGGTCTGCTTAGGATTCCAAGGATTAATAAAATAACAGTGGGAGGTCGAGCTTTTAGTTACAGGGCCCCTAAACTGTGGAATGGTCTTCCTGCTTCCATAAGAGATGCCCCTTCAGTCTCAGCCTTTAAATCCCGGCTGAAGACTCACTACTTCAGTTTAGCATATCCTGACTAGAGCTGCTGATTAACTGTACATACTGCATCTCTGTTGTTAGTCATTAGCACTATAACATAAGTAACATGATAATTATATTTGAATACTAACCCTCACCTATTCTGTTTCTTTTCTCGGTACCCAAATGTGGCCATTGGTGCCACAGCCCACCTGCCAAGTTGTTTGCCTGCCTATGGTAAAGTCATCCCTGATGGAGGATCACAGGAATCATGGGAAAGAGGGTCCTTTCATCGAGCAACGTTTCAGCCGTGGCATGGCCAAATGGGGAGGCAGCTAGATGGATGAGGTCTCCAGGACTCTAAAAATATCCAAACCTAATTATGTCATATCATCTACTGTTAAACCGTACTTCTAAAATTTTTATTATTATGCTGTCTTAAGGAATTGTTCTGTTCTGTATATTGTATTGTATTGACCTCCTACTTTTGACACCCACTGCACGCCCAACCTACCTGGAAAGGGGTCTCTCTTTGAACTGCCTTTCCCGAGGTTTCTTCCATTTTTCCTACAAGGTTTTTATTGGGAGTTTTTCCTTGTCTTCTCAGAGAGTCAAGGCTGGGGGCTGTCAAAGGCAGGGCCTGTTAAAGCCCATTGCGGCACTTCCTGTGTGATTTTGGGCTATACAAAAATAAACTGTATTGTATTGTATTGTATTGTAGCAGGGTTAACACTCTGTGCAACAGATGTAGCTAAGAAAGTTCAATCACATGTTAACTTCCAGGGGGTAAAAGCACATACCACATTATAGGTAGCTATAAGAAACTGATGTTCTATAGAAATTAAGCAAACACTTATATGGATTTAACATTAAACATTAACTTTCTAAGATTGGATCATACAGATGTATTAAAATGTCAATTCTTAAAGGATACCTATGTACCGTCCTGCTTATTCTCAGCCTTTTAACTAAATGAAAAATAGTGTTTATGTTAATAAGTGAGTGAGTGAGTCAGCCAGTTAGTCAGTCAACTCTGCACTTTATATATGTATAAATAAACATACTCTATATTGTGAACAGTAGTGGACGCTACTGAACATCCAAACTGCAGACATACAAGACCCAACACGACTCCAGGTTAAAAATAAAGGCTTTTTAATCCAGCCTTTTCATTTATAACAATTAACAAAGCCAATATGCAAACTTTAAGTGCTCTGTCTCTCTCTCTCTCTCTCTTTCTTGTTCCTTCTCTCCTCTAGGTGAGTGTTGCCCACTGCCTTTCAACTCTGACTCAATGAGGTACAGTGATGGGTTCCTTTTAAGTTGGACCTGGGAGTACTTCCACTAGCATTTCATGGCTTGTTGGAAGCACTTCGAGGTCATACGGAAACCAAGGATGTTCTCCCCCAACAGTGCCCCCTATCGTCACCCCAAAGACCCCTACAGGGCCCCACACTCGAATTCCCATGCAGCCTTGCGGGTGTCCAAACTGAGGCTATTGGCAAGGAACACTGCCACCTATTAATTTGGGGGATGAACTTCTCCAGGCTTCCAGGTCTTATCAGTCCATCATTCTTTCCAATATCCCAGCCAGGATGTGAATTATAAGGCATCCCGGCCAGATAATGTCTGTAGCCAGGCCATACTTCCATTACTTGTTCTTACAAATTGCATGGATTTTTCTTCCAATTCCTCCATTTGTTTATAATTTTGAATTGCTCTCCCCTAGATTTGACTATCCAATCATAAAGACAAGATTAATTAATCTAAAAATCAGAGAGATAAGTTCATAAAATAAGCAAGACTGCTCCATTTTGTCATTTCTTCATTTATTGTGAAGATTATTTAGATAAATGAGCTTTATCAACATCATCATCATATAAAGAGTTGTAAGTTGGAGCATAAACATTGATAAGTCACCTTTTAAAAGCATCTAGATGTGCTACTGAGACAACATAACTATTAGCTGACAAGACGAACTTGATACACTCATTGGTGTAGGACAATGTGGACATTACCCTTTCTGCTAGGCCTTAATGACGCACCAGGCCTGTTAAAAAAGCAGAGTTAAAAGTGATACAGGCATCTAGCTGCACCTTCTGCACTTACATTCCAAATTAATTGACTGAACTCCAGCTTGTATGAGGATCTGCCTGTACTTCATCTGATAACAAAAGTGTAAATCAGAGTTGACCACCCTTTTGCATACTTTGTGAACCAGAAGGTACAAAATGGACTCAAGCAAGAACAAAGAGCTTTAAATCAAAGAATGACAACTTCGATGGACCAAAGAACTCACCTATGAGGAGACATTGATTTTTTAACTGGAAGTGACTTTAGTCCAATTGGGTGATGTTATACATTCCGTTAAAACTTGCTGTACTATCCTGAGGATTCTCTCTGGAATTTTCAGGAGCCTCTCTCAACAACTCTGTGGGAACTCCCATGGATGCTCTACTTTCACTCTCCAGAATGGCTGAAAACCTGTGAAACCTGCTCTCTAAAACTTAAAAGTTATAAGCCACTTCTTCCTTGGTGAGATGAAGCCATCACAATCTTCTCTTTGTGAACTTGAGAGCTGAGATCCAGTTTGCCAAGCTAAATATGAAGTCAGTTTGAAGGCTGAGAAGCAGCCATCACTTCAAGAAGGGAACATCAACATCTAAATTCTTGTGCCAGAAAGAGTAATTCATTTCCCTATAAAGGTACAGGTGACACAGTAGAGGTGCTAACTGAGAAAAGCACCACACACCACAGACAAAGGGTAATGCAGCAAAAAGAGAGTGCAATTCAATGCAAGAAAAATCCTCCACTTGAACCTGCTGAAGCAACAAAGGAACAACTCAAAAAAACATTGGACACCATCTTTAAAGATGTTGTATCATAAAACTATTTTTCTGAGCCAAGAAAAATGAGAACTTTAAATAGCAGCCTCTTTGTGTTATATGTTTGCCTGTCTAGTCTGTCTGTGTATACAGTACACTGTATACAGTTATCACATTTCTATAATTCTCGTTCAACTGCTATCACTTTCAAAAGGCTTCCACTGCTCTGTACTAAATTTGTAAAGGTTATAAATTACATTCATATAATTTTTGATGGTTTGTGTAAAAATAAATCATTGCTGAGGACAGTCATCTTTATTCAAATTATTTGAAAATCTCACATCATGTTCCTGTAGTTATTTTTCTTATTTATCTCTTTCCTTTATTTGATGATGGTGCTTTTGTTTACTAGCTTTTCTGTCATTGTCAGGGTGATATCTTCAACAGAAAGTGCAATGTTTTGAAAATTAACAGATGTTGTTATTCTTTCATTGTATATTTCTTTAACAACATGCATAAATGGAAATTGTGTCTTTTTATGTCTTCCTGGAGTCTTTCACTTAAAATACATCCCTTCAAAAAGACAGAATTTTAAGCAATTATAAAACATATTTTATTTATTTGTTTGTTTAACTCAAAATGCCCCACAGAGGAGGATATATTGTCAAACCCAGCTAGTAACAAAAAGGGCAATGAAGAATCTTTATCAATAAAAAGATTTATTTATTTTTTTCACAAAATGCCCTGCAAGCAGATAAAGCTTAGAGGAAAACAAGTGGCCAAGGAATTGCCTGAAAGAACAAAAGCAATCCAAGGCAAACTAGTTCAAATAAACAATTCAAAGACAAAGTCAAAAAGTACAGAAAGGTTAAAAAATCGTAGAAACCACAAAAAAGCACAATAACAATAATCATTGTGTAACTCACAAACACCACAAGTTCATTCACAAAGAACTGCAAGTGTCTCTAGGTTCTCCTTATTCTTTATTGGACTGAGGGCAGTCTCTTGATAGTGATGGGCTGGTGGCCCAGCTTCTTCGGGAACCACCCACAAAAAACGCAGAACATGAAACAAGATACATAGGTAAATAGAAACTAAATGACAAACAATATTAACATAAACAAAAGAATCAAAAATTAACTAGAAAACCAAAAAAATGGCATTTGCACCCCAGCCAGAGAAGGAACCCTGGCAGTTAGAAATAAATATTTACTTTCCGACCAGTGGCGTAATGTAGTGGGGGCAGCAGGGCGCAGGGGCGTAGGTGGCCGCCTGGCGGCACTTTTAGGGGGCGGCAAAGAATTACTGTATATTTTAGTCTTTTAAATTGAAATACCTAAATAAGGGGGCGGCAAAATTTTCCTCCGCCCTGGGCGGCTGACACCCACGCTACACCACATTAACTTAAAAAAATCTGCTGTTGCCTTCTTTCAAGTATTTAGACAAGAGCTTGGGAGCATTCATTGATTTTCTGAATGTACTTTTTCCATTAGAGAGTTGTATGCAGTCTTTGCCAGCGTTTTCAGGCACAAGGAACAAACCAAGCCAGAAATGACTTTCAAATTTCTCAAGGCTACACTGGTGTCCAGTAAATGTAATGTACATGTCATTAAGATCAGGGAGGACAACTGTAACGCCCAGAGAAAATTAAATGCTTTGAGCATGTGAAAGGTGCTATATAAAAAAAAATATTATTATCATTATAAAATGAACACAAAGAGAGTCAGAACAGATAACGCTCATAGACTAACAAAGCTAAAAACTGAACCTGGATTTCTTAAACCACTGAAGCAGCAGAGTTAATTACATTGACTCTTGAATGATTTTAATGTCCCTATATATATGTACTTAAAGTGACTTCTTAGAGTGGGAAAAAATATTTTTTATATATATATATTTTTTCATTCTTTTCTTTCTTGCATTAGGACCATGGGAAAGTCACTTGAGAGGATCACAAAGTGAGAAAGGGTTGGACATTAAACCAGCAAACGTATACATTACTGTTCAATATAGAAGCCCGTTCGGTGGCAACTGGGCGAAAGTCAACTCAGCGAAAAGATAACTCGGCAAAAGACAACCTGGCAAAAAGAGAAGTCGGCGAAAGACAATTTGGTGAAGAAACAACTTGGCCAAATACAACTCAGCGATATCCTTTACCAGTTAGGTAATAGATTCAAACAGATTTTTTAAATTATATTTAAATGACAACATGATTTAAAATGTTGAAAATAAACTTATAAAATTGACAAACAAAATTTATTCTGCAAACATATTCAAAAAAACTCTGTCTTAAATTATCTTCTGCAACCAAAATTGGTATTCCTTTATATTGTAACAACCCGGCAGCAAGCTGGCGGAGTGACGCCTCATGGGTAATTTATGTAAATAGTTTGTGGGGAATTTATGGGTAATTTATAAAAAGCTTATTGTATGTCGAAATTTACGTATTGTAAATTGTGTTGTAAATAATGGTGTGTCTGTATTTAATTGGTTGGGTGGGTTTGGGTCATCGCCGTCCGGGGGTTATTTATTTGCAAAAAGTACCAATTTATTGAAATGTGTCTTCGTGCGTGACCTTGGCAATGGCCGAGCAATAATGTTGAGCTTTTGTTTCTGACTATCTTCTGTAATAAAAAGATACAACAGGACAGAGCTGTTTTATTGCTAAGATTTAATCTAAGCAAACTACCGAGACACTCGGAGTCGTGCGGTGTATGGGGCACGAGTGTTCTCTTTCTTAAAGAGCTGGGTGCAGTTGCGTGCATACGCTGGCAATCCGCTAGCCGACAGCTTCGGAGAGGTGCACGGCAGAGTTCGGCTCGAAATCTTTAAAGACTCCTCTCGCTACATTGGTGTCAGAAGTGGGAGACCAGGCTGTTTAGAAGACGCCGTCATGGAACAGAGTCTTGAAGAAATAGAGCGTGCCATCTCGGAAAATAGCGTTATGTTGGAGCGCCTGATCAGCAGAACTGCACGGAGAAAAAGGACAAACTGGCCTGAGGGTGCCAGTATTCCCCGGACAGTGTTGCGATCTTCTAGGCACGGCCGGAATGAACCTGTAGCTGCCGCAACACACCCCAAATCACCAGTCGGCGGTCCTCCCCACACGGTCACCCGCTAAGCTGCCACTATACAGCGGGTTGGCGCCCTGGAGCCATACCTTGCACAAGTGGATCTGGCTGCTCTTCACAATGGTTGGAGCTGCGAGGAAGCTGCAACACACTTGGCCCTTGCCTTGGAGGGTCCCGCACTTCAGGTACTCATCGACCTGCCGCCTGAGGAGTGTCGTGATCTTCAGGCCCTCACCGATGCTCTCACCCGTCGCTTTGGACAGAGAACCTCAGCGGAACACAGCAGGGAGGAGCTGACAAACCGACGTCGGCGTGAAGGTGAGAGTGTGGGAGCATTTGCAGCTGACATCAGGGTCTATGCACGGAAAGGTTACCCTACTTTCTCGACAGCAGCAAGGGAAGAACTCAGTCTTCATGCTTTCCTGCGGGCCTTACACCAGAGCGTCTCGTCAGCATGTCTGTCTGTTGTCGCCCAGACATTTGAGTGAGGCACTACGGGAGGCTGAACGGGCTGAAGAGGTACTACAGTTTGGGTCTCCGCACGTCAATCATCACGCCCAAGCCGCTACGAGCAGTTGAGCGAGTGGTAGAAAGGGACCAGCCTGAGGGTGTGGAGGTCAGTCGCGCCCAGCCATCATCAATCCCCGACAGAGACAAAGATCGGACCGCTGTTTCCGATCGGAGAACCAGGGCATTTTGCCAGGGACTGCCCTGCTCCAAGTCCCCTGCCTCGTACAACATCACCTTGGGAAGCGACTGGGTGAGGCCGTGAGGGACCCTCGCTCCATTTTCAGCATCCCTCCGCAATGACTGCCCTAAAGTGGGGCTGTGGGTTTTCAGGTGGACTGTACCTAGACTGCATTATAGACGGACGGCCATGCAGTGCCTTAGTGGACACGGGTCCACTATTTGTCTATTACAGAGAGGAGTGTTGCCCAAACAGCTGGTCCTCTTCCAAAAGACTGGACTCCTTCTAACATCGAACTGCGCAGTTACGGGTGAGCGGACAAAAATGCCGGAAAGAAACTATTGACTGTAGTAGTAGGGACGAGCCAGACCAGCCACGAATTCTGGCTCATGGACATTAAAGACAAATGCATAATTGGGTTAGACTTGCTGGCCCACTGGGGAGCATGTGTTGATGTGTCCAGGGCCATCCTCTGCGTAGGTAATGAGACTGTGTCGCTCCAATCGGGCTGGAATCATCCTGGAAGGGCTGTTAGCTTGGATTTGCCTGGACACCACGGCTCACCGGCTCCCGACCGTTGTTCGGAAGATGCAGGGACTGAAGAGGACCCCAGGAGAGTATTGCAGCTCAGACCAGTGCTCCCCAACGGTTTTCCTCACACGACCACCCATCCACTGAGACGGTTGCTGCTGTGGAGGAATTGGGCCATCAAGTGGTGAACAGCTGAGCACGCCACAGCAGGAGCAACTCCAGAAAGTATTGAACGACTTTGTGGACATTTTGCGGCTCGAGAAGAGGACTGCACCAGAACCTCGTTAGTCAAACACCACATTGACACTGGCCACGCCGCCCCATTCGGTTGCGCCCCACGATTGCCTCTTGCAAAACGCCAAGCTGCCGAAGAATTGATTCGCGAGATGGTAACCAACGACATCATTGAGCCTTCGGACAGTCCTGGGCCGCACCCATGGTCATGGTGCGGAAGAAAACGGGGGGTTGGCGCCCTTGTGTGGACTTTCGTAAATTAAATGCAGTCACTCGAAAAGACTCTTACCCATTGCCTCGCATCGATGATGCATTGGACTATGTGGCTGGATCCCGTTGGTTCAGCACTTTGGACTTGCGCAGTGGATATTGGCAGGTAGAACTGGCAGCAGAGGACCGACCCAAAACTGCATTCACCATCGGACAAGGGCTGTGGCAGTTTAAGGTAATGCCGTTTGGACTTTGTAATGCCCGCCACTTTGAAAGACTAATGGAGCGGGTCCTAAAAGACATTCCCCGAACCCGTTGTGTGGTCTATTTAGATGACCTGCTGATTCATGCCAGAGACTTTGACCAGGCGGTGCACAATTTAAGGGAGGTCCTGACCGCCATTCGTAGCGCCGGGTTGCGGTTGAACCCTGAGAAATGCAATCTTCTCGCCCGACAGACCAGTTTCTAGGGCACGTAATCAGCGAGTGGGGTGGCTACAGACCCAGCGAAGGTGACTGCCGTGAGCAACTGGCCCCACCAGCCAATATCACTGAACTGCGGAGCTTTTGGGTTTAGCCTCCTACTACGAAGATTCGTAAAAACTTTGCAACCATTGCCAGCCCTTTGCACCGACTAACGAGTAAGGGCCAACAGTTTGGGTGGACGGAGGACTGCACAGCCGCCTTCCAACAGTTAAAGGCTGCCCTCGTCAGCGCGCCTGTCCTGGCGTACCCTGACCCCAACCAACCTTTTGTGGTGGACACTGACGCTAGCAATGTGGGGATTGGGGCCGTGCTCTCACAGAAGGGGGAGGCTGGAGAAAGAGTGATAGCTTATTACAGCTGCAGCCTCAGTCGACGGAGAGGAATTACTGTGTCACTCGGCGGGAACTGTTGGCAGTGATCCTAGCGGCACGGCACTTTCGGCCCTACCTATTGGGCACTAGGTTCACACTGCGGACTGACCATGCTAGCCTCACCTGGATGTTGAATTTCCGGCAACCAGAGGGCCAGGTGGCAAGGTGGATGGAGATTCTACAAGAATATGACTTTGAGATACAGCACCGACCGGGACGGCAGCATGCCAACGCTGATGCCCTCTCCAGGCGTCCATGCCTCAGCAATGAATGTCGATATTGCCGCCGACAGGAAGAAAGGGGGCTGGGGCCATCGTCAGCATCCGCAAGGATAGATGACACTGTTGGAGTAGGGGAGCCGTCACTATTGACCAATTGAGGCAGTTACAGGCGACGACCAAGCACTAGAAAAGGTAAAGGGCTGGTTGGAGACACAAGAACGTCCCGACTGGCAAACCGTGTCGTCACAGGGGCCTGAACTCAAAATACTCCACTCTCAGTTGGGCAACTTGGAGTTGCACGATGGCGTAATCTACAGGCGGTGGCAAGCACCGGGAGGAATTGACCGACTACAACTACTGGTTCCCCAGGCTTTGCGCGCGAGGTCCTCCGATGGGTCCACGGAGCGGCTGGATCCGGACACTACGGGAACGCTAAGACAGTGCGTCGACTACGGCAGCGGTTTTATTGGCCCGGGTGTCGGCAAGACGCAGAGCTACACGCCCACTGCTGTGACGTCTGCACTGCACAAAAGGACCTGGTCAACGTTCTCACGCCATTGCAACAATACCTGGTCGGGCACCCATGGAGAGAATTGAGTGGACATACTGGGTCCTTTTCCTGTAACGGAAGCCGGAAATCGCTACGTTTTGGTAGCAATGGACTACTTTACCAAATGGCCAGAGGCGTATGCAGTTCCGGATCAGAGTGCCTCCACAGCTGCTCAAAAACTCGTGGATGAAATGTTCACTCGATTTGGAGTTCCGGACGAGCTCCACAGCGATCAGGGGCGGAACTTCGAGAGCCGTTTGTTCAGGGAGGTGTGTCAGCGACTGGGGGGGAAAAAGACCCGGACCACCCCCCTTCACCCACAAAGTGATGGATTGGTCGGCGATTTAATCGCACCCTGGCCACTCAACTGGCAATCCTGACCAGTCAACACCAGCGGGACTGGGACCAACATTTGCCTTTGGTCCTATGGGCATATCGGACAGCAGTGCAGGAGTCGAGCCAATGCACGCCAGCGGGCTGATGTTTGGAAGGGAACTTGCGCCGGTGGAATTAGTGTTTGGCTCACCCCTGAGCCTGAGATTATTGGTGGGCCCGAAATGGATTATTTTAGACGGCTAAAAGACGGCTGGACACCGTTCATCGACTGGCCAGGGAGGCCCTGGAGGGAGCTGGAGCGCCAAAAGCGGGCTTACGATCACGGGCTCATGGCCCGGCGCTGAAGCCAGGGGACAAAGTGTGGGTATTTTGCCCGCAACGGAAACGGGGATTGTCCCCAAAACTAGCCCACCATTGGCAAGGACCGGGAGAAATATTGGACAAAATATCGGAGGTAGTTTTCCGAGTCGAATGCCTGGGCGAGGC
The DNA here is from genome assembly GCF_016835505.1 of Polypterus senegalus. Taxonomy (NCBI): domain Eukaryota; kingdom Metazoa; phylum Chordata; class Cladistia; order Polypteriformes; family Polypteridae; genus Polypterus; species Polypterus senegalus. The sequence continues at coordinate 31,213,632 of NC_053161.1, read as the reverse complement.
AGACGGGTGGTGCTGCACAAGGACCGTTTAGCACCATACCACCCACTGGCCCCAGAACAACAACAACTCGAAAATACAAGCGGTTCTCCAACCTCCACCCCCGGCACCGAGTCAGACATTGACAGGACTGAGCCCGACACAAGTGATGGCACATCCGGCAGGACAAAGCGTATCCGTCGCCGGCCAGGACATTTACGTGATTTTATCTGTGATGAGTAGGGTTGTGGGGACACTAACCCTCTTAGGAGGGGGCTGTGTAACAACCCGGCAGCAAGCGCTGGCGGAGTGACGCCTCATGGGTAATTTATGTAAATAGTTTGTGGGGAATTTATGGGTAATTTATAAAAAGCTTATTGTATGTCGAAATTTACGTATTGTCATTTGTGTTGTAAATAATGGTGTGTTTGTATTTAATTGGTTGGGTGGGTTTGGGTCATCGCCGTCCGGGGGTTATTTATTTTGTAAAAGTACCAATTTATTGAAATGTGTCTTCGTGCGTGACCTTGGCAATGGCCGAGCAATAATGTTGAGCTTTTGTTTCTGACTATCTTCTGTAATAAAAAGATACAACAGGACAGAGCTGTTTTATTGCTAAGATTTATCTAAGCAAACTACCGAGACACTCGGAGTCGTGCGGTGTATGGGGCACGAGTGTTCTCTTTCTTAAAGAGCTGGGTGCAGTTGCGTGCATAACACTGGCAATCCGCTAGCCGACAGCTTCGGAGAGGTGCATGGCAGAGTTCGGCTCGAAATCTTTAAAGACTCCTCCACGGGTCGCTACAATATAAATTGTATTGATTGTAATCGTATGATAACGATATTTAGAATACAAAACGTAACCTGTGAGTACGGATTAAAGAATATCTTTACTCTCAACATATTAGGACTCTCATAAAGCAGGTGATTGTGTGGATTTTCTGGTGCCCTATGTTGTCATTTAAATATCATTAAAAATCTCTTTGAACCTAACTATTACCTAACAGGTAAAGGATGTCGCTGAGTTGTCTTTTTGCCGAGTTGTCTGTCGCCCACTTGTGTTTTTGCCGAGTTGTCTGTTGCCCAGTTGCCCCTGAACAATAGAGGCCTGCTTCATTGACAATATGTTTTTAAAATAAAAGGTTGGTCAGTTTATGCTTGCATAAGTGAAATTTTAATACTTCATAATAGTATGAACATGCCTCATTGTGTTCTTTAACATGAATAAAAATCATCAGAAGCTAATGCTTCACTCTTGTCTAAAGTCTGAATAGTGTTACTTTTATTAAACTAATGAGTCTGATAATATTTGAACCATACTATATTGAAATTGTGAAGACAATCTTGATTTAATTCACTACATAGGGAATTAACAATTTTTGGCAACTCAGCCTACATGTTTATATGAATGAAACACTGTGGTCACTGGCTTCCTGCATGACAAAGTTTCTTGTAGCTTAATTTGTTTTATAAACCTGCATTTCCAGGTCAGAGGGCCAAGGCTTTTCAAGGCAACAAGAAACAGAAACAACAGCATTGTGGGACACATTTGGACATTTTAGAGTATCTTGCCAATTCAAAAGTTTCCCATATAAACACTTGGAAAATATGCAGATCCCTCACACTATGAGATTCCTTATATAGAGAGCTTGTCAAGCTAGGAGTGAAAAAGCAAATACCTTACAGTAAATAATTTTATGTATAAAAAATTTTACTGAAACCCTAATATGCCTTCTTTGACAAAATTTTATAAGCTCATATCTCCTGGTTTACTACAATTGACTCTATTTTGTTAACTCAAAATATTATTTTTTATATAATTTTGAGGAGTATGTAATTGCATATCAGTAATTCAATCTTATTTTAATACTGTATGTGTTGTTTATGATGAAAACAGCATATCCAAATTCACCATGTTTTCAATTATTTTCCTAATAAGATCTATGAAACATCAAATTTAAATGTGCAATGTAACTCATTTAAATACATAATCAATCATTCTATCTTTATTGAATTGTCTCTTTTAATTAATGGATTTGACTTACACCTGCATAATGAGTTATCTTGTATTCATAAAATTTCACCATTTGCCCCATAAACAGATTTATATTACATTGCTGCATAAAAAGAAAGAATATTCAGAAGAATGATGGCATGCTAATAAGCAAAGCATTTTACAAGGTCTTAAAATTAATTTACTATATCATTTTTCCACAGACATACATTTACAATTTCCCTGACAAATAGCACTTCTCTTTTCTATTCTAAAATGTCAAAACGTGGGCTGGGAACAAAGATAACAAGGAGCTGTGTCCTCTAAATACTCATAAATCAGGCTTAGGCAATGCCATAATCTTCTGTGTGAAAAAGATAACTAATTTGAGGACAGAAATCTTGAAAAATACAAATAAAAGTATATATAACTGCATGAAAGAAATACAAATGTTTTGACATATGAAAATACAGTTAATATTGTGTTTATCTTCTAAAAAATAGATATAATATTGATTTCTGTCATTAGAGTCCTACCAGATAGGTTCCAGCTTCCTTAAGCATGAATTGGATTAAATGTACCAGAAATGGATAAATGGGTTTTCAGAAAATATCACCAGGAAAAAGCAATTAGAAGTACCTTTAAACCTCCATTTTCATTTCTCCAGTGCTGTTCAAAACATCTAAAGAGAACCAGTAAGAAAGAATCATTTCCATTTTTTGGCGGAAATGTCAAACCAGGTATTGCTAGAGGATCTCAAATTTTCATTTTCTAATCTGTGTAAATGAGCTGTAAGGGTTAAAGAAGAGTCTGAAAATAAATAAGTGAAACCAGTAAAACCAAGATGACAGCATAGGGATCCAGCCTAAGGTACAAGGTACAAATCCATGGCTCGCCATTGTTTGTGTGGAGTTTGCACATTCTCTCTGTGTTTGTTTGGGTCATCCACAAGTATTCATTCCATATTCGTAAAGACACACAGGTTAGGTTAGCAGTTCCATTGTAAATGTTGGTGTGTGAGAGCAGGCTGTTTGATGTTCTGCATCCAGTTCTGTGAGGATGAGTTCCAGCCAACTGTGACTCTGACAATGTGACAATATGTGTAAGGAATTGGGTACTGAATACGGTGTTTAGAATCAGCACATTACAAGATCTTTTTACAAACTACTCACAAAACAACTGAATAATAAAAAAAACCATTGACAAAAACTCAGCACTTTATTTCTGACAGTAAGGTAAAAATCTTGAAATATTATGTATATTAGTTTTTTTGTTCAACATCAATCCTCTAAGTGAATGTTGTTGGCAGGATTCATAGCCCATGAAAAATACATCAAGACAGTTTCATAAATAAGTGTACTGCCACAGACTCAGCATACATTTTGATTTCATTAAGATCCACGTGTAGAAATACCATGATATTTAAGTGTAAGAGCAGACATGGCCCCTATTCATTGCTAAGATGAGGCCAGGAATTATATTAATTTAAAGTTGGATATTACCAGTAATGGCAGAGAATATGAACGCAAATGCTTCTAAGGCCCCAGTGGGAGCATGTGGAATTAGGCAGAGGCAGAGTCTGTTTACCTGCGTGTCAGTTGCTTAGAGTTGTATAGAGTGAGAAGTCAAGCAAAATGACACCTTTTATAAAAACTATAAGAACAAGGCAGCTGCACCTGTTATATTTCTACCTTTTGTGAAAGTGTTTCTTTGATATTAGGAATTCAGACTTCACACATTATACACTTCATGTCTACATTTTGTCAATTATTACTAAAACATGAAAAACGTTTCTGTTTTAACGATGTGTTTACTATTCATAGATCATTGTAGACTCGGAGCACACATGAAATACAAGTGTTCCAAATAACGATATATAGTATTTATAAAAGGTGTCATTTTGCTTAACTTCTCACTCTATACAACTCTATGTGATAGCAGGCTGCTTGCTGTTTGCTCCTTATCAACACATAGCAAAATACCAGCGCTTCACAGCGGCGAAGTACTGCCTTAAAGTTTTTATTAAGAAGAAAAGTAAACCTTTTTAAACTGAGGGAAAATATACCAATAATTATTTGTTAAGGATCTCTTTGTATGCCACGTTGTCAGTTCGGCCCTCCAGTTGTAATATGACCAAGCTATGCGCTGAGCTTACTCTTGAGCATGCAACGTGAAGTTGGCCATGTGAAAAGTAATCTTGCCTCAAATCTCACAGCTTGGATTGCTGCTGTCATAATTGGTTTGAGTTTCATGGTTTGTTTCAATTACGTTAGTATTTGCAGGACTTGTGTTGAAGTGACATTCGGCATCTGTCAAGCGTTGTAAGCATACAACCGGTTTCATTGATAATTTCGCATCCAGCTTTTGAGAGTTTAAACATTCATAAACATCAAAGTGTCCACTACTCAAATCGTAACCTGTGAATCTAAGATGTTTAAGAGTCATTGGCGGTTGTCCAAAGGTGTAAAATATTTGGCCATTTCAGTACACTTGAAAGCGACAACTGAACAATTCAACGGTAGCCATCAACTCCATGCAGAACCATAGGTGAAGGGCTTAAACATTTCACTCTTATAGTGCTCCTGTGTAGTGTAATTATCTCCTGTACCGTCATCATTCCACACCTTGAACGTGTCCCAGTCATTCAATACATAAGACACAATGTTACTCCGGATATCAAGAGTGAGCCTGATATGGCGGTGCAATATGTAACATAGAGAATGGAAAAGGCAGGCGCCATCTCCATGCATGGAAATCACTCAGTAAGTGACAGTTCTTTGATCGATAGTGATTCCCTCGATAAACATGTTAATGGGTGGACGGTTGTAACGATAAAGGAAATGGGTACCTGAACAATGTAAACTAGGTCTAAAATACCTATACGATCACTATAATCGTAATAAACGAACAATAAAACAGCAGAGAAGCCGTGGATTAAATAAAAAGGCTGCAGTTATCAGCAGGGAGACGTGAATACCGTGGCGAAGCAAGGAAGGGAATGAAGAGACCGTAGCGACGGACGGCCTTATATAAGCAGGCAGCCAACAACTTGGGAGGCGTGGGGATGGGGGACCCAACGCTGCTTCACACACAGACCGAGCTGCAGGCTATGGACGTATATGTATGTAGGTAGGATTCAGTTAGCGTTGGGAACCCGCGTATCAAATGTCTTGAAGATGGGCCCATAGGTAACAAAGACCGTTGGAAAGTTGAGTATGGCGGCCAACAGTGGCGTCATACCACCGAAATAAGTACATACATCGGTTACGGTTAGCACAGGGAAGCTGCCTACCAAATTCCGTGAAGATGGGGCCATAAATAATAAAGTTTAACGTGGCGGACGTTGTCGACCATTATGACCGTTACGCGTAGAATTTAAAAATGAAACCTTCTTAACTTTTGTAAGTAAGCTGTAAGGAATGAGTCTGCCAAATTTCAGCCTTCTGCCTACATGGGAAGTTGGAGAATTAGTGATGAGTGAGTCAGTGAGGGCAACAAAGAAAGTTGGAAATTCAATATGGTGGCCAACAGTGGCGTCATAGCACCGAAATAAGTACGTACATCAGTTTTGGTTAGCGTAGGGAAGCTGCCTACCAAATTCCGTGAAGATGGGGCCATAAATAATAAAGTTTAACGTGGCGGACGTTGTCGACCATTATGACCGTTACGCATAGAATTTAAAAATGAAACCTTCTTAACTTTTGTAAGTAAGCTGTAAGGAATGAGTCTGCCAAATTTCAGCCTTCTACCTACAGGGGAAGTTGGAGAATTAGTGATGAGTGAATGAGTCAGTCAGTCAGTCAGTCAGTGAGTCAGTGAGGGCTGACCGAGAAGTGTGAATCATTTCAAGGCGGGACGGATATACAAGTTTTTTCGTAGGCTCTGGTAATTCTAGTGTTAAGAAGCTTTTTGTTTTGTTGTGACTAAGGCAGCTAATCTTTTGAAGATTATTGACAAGTAAAATGTGGTTTGGTGATAATTTGTGAGATTTCAGGCAGGGAATAGAAACATTCTATCTATTTGCTATGGACTAAGAGGTATGTTGAAACAAATGATCTGTGGCCACAGTGGTCATACAGGAGCTCACTTTGAGACCTCTGACTCACAATCCACTCCGAAGGAAATAAAACCACTTGTGTTATTTGTATTAGATGGAACACAAGCTCACATCGTGGTGGCACAATGGCTAGCACTGAAATTTCACCGCTGAAGAATAATATTACTATTAAATTATTTTTTATAGATATAGAACAGTTTATCACCACATGCTAATGTAAGCAGATTACATTGACTGGCAACTGAAGCTTTCCCTGTGACATATATATTCAGGGTTAGTTCTTGCCTAACAACCACTGCTGCTTTGATAGGCAATTCTTATCAGAAGTTGGATTAGAAAATATATGGATAATGACTTACTGTATATATACCCTGTCCATTTTAACTTGCCTTAAAGACTATCACTATACTTTTAGTAGTGCTGTCATCTATTGTTTCACTTTCTTGTATTTTTCTAACAATGATCTTCTGAGTTTGTTTAAACTTTAAAAAAAGACCTACTTTTAAAAAGTACGAGAGCTAACAGGTCCAGTGCTGACAGTGGTTTCATAATATGCATTACTTTAAAAGAGACTGTTGTAACCTAAAGAGAACAATAAAAGAAGGACAAAATGGAAAATATTGACTGATAGCATTAAGTCTGAATGACTATCGCCCGGTTGTACTGACATCGGTCATTATGAAGTGTTTCAAGCAACTGGTCAAAGGTTACATTTGCTCCTCCTTCCCCGACACAATAAACATTGCCCTTACCCACCTGGAAAGAGGAAATACATATGTAAGGATGCTGTTCATAGATTACAGCTCGGCATTCAACACCATCATCCCCTCAAAACTTATCTTGAATCTTAACGACCATCTGCAGATGGATTTTCTCTTTCCTTACAAATAGGCCCCAGGTGGTGAGAGTTGGCAAACACACATCCTGATCACTCATTTTAAACATAGGTGTGCCGCAGGGCTGTGTGCTTAGCCCCCTCTTGTATTCCTTGTTCACCCATGACTGTGTTGCAAAACACGGCACAAACACCATCATCAAGTTTGCAGACGACACAACCATCATAGGCCTTATCACTGACAACGATGAGACGGCCTACAGAGAAGAGGTGCTGGCACTGAGTAATTGGTGCCTGGATAATAACTTGTCTCTTAACATCAGCAAAACCAAGGAGATGATCGTGGACTATCGGAAACAGCAAGGCGGAGAACACCAGGCCATCTACATCAGCAGCGTAGAAGTTGAAAGGGTTAACAGCTTCAAGTTCCTCGGAGTAAACATCACCGAGGATCTCTCGTGGACCCTTCGCATAGACACTGTGGTTAAGAAAGCTCGCCAGCGGCTTTACTTCCCGAGGAGTCTGAGGAAGTTTGGCATGAATGCCAACATCACCTCAGACTTTTACAGGAGTGTGGTCGAGAGTCTGCTGACAGGCTGCATTACTATCTTGTATGGGAGCTGCTCTGCCAGCAGCCGAAAATCATTACAGAGAGTGGTGAAGGCAGCAGAGCACATCACGGGCAAGAGTTTCCCTGCCATTGAAGACATTTACCTCCATCGGTGCTTGCGTAAGACAAGCAGCATCATAAAGGACCACAGCCATCCAGCACACCAGCTGTTCTCCTTGTTACCGTCTGGCAGAGGATACAGGAGTCTGGCTGCTCGGACTACAAGACTTAAGAACAGTTTTTACCACCAGGCCATTCGACTCCGCAACATCAACACCTGAACACTTACATACACTTACATTACACCTACATTGCATTACATTTACATTGCACTACTCACACACAAACTGTACCTGCATACACTCTGAATACTGACTGGAACATGCATCTGCACTTTATGGAATATGCATCTGTACATATAAAACATTATCTGTGCAATAACTGTCATTTGTACTTGCTGCTCATTCAACTCATATTGCTCTATAACTTCTTTTAAAATGTACACATTTTATTTTATATAGCTAGTCTATTTTTAACTTGTAATTTTTATTTTTTTAATTATTTTTAATTATTTTTTAGCTTTATTGGATCTAGGCTGCGTGACTTGTTTTTTTGGTCATACACATTTCATTGTATGTTGACCCTGTGTTAACCTATATATGACAAAAAAACCTAAACCTAACCAAACCAAACCAAGAAATGCAGTTTACAGAGCTGTCTCTGCTTAGTATTCCAAAGTCATAAAAGAAAACAAAATTATTCTCATTTTTAATTCAGAAGAACAGCTAACCTAAATAATAAAAATGTTGACTTGTCAAATACAATTCTTTCCAACATTAATACTATTGACTTTATGAGTGACTTTAACAACAAATTAGATAATATAAGAACACAGATTAAGCAAGCAGGTTTCATATATGACAGTAATGTAATTTGGTATGTTAAATTCTGCACAAAGCACTAAAATAATTTTCAATTAAATCCTCAACAGCTTTTCCTTGGATTGTGACCTTGGAAGGACATTTCTCATAGATCCTTTCAAAACCTTTATGTTCCTGATGGGGTAATCTATGCTGAATTGATCAAAGAGAAGTATTCAGACAGACAAGTGCATAGACGTGTGAGTTCACAGTCCACAAGGTGAAAGGTGGTGGTCAGGTGAAATGGCAGTCAATTGACAGCAATAGGTGGGCTGGATCCAAGCTTTACTGACATTGCTTATGGAAACTGAATATTGTGATGTGGCAGACAGTGTCTATGGTAAGGGAAATGCTGGAATTTCTGTGGATGATTATAAAATAGTTGGACTCACCTCTGTGCATAGCATAGACTTCTTAATCAAGGGTGTCCCCCAATCCAGCATACTCCCTCCACCCTCCTATCTCAGTAACACACAGTGTTTTGATAATAACAATCATTCAGCTGAGTGTCATCCAGTTCAAGGAAATAAGGAGGGAAACTCTGGCTGTTTTATACATTTATGTACAATTCAACTGTTCAAGACAGACAGTTATTTTAGAGACAGTGATTTGTTTTAGTGGGAGCCTTCAGTGGTCACATGGGAAATGGAGGGGGTACCAACATATATATCAGAATGTAACTAAAGTACTAAAATCCAAGGTAGGCAGCAGTTTTAGCAATAGCCAAAGCAAATGATTGTGTGTGAGAAAAAATTGATTAAACCATGAAAGTTTGCCTTTGGGTGTCCTCAGTGCAGTTGTGGCAAATCATTTATTGACTGAGGCAGAGTATGTGGGATATCACCCAGACACGATAGAAAACATTGACCTTCACTGGAGATACCACTGAGATATGCATAGAGCACTTTCAAAACAAAAAAAAAACATATAGAGGTCCAGTCATAATGATGTAAATGACATTTTCTTTATTTGTTTATTTATTTTTGCACATCTAGCTTGAATGGGTTTTGTTAACACTAATTTAAATCCACTTACAAATGGTGTTGATAAATTGACAGCCTTCCTTTTGTTGATACATAAGACATACAAGTCTGTCGCAAGGCACAAATGGGCAAATAATATATGTTATAATTTTAATTAGTACAGCATAATGAAACCATATTTTAAAAAATGTTTTGAACAAATCATCTAAGAGAGAATTAGATTTTTTCCAATTTCACATAGCAAAGAACATCAGTTACCCAATGATTTATAAATGGTGGGTGGGGATTCTTCCAATTAAGCAAGTTAAGCAAATCTACATGCAATAGTGTGGCATAGGTAATTATAATCAAGTTGTCTTGTGCTCCTCCACTTTAACCAAATGTATACCAAATACAGCTGTTAATGCATGAGGAGTGATTGTGACACCAAGTCTGACAGGCATTCAAAGATTTTTGTCCAAAATGATGTTCATTTGGTGCACTCCCAAAACATGTGGTCAAGCGAAGCTGGAGCTCAATTGCAACGCTTGCAGGTTGGATCTTAAACAAGATAAAGGTGACTATGAAAGATTTTTAGTTAATTGAATGCTTTGTGCATATAGAACTAGATTGTGTCTAGGCATGACTGCCTTCCACTCCTTTTCTGAGATATTAATCAAAGATCCTTTTCCCATCATGCACTAGGATCTTTGAAAGGAAGAGATTTTGAGATGTTTTTATATCAGTATTTCTTTTGGAACACAAATAGGTGGGAGGTGTGAAAAACTGGGTAGGTTTCTTTAAGCAAAATGTCTGATTTGAAAGTAGTGGAAAAATTGTGTTCCTGGGAAGTTAAATTTGAAGCGTAATTGTTCATAAGATGCAAAGACATTATCTATATACGGTTACTCAAAGTGTTTTAATCCTGGACTTTTCCAAAGATTAAATTCAGTGGAGGATGGATAGAGTAGGAAAGGTGATTATCATGCAGAAATGCAACAGATAAAAGCTTCTCTGCCTTAAAGTTCATCCTGCATTGGTTCCATTTTCTGAGTGATTGATGAAGAACTGGATTATTGATATAATTTTGATAATTTGTATTTACTGGGGCACAAAGCAGGGCATATAAAAAAGTACTGCGATATTTTATTTCTATTGCAAATCAGGCTTGTTTATATTCATAAATTTGTATCAATTTCCAGGTCTTTATATCTTGTAAATTTGCCGCCCAATAATAAAATTGAAAGTTAGGTAGTGCCATTTAACCTTCTGCTTTAGGTCTTTGTAAAGTCAGCTTTTGAATGTGTTGATGTTTCGAATTTCAGATAAATGATGTTACAATTCAGTCTAATTTCTTAAAGAAATGTTTATGTTAATTTGTTAATGTATATAGGGATGCTCTTAAATAGAAATAGAAGCTTGCTATTCATCTTGACGATATTGATTCTCCTGTTAATGTGAGATGGTGGTAGACAATCTCTTCACATGTTGTTTGATTTTTTTCCATGGTGATAGCAAAACTACTTTGAAAAAAATTTTTATATTTACCAGTGATGTTTACCTTTAGATATTGTGGGCTTGTGCCTCCTCCAGACCGAGAGGGGGCGTCCGTCCTGGTTATGTTGGGGGCCTTGGGTAAAGGGCTTGGAAGCCCAGCCCTGTAGGGACCCGTGGCCACCGCCAGGCGGCGCCCCGATGCCGGTATATCCCGTGTGGTCCCCGGCCGGGGCTGGAGCCCAGCCGGGACGCCCAGGAGGATCAGAGGAGGGCTTGTGCCTCCTCCAGACCGAGAGGGGGCGTCCGTCCTGGTTATACTGCAGGCCTCGGGTAGAGGGCTTGGAAGCCCAGCCCTGTAGGGACCCGTGGCCACCGCCAGACGGCGCCCCAGTGCCTGATTATCCCAGGAGCCCGGCACTTCCACCACACCAGGAAGTGCTGGGGGGAAGACGACAGGGGACACCCGGACAGCTTCCGAGTGCGCAGCCGGCACTTCCGCCACACGGGGGTGTGTCCGCGGGAGATTGCCGGGAAGCAGCTGGAGCCCATCTGGGTTCCTATAAAAGGGGCCGCCTCCCTCCAGTCAGCAGTGGAAGTCGGGTGGAAGAGGACGGAGCTGGAGTGAGGACTGGAGGCGGCCAGGAGGAAAAGAGGCACAGGACTGTGTGGCCTGGACATTGGGGGAATCGGTGCAAGAAGCACTGGGGTTTGTGCACGTCCAACTTGTAAATAGTATTGTAAATAAACAGTGGGTGGTGGAGCCAACGATGTCCGTCTGTCTGTGTCCGGGTCCAAGTTCACAATATTTAAAGTGTTCTGATAGTTCACTGGAAAAAGCACACTTTCATTCAAAATGATTTTGAGTGCAGACATCTTTTGAAATTCTGCTAGTGCATTAAAGACAACTAGTAAAGATATTTATGGGTCTGATATATACAGTACCATATGATATAGATGTAGTGATAATTTCTTTTCAAGTCCTTCTCTGATAATCCCCTTTATCTCTAATTCCTTTTTTAAAGTGAATGGCCAATGGCTGAATAGCGATTGCACCCTTGTCGAGTACCAGATTCTAGCTTGAAGTAATTTGAGATCATGTTCTTAATACAGGCAGAGGCTTCTGGACTGGTATAAAGTAATTTTAACCATGCCCATATATTTGAGCCAAACTCACATTTGTGCCATGTGGTGAAGAGGCAGTCCCATATGACAATGTCAAAGGCTTTTTCTGTGTCCGAAGATGTTAAAATAACTGGTGTGTTAGATTATATGGGTGAGTATATTACATTAAACAGAAACGTTGAAGCTAAGTGTCTGCCTTTAATAAATCTGGTTCGGTCTTGCGCTATTACAGAAGGAAACAGTTTCTCCATCCTTCTAGCTAAAACATTGTAGAGTATCTTAATATCATTAATCAGAAGTGAAATTGGTCTGCATTATACAAATTATACTCATTTTTCTTTGGAAAGATGATAAGTAATGCTTGGCAAAAAGTTTGAGATGTAATTTTGTTGTTTTTAGCATCTATAAACATTGTTAATAACAGTCTAGCTAACTTAGTTGAAATTTTTTTAATAAAATTCCACTGGGCAGCCATTAGTAGTTCTGAGAGCTTTAGAGGTTTGTCCAGTGCCTCTGAATTAAGAGTATCGAGCTGTAGTATTCATGTTGCCTTAAAAACCCATTAGATTTTGTCTCGTCTTCTGAGTGGAGTATAGGACTTATAGTACTTCCTAAATGTGTGGGTTATCTTTTCATAGTCAATGATTTTATCTCCATTTGCTTGGGAAATTTCTGTTATTGCATTGTGATCTTTCTGTTTGTGGATTAGTTGAGCTTAAGATCTTAGTAGCCTTCTCTCCCTGTTTATAATAATGATACTTTTATTTAAAGATGAGTTGTTCCATTTCTTATGTTAGTAAGAAGTTATATTCTGATTGTAGATATTGTCTTTTCCTGTAATGTACCTCATTTGGAGATTTGGCATATTCTTGACCTATTCTGCAAATTTCAATAATTTAATCTAACTCCTTCTTGGTCTCCAATTTATTTTTATGTTAAGATATGAAATAATCTGTCTTCTTAAAAACATGTTCATAGTTTTCCATAGTATTCCTGCAGAGACCTCTGGGGATGCATTTTTCTCTAAAAATAATAATTTTGTTTGGAGGTGAATTCTGTAAAGTTCACATCTGCTAGCAAGAAGGGTTTAGATACTATCTATGAAATGAGTGTGTAGAGCATAGTGATTCAAGTTCCAAGATCGGAGGGGTATGATCAGAGATAACACCAGCATTATACTTTCAGGATCTGATTGTGTGCAATAAATTATTGTCAAAATAATCAGCTCTTAAGTAACTATGATGTACTGGTGAGAAGAAGGGATATTCTCTTGAATTCGAATTTTAGAATCTCCATGAGTCTGATAAGTTGTGTTCCATTACAAACTGTGTGATTGTTTTTGCAGTATTAGATGTTATTACCACAGGTCTGGATTTAAAACACAATTAAAATCTACAGTCACCATTTTATGAGTCCTAATATTGGAAACTGATTCAAATACATTTTGGATAACATTTCTATCATCCACATTATGTTGTCATAATTATATATCATAATTACTTTAGATCTGAATACATTACTCTTCACCATAACATATCACCCTTCAGGTTCAGATACTATGTCAGATGCTACAAATGAGATTGTTTTATGTTTTAAGATTCCCACACCTCTAGTTTTCTTTGTACAGCTTGAGTGAAAAATGTAGCCAATCCAATATCTATGCAATCAAAACTTGTCCTTACTTGCTATTTAAATCTCTTGTAAAAATACTATCTTAGTATTAGGTCTGTTAAGTGGGAGAATACTTTTTTTCTCTTTAGATTGTGATTGAGATCTTCGACATTCCTCATTACAAAGTTAACTTTGGTCAGAGAGACACTGCTTCTGAACTTTGGAGGACATTTTGAAAGTAGTATGTTGTTTCATGGATTGGTTTTAACCTTGATTTCTTATTATTGGCAGGTATTATGACAAAGGAGCTTATTGCTATGTTGGCACTTACAGCTGTGTGGGTAAAAAGGATAGATAAGAAGTAACTTTCTTTCTTTCTCTTCTTCTCCACAACCCACCCCCGTTTTGTGAGTAAGGCTGGACCACACAAAGTCTGAGTATACTGACATGCCAAGAGACAAGGAACTTCCAGGACAAAGGAAGGAGTAAACTGAGATATCTTATGATTGTACAATCCAAATACAATAAATGTGAAGAAAAAGGGTTTTCTTTTTAATTTTTTTTTTTTGGCTAATGACAGTTTCAGTCACCTAATGGTTACCCAAATACACATAAAATTAATAGAATAAATTTCAGTATAGTAACTGGAAAGAAAACTGGCCAAAAAGGAAATAGAGTGTACAATTATGACAAATGTTACATTAAAGATACAGAAGTTGCAAGCAGAATCTTCTTTGCATTACCAAGACATAATATGACTCCTGTTCATGTTTTACAGGATGTCAGGATCTTTCTTTTTATCTCTAAAAACTAAAGATACAGAAATGGCCATTGACTGTTGAAGGCTGTAGAAAGTAGCTTGTTTGGCAGCTGTTAAAGAGGAGAAATGTGGGAAAGTACGAATATGATTGTTTTCAAATATAATCTCCTATTTCTGCCTGAGAATCGACAGGAAATTTTCTTTAACCTGTAGTTGGTCAAATCTGACAATCAGGCTGCTAGTCTTTGAGGCATTCAATCCATATATGCAATAAGCTGCTGAGATCTCAGTGTCTTTTATTATTTCAAAAAATACTTCAGCTATGAATTTCATTTCTTACGTTGTTCCTTCTATTTCTATCTTCAAATCCCTTTGCATTTGGATTCTACAGCAGTTGTTTTTTTTTGTTGACAGTGAATGTCAGTTTTTCTGCTTCTTCAATCTGAGTTGTGAACATTTACTTAACTTCTTCCAGGTGAGCACCAAATACTCTCATTTTATCCTCAATTTTTCTCATATTTTTCTGTATTTTTTCATCAATGTTTGCTAGATTTTTTTTAGGTTTATAGTTGAAATGTACTTTCTGGTCTTTAGTAATCTTAAATAATGTGATTAGCAATGAGGTTATTTGTATGGGTGGCATGTAAAGAAAATGACAATGCAATCAAATTACAATCAAAATGGATAGATAGATAGATAGATAGATAGATAGATAGATAGATAGATAGATAGATAGATAGATAGATAGATAGATAGATAGATAGATAGATGTTTATTTGTCCCTAAGGAGATATTTGGCTTTTTACAAAAGCTTTTTAAATAAGTAAATACATAAGTAGATAGTTAAGCAAGTAAGTAGGTAAATAAATAAATATACACAAACTCTTTGGGCTGAATACACACAGGAATGACTATAAAGCAAGAAAATTCAAAAGAAAGAAAAGTTTTGAATTGACTGTCACAGTCCCAGTGAGGTATTATGCAGATATATTGCTGTTGGCATAAAGGAGCCCCAGTTTCTTGACACACAACTACTGAATAATTCTTTGGTTTAAATTCCTCAGTATTAGTATGTCAGTGAGGGATGTGCTGCGTCATTTATAATGGCACTTAGTTTTGTTTTCATCATCTCCTTCGTGATAATCTCCAGGGGGTCCAGAGTGCATTCTATAACTGAGCTTACCCTTTTAATTAGCTTGTTGATTTGGTGGGCCTCTCTTGAAGTGATGCTATGAGCCCAGCACACCATTATCGTACTGGCATTCACAGAGTCATAGAAGATATGAAGGATGTCATTTCCCACAATAAAGGAACATAATCTCCTAAGGAAAAAGAGCCTGCGCTACACTTTCTTATATAGTTCTTCAATGTTCTGAGTCCAGCCCAGTCATTAATGTGGATCCCCAAGTACTTGTAGGAGAGAACCACCTCTACATCCACTCCTTGAATAGTGAGCAGACATACGGGCTCTTAGGTGTGGTGAAAGACCATTTCCTTGGTTTTGCTGATGTTAACATGCAGACAGTTCTCTTAGCACCAAAAAAGAAACTTTTCCACCTTTTGACTCCTATACTCTGTCTGATCCCCTTTATCAATACAGTGAAAAAAGTGCAAAATCATCCGAGAACTTCTGCAAGAGTTATGACATGGTGTTATATTTGTAGTCGGATGTGTACAGAGTAAAGAGAAAAGGAGACAGGACTGCTCCTTGTGTTGCTCCAATGTTGCTCACATCCATACCAGAGACACAGTCCTTGAGTCTCACAAACTGCAGTCTGACCAACTGACACTCCACTATCCAGAACACCATAGGCCCATCAACCTGCGTATCTCTGAGTTTGCCCTTTAACAGAGATGGCTGGATAGTATTGAAGGCACAGGAGAAATAAAAAAAACCATAATCCTCGCAGTACTGCCAGTTCTGTCCAGATGACAATAAGCCTTGTGGCGGAGATAGATAATTGCATTATCCACTCTAATCTTTATAATAACTATGACAAAAATGTATGCTTTAGCTACTCTGCACACTCTGTCACTTGGTAATGTTAATCTGTTCTCTGTCTTCTAGTTACTAATGATCATAGGCATTAAATGGAGTTTGTTAGCAGTGGACATTACTTTGATTTAAGTTCTTTTTTCCTGAAAATGCAGGTTACAATGTTGTAACATATTTTTATTTAATTCACTTTAGATTTTTTCTAAGCTTTTTTTTAATAGCACTTATGAATATGATTTGCTTTATAGTCTTAGAAAAAATGTGAATTTAACCTTGCTTCTTAAAGACATTTCTGAATTTCATCTCTTTAGTATGGTAAACATCTGTATTCTGATGTTGTGTGATAATAACACCAGCGTGTAATCTCAGAGATGGTGATTCAATGTACAGCAAAAAATATTTTATTGATTCAATAACACATATTTTGAGGAGTTTAGATGAACCTTCTCAGAATGGCACAAGTATTCCTCAGTGCGGACTCATGAGTTCAAATGCAAGCACGCTATTTGCTGTGTCATTGCACTCTGCTATTTATTTATACGTTGCAAATAAAAATTGGCCTGCTATGAATTTTAAAGATGGAGCTTAGAGAAAATGGAGAACTTTTATTACAATCTGGCAATATCCAAGTAAAGTGAATTTCTCCCTTGCCTTAACTGCTCTAGATATTAAGATTGATTTAAAAGATATTCGTCTTGCTAAATTATTATCAAGGAATGTAAGGCTGTTTTAAAATACACTTTGCCTAGAGAATGGAAATATTCAGTCTCAAGCAGACATACAACATAATAAGAATGTTCTTTACAATGACAGCAAGATTATTTAACTGATCAGCTTCTAGGCCGCTGAACCACAAATGTGTAATTATCATTTGCATTTTCTTTATTTCCATGAGTATATTACTTATGACTTTTCACCCTTCCATCTATTTTCTGAGTATGAATATCCAGCTTAGGATAACAAATGCAAGGGTCTATCCTGGAAGGCGTTAACTCTGGCAGTTCATTGTAGGTTTTTGCAGAATGATAACATTTGTTTACTGATTCAAACACTTCTTTGACCACAAAGCTTAAAAGTAGGACGTTTAGGAAAGTCAGTCTTCTTGAGTAGGTCAATTTCATTTTAGTAAGATGTAATGAATTGTGCATTTGTATTATGCTAAATACAGCATGTAACATATAAATTGTGCACTTGATTTTAGTCTGTTTAGATTTTAGAATTATTTAGATAATGGCCCGTAACGTATGTGACCAACACTATATTTTAGAGCTCATATGACATTCTGTAATCAAAATGTTCTATAACTCAAATAGCCAGAATGTGCAAATGAGCTAATTTGTACATTAATATTCATAAAGTTGCTTACCAGACTGTTTAATTTTGGAAGTAGATACAATTCTGGGGTATATACAAAGGGAAAATAAGTGGAAATTGTTAATGAGTGTCATTGTTAATTAGAATGCATATTTTTAAGTTTAGATAAAGTAATTAGTATATGTATGCTTATAAGAATGTGCTATGGAGGCTTGGGACATTAAAATGAACATCTCTCTTGTTTATCCAAAAGTAGACAGACCATGGGAACTTATTGATTCTCCCAAACGTTTAATTGATGCCATAGGTTGCATAAGGCAGTCAGCAAGACACCATAAAAAAGGATTTTGAAAAGACATTTAAGAGAGAGACACATCATCAACATCTGAAAGAGAGGAGATAACTTTTTGCTATCTACCGTCCCAACGCCCACTAGCATCAAAGCTGAAAAAGACAAAAGACTATAAAAGCTAAAGCAGCCGCCTGATACAAAGCTTGCTGACTCTGATTTGAATTGTTCAGGTTGTATGCCTTTATATCTAACATTTATGGTTGGGTTTTCTGCATTTAAAATATAAGTAACTATAAGAATAAAAGTCTGGGTATTGCTTCATTGCATTTTGTCTGGTTGTTTACTGACACTATAATTGATGAGTGGTAATGTAAAGCTGTGTTTGCTTATGGTAAGCTGTTTGAGAAGTAGTGATTTGAGTGTGGCTCACTGTGACCCAGCAAAGGAAGGCTTTCAAGCAAGCTCTTGAATTCTGTAGCCCCTTTCAGATGTAGATACAGTATCTGAGAGAGAAAAACGTGGCAGGAGCAGCCCTCGCACAGGCTTTTGGCTTTTTTTATGGTAATCTAAAGTGTAACCTTTTTAAGGGGGGGAAGCAATCACAGGATAGATCGACACATTTATAAATCCTTGCAAGCAATCCACTTCTAGCCACCCCCAGTATTTTTGTTAGGTATTTGAGGTTGTCTGTGCTGATTAAGTTAAAATAGGGATGTACATACAAATCAATATTACCAATTTAGGCATTTCCAATATTAACTTATTCACCAGTATAAAACTAACCTCATAGGCTAAACTGCCTTGTGTGAACACTTTTTCACAATAAAACAATGATATGATGCTAATTCAGTCAGTTAGTCATTTTCTAACCCGCTTAATCCTGTACAGGGTTGGAGGGGTCTGCCGGAGCCTATCATAGTTAGCAAAGGGCACAAGGCAGGAACAAACCCTGGACAGGGTGCCAGTCCATCAAACACCCATACACAGTCCCCAACCACACACTTGGACCAATTTAGGATTGCCAATTCACCAAACCTGCATAGGCTGTGGGACGAAATCTACACAGACATGGGGAGAACATGCAAACTCCACACACAGAGGACCCAGGACACGAACCATTGTCTTCTTACTGCGAGGCTGCAGCACTGACACAAAACATTTTTTTCTTTTCTTTTCAGAATTTGAGAAATATGTTTTAAGTAATTTTCGTATTATGAAATCCCAAGTTGACAAGGTGGTAAAGTAATAAGCAATAAATTACTCATGCATGTTCTGAATTTTGGAATAGTGTCCTGTCCAGGGTTCATTCTTGCCTTGTGCCTTATGCTAGCTGGGATAGTTCCCAGCTGCCCCTACAACCCTGTTCCAGACTAAACAGGTTAGAGAATGATGATGATGATGATATTCTGAATTTGTTGTGTTTTACTTGTGATATTTAGAACTTTTAACTGTCCTTCACTGCCCTAAATTGTTAGCTAAAAATAAATTGAGATGTCAGAAAGATTAATTGTAAGATGAAATGTGGGTGAATTTTAAATCAGTTTGGCTTAAGATACAACAAGTGTCACAGTGCTACTATTTGATCAATGACTGAAATTAGAACAGCTCAGAATGGTTCCACATTATCTTCACAGATTGCAGTGAGAAACCTGGTTTCTTTTTTACAGCAGTTGCAAGGCTTATAACTACAAATGTGTTTTCTGTATTTAAGCAAAGACAATATATTACTTGAAAACCTTTTGAGTATTTATGTAGAATAGCTAATGTGGAAAATAAATTGTTTGGTGATCATTTTGACAGGGGGGATTTTTAACTGAAACCAAATGTTAAACTGGAAAAAAATATATTTGCAAGATTAAACATAAAATCTGAATCAATTCCATTCTGTATTTGTGGAGAGATGTTTTATGCAAATTACTGGCCCTGCTACTTAAAATCTAATCTATTGCCATATGGCTTCGGTGGGGTTTGTTTCCTGCCTTGCGCCCTTTGTTGACTGGGATTGGCTCCAGCAGACCCCCGTAACCCTGTAGTTAGGATATAGCGGGTAGGATAATGGATGAATGGATGGATGCCATATGGATTATAGTGAGTATAGTGAGTAGTTATTTTGGAAAAAGCACAAATTTCAAAAGAAAATGAATTCATATTTAACCTTAAATCATTCTAATGAACTTTTTATTTTGTGAAAGGCATTTATTATGTGATGCAAATATGAAATTCACCCTGTCATCTGTGATCATTAAATGGATCAAGGGGACAAAGGGAACAAATAAAGTCTAATCTAATCTAATATAATCTAACCCTAATGTAATCTAATATAATCTAAAGCATTGGTCATCTACTTCCAGTCTTTGAGAACGTGTGGCATTAATAAATCAAAACTACAATGCTAATCTTTGCAGTTGGGCATTAGGCATTCTCATGTTGTACATAATAAACCCACTTTCCACTAATGCCGGATCCAGATGCCTCATAAAATAGATGTTGTATGGCAAAACATATTTTAGACTCACCCACATAGAAGTTCTAGATTGAATTATTATGATGTAATGTTTTGCTTTTGCTGCTTTTTTTAATACCTTCTTACATTTTTTTGTCAGTGATGCTTTGTGTTAGTTATACTGCTTGTGTTTTCACTCTTCATTGATATTTGACTACATATTTCTTATTTAAATTCTGCAGTTCATACCATAAGTTGCATTGGACAGACTCAAACTTCAGGAAGTTCTTGCACTTCAGTAGAGGTACAGTGTACTTGAAAATCCTTTTTGTACAACAAAGGAACATTTTAAAATGAGACAATCAGTGGCAACAGTATCACCACAACTTTGCAGGAGTTGTTCTATTAAGTTAAACACAGAGGCTAGGAACCAAGTGCACAAAAAAAAATTTACGTCTGATTTTTGAATTGTTTTTGGCAAGAAAAGGCACTGGACATAAAATGGAAACCAGAATTTGCTTAATTTAGCATGGCTCCTAGTGGCTCCTGAGGATAGTGGAAAAGTGGAATAACACTATTTATAAAATATAGGACATCAAACAAGGATAAAGATGGTATTTCATAAGGGGGCTATCAGAAAGTGTTTGAAATGTAAATGAACATGTGCTTATAGACCATTTCACAGTAATCAAAATGATATTGTAATAAAATGAATTGTATGTTATCCTAATACAGTCGTCTTTCTTTAATAAAAAATTTGATGTGGCCACACCAACCTGGGAAAGATACAGCCATCCAGAGGAACCATGTGGAGGGTAAGTGTGTGTGTGTGTGTGTGAATGTGTGTGCATGCGTGCGTGTGAGTGAGTGAGTGAGTGAGTGAGTGAGTGAGTGAGAGATGATCAAGCATTTAAGGAGCAGTATTTATGAACCCTGCTCGTCTGCTTAAATCAATTGGCCTGGATATGTGGCCTCCTGGTATCAAAGGGGGAATCCTGGATTGCATTTGCTGACAAAGTTGGGGAACATGAGTGAAGGTGGTGTTGCTCCTGACTCCAAAGACATGGCAGAGAAAAGCTGATTGGAGCAGAATGGAATTCGTTGTGGAAGATCAGAAAGGCAACAGCAGCACTAGAGGGCAGCCAAGGAAGTAAATTAGAAGCTTTCCACTAAACATTGTCTGAGGGAACGAGGGAGAGATACTATGTTTCACAATGTATTGCGATTATAAAATGTCAGCTGAACAATGGCATAAAAAATGGCAGAAAATGAAGATATACAAAATATTATTTACTCATATAGAACAGTTAAAATATATTTTAGCATCAACATCAAAACTTAACACCAAAAGCAGAAATGCAAGTGAATATTAATAAAATTCCAATTTCTGTTCATTGAGAAAGGCGCAATTAGCATGATTCGTGATAATTCTGATAACTACTAAATAGCAAGACATATAAGTGCACAAATCATAGACATTGCATCACAAAATATCTGTCAATTTGTACTTCAATTGATAATATTGATACACAATCATTTATCTCTATTTATAATCAAACTTTATATTAAAATGATATTTTTGAACTTAGGAAGGTCGAAAACGGTGGAGGAATTTTTTCATGATTACATATACATTACCTAGATTACGTACAAAGTAAAAAGAAACATAGAAAACGTGTTAGTACTATGATATTTGTTGCAATAAATTGGTATAGGTAAAACTGCATCTATCTACATTTATGATAATGATAGCAGAAATAAAAAAAAAAATCATAAAATTAAATGTATTACCAGGAACACAATGGGAACATAGCAGCTTATTGTTCCCATTACATCTTTATATTTACACAGTATATTCAATCTTTACACATCTTTCTTTATAGTTAAACTGATAATGTATAAATTAAAATAAAACGAATAATAGCTATTGAAAGAATATGCACTATATCATGTTTTAGGACTTACCCCCAACGGGACGGTATGCTGAAGTGTACCTGCCACATCGGTGAAGGACTGTTTGTCTGTTGCCAAGGCAACTACAGGTTCACAGCACAGCAGAAGAGCGCCTCGGAAACAACTACGACCTGATCGAGATCGCACTATACACGCCTGTCACAGATGGGTGATACATAGGACATTATAAAAGGCAGGGAACAGTATAACTTGGTCACCGACCAAGTCCGTTTGCTGTGTCTGTGTATACAAGAGTGGGAGCTCTCACTGCAATAAATAACCCTGCTGTACCAGTTTCAAGTTGAATAAAGCTGGTTTTGCTAAAGTACTATGACACTGCCTCTTGTTTTGGGGTGCATGACACTGACTCACGCGTCACAGTGTACACATTTATATTTCCATAATACAAAAATTTGGATGGTTGTTTAAATAAAACAGTACTTCCAGTTGAGCAATTTTTCTCAAATTTCATATGTTTTTGCTTTTTATTAATTTAAATATCTATACAAAATTTGAATCATCTAACTGCAATTATAACCATAGTTAGCTTGTAAATTCAAGAAAGTTTTTTTAGTTAAAGTACCACAACCAAAAGTTGATAAGAATCCTTATTTTGTTTTCAAGTTATCGTGTTTACACACAGACACAAAGACAGACATAATTTCAAAAGTGGTATTTTCAGACTGAGGAACTTATAAAACACCAAGATTCATCAAAATCTCTAGGCTGCATTTTTTAACAATTCCTATACCTTCTCTATACCATGTATACAAGAACGTAAAAATCAGTCTCCAAAAGTTAATTTCATTCAATCTCTCTTTCATTCTGTCTGATTTCAAAACTCTGACTTTCCTTCTGCTAGGAACTAATTAGAGGATGTTTTTATTTGTTATATTTAATTTGTTATTTATTGTATATTGTTACTTATTAGACTGTCATTTGAGAATGTCCTTATTTGTGTGTTTTCATTTATGGACTTATTGCTACAGTCATTTTTGTTGTTAGCTTGTTTTAATGTTATTCTACTGACATAATTGCAGCACCAATTTGTTTAGGGTATTGCAGAGGAGTCCCAGCATTTTGTATGTAATTTTCATGGGTTCCACTATGCCATTGTCGGCAACCATACCTCTTGCTAGCCACTTGGGCTTATAATGACATAATGTCTGACAACATTGCACTTATAAAATATAGTGTGTTGCCATGTGTCCAAATTTTAGATGTTTCAAATCAAAGACCTGTACTAGCGCTAAAGCTGTCTCAAAGGAAAGGTTAGGAAGACAGAAAGAAAGTTAAACTTAATTTGGTTACAACTTTGTTTTGACTTTGACTAACATTTCTGACTTGAATATAGGTTTTTAGTTAAAGGATTTTGGTTAATGTTAGTTTTGACCCTACTTATATTTACCCTATTTTTGATTGCTCAATAAAATGAAATAAAAAAACGTAAATTTCCACCGTGCAGTCTACTTCTCAGTCTTTAAGGATGTGCCATTTTCAGATGTGAACTACTTTTTCTTTTTTATCCTCTTCCATATCTGATTCCAGACTTACGGGTACCATCATTTCAGTGTTATAAGCCCTTCTGGGTAATTTTCAGAAATGGTTTTTACTTTGGACTATGATTTATTGTTTTGAAAATGCTTTTTTATTATGTTTGACATTTTGTATTTTTTTTTTTAGTCATAGTTACTACCATTTTGTGTCTTTAGCTGCAGCAATTTTGTTGTTATTGTGGTGTACCAAAAGAATGACAAAAAAAACACTAAAAGATGTGGGGCAGCCTCCCATGTACTTGAACCCGGCTGCAAAATTAGTAAATAAATTGTACAGTAGTGTACAGACTGGAGTCCAAAAAAGAACTGACTGAGTGAGGTAAAGATGGTGGTTTTAAATTAAAGCAGAGGAAGTGATGTCATCAGGGTGGGGACCGGAACTGGAAGTGACATCCTCTGGCATGGGAGTGGTGTCATCAGGGTTGACAAAGGAAATGGCATCCTTGGGATCAGAAGTGACGTCTTCAGGACCAGAAGTGGCGTCATCAGGCCAGGCAGAATTTCCCAAAACTGATCTGCAGTGGAAAGAGAGAAAAGATTAGCGCACTCTGCCACCACCTGAACTGGCACAGAATTACCCTCATTTGAACACCTTTAGATGCTTCTCATGCACACGTGTGACAGGTGCAACATTTCTACAATGTGAGATTATTTAAGATGTCAGCTTGCTACACACTGCTTCAAGTTTCTGGATTAAAAACAAATCTTTATAGTGTGTTAGTCAGCGATTAAAAGACTTTTATGGAGGAGGATTCTGTGTTTTGACTTGACTTTGGTTTATGATTTGGTTTTAACATTTATAATTTGTTTTGATTTTGTATCTTGGCAGATCATGAAACTCACGATCAATAAATAACTCAACCTTAGAGTAAAATTGTGACATTTTTTAGCAGATCTAATGCTACTTCATTCTTAGTTACACTATTATTTAAATTAATCATACTTGTTAACAGGCATGTGTGATTCAGAAGTACAGGTAAGCATTACCACCCTGGGCCAAGAAGGGGAACTCCTGTTAACACAAGGTCAACACAATCTCTCTTTCCATCTGCAGTTCAGGGGAACCTCGAACAGGAAGTGTGTGACATAACCTCTGGGTCCATGTCACCTTCCTCGAAATCACCACTGCAAATAATGAAGAGAAAGAAAGCTCATTTTAATTTTTGATATATATATATATATATATATATATATATATATATATATATATATATATATATATATATATATATATATCATGACAATATTTATAAAACTATAATTATTAATGTCAGAGTGGTGGCTCTAAGGCTAGAGATCTGTGCCGGCAATTGGAAGGTTTCCTGTTCATATCCAATAAATGGCAGAAGTGATTCTACTCCATTGGGCACCTAAACAAGGCCCTTAACCTGCAATTGCTCCACCCAAGGTATGATGTTAATCTGCACAGACCTCTGAAAGCAGGTCATCCAACTTGCAGGGAAAACCTGAGGGTAGGTGGCAGGATTGGCACTCCAGCCACTGTAAAAAAAAACCTCACACTTTTCAGTGTGATGCTGAGGTGTCACCCGTTGCACAGCTACACTGGGATCTCAATCCAGGTGGTTTGCCGTGTGGTGGGTGCAGCAACGCGCTGTAATCAGTGCATGCTCCCTAACTCTTTCTCTCTCTCTCTGTCTATAATTATAAAAAGTAATATAATATTGAAGAGATTCAATTGCACACCTTTATAGTTAATTGCATTTGTCCTTTTATATTATTTTTATAATAGCCCATATTGTACTGTTTTCATTATTGGAACATTAAAAAGACAAAATGTTTCATAATTGAGGATCTGCCAATAAAATAGAAACATTCATTATAAAAATTGGCAAGAATTGCCTGGTACATGCAATGATGATTTGCATACAAATGTTTGTGGTTACACTAAATGCATAAAAAGTTGAAGTTTGCTTTCAACAATGCTGGCGTACCAATTTCTTGAATATCTGATTAATGATGGAACTCTGATTGTTCATAAATAATATTGTTAAAGGACAGCACAGACTCTTTGGTCTTTCCTGTTGACCACAGATTCTCAAAAACAAACATTATATGCAATTAGATAAAGCCATACATTGTGAAGTCAGCATGCCCAAACAAATGCCTGAACTTTGTGCCTCGCTTTACTTTACATCTGGTACAGTGTTCACTGTTGTACATTGTTGATGAGGCAGTGAACATTGCAAAAGGCTTTGGTTTGTCAGAAGGTTTTCTGGCCATCTTACAATGAAAGATGTATATTTACCTGGTAAAATACATTTATCCAACGTTTACCAGTGATTTTTTTGTTTCCCAAAGCACTGCCAAGCACATTCCATTAATATACTGATATACTGTACTGATTTTTAAATAGCACTAATGTATGGCCAGTTGTACTGTGCTATCACTACTCAGGAGTATCATTCTTAGTTAATCCAAAACCAAAGCAGAGGTCGCAGCCTTCTCTTTGAATTTCCAAATTGTACAATATGTATTTGTATGTAAATGTATATTTCAGTATGTTCTTGTATATAATTCTCACTTGCTATGAAATGCTCTTCACTTTGCCAATGAATACATAATTCTTCTAAGTGTTTAAAGTGTGTCATTAACCAAGTCAAAGAAAACTTTTTTTTATTTGAGTAATGCTATTAACATTAATTATCCAATGCAAACATTCACAACAGTAATGTACTTTGTCTGCTATTTAATGTACTTGGTCTGCAATTGATTGTGAATGTCCTCTATCACTTTCTTAATAGCAGATGCATTTCTTTTTTTTTTTGTTATTAATGATCAAGTATTATTTCTAGTTCAGCTGCTGAATTGACTATGTGTTTCTGTGTTTTACTTCAATTAGATAAAACTGTACTTTTCCGGGATATCTCATAATACACCGTACATCCCATCACCTTCACACTTAGAGTCACATGTGCTCAGTTTGCAGATGTTTCACTCTCTTCTGTGCTTTTTGATTTATCATAAATGTTGTCAATGTTTCTCAGAGTAGTTTAAATATCATGAGAGCTCTCATAATTGTGAATTGCACAAGTCTGTCCTGATTACATTAATTTAAATTATACTTTGTGTTCTTGTAAAAGATTGAGCTTCACTTGTAAAATGAGAATTATTCAGCTACAATATATCTTGATTTCATTACTGTGCTTTGCAGAATATCTCCACTGTCTCTGCTTTTCTTTGCATTCTGTCCTGCCAATTTCCAAAAAAGAACAACAACTGAAAATCTGAGAGGCCTCACTTTATGGTATTTTCTGACAAGATTCTCCAGATAAACCCCTGGAATAACAGTGTCATAGTTCAGCCAACCTTTTTGTTGTTGTTTAAATATTATTTTAACTATTATTGTAAAAATAATGATTTTTTTTTTCTTTTTTTAAGTATGATTTGATTCATATAAATTTTGTTTAGTAATATCTTTGTGTTTATGAATAATGTTAGTTTTATGGTGTCTCACAAATGCTGTATCTGAAGAACTTCACCTACTGCAGCAGATAAAATGGATACTTCGGCATTGGTACTGTTCCTCTCTTTTGGTTTGAGTTTATTGAGATTATTGGATAATCTGGTTTTGACCTACGTTATTATTTAAATGTACTATTTTTCATTTATGTTTGTTTTGTTTGGTTTTAGGAAAATGTATTTGTTTTCTTGCCTTAGTTTTTTAATTTCAAACTTTTTGAATTAAAATAAATAATTATTTATCAAAGGAGCCTTTTATTATTTTAGAGCCAGAGGTTTTTTGTAGGGTTTTTTTCCTCTCTTCCCAACTGTGGGCATTTTGTACTTTTAAATCTTTTGCCCCATTCTTGGGCTCATAGAGGCCATTAGCATGACATTTGGGTTTGAGGCCTGAAATGATGAGGCATGTTATTTTGATGCAGACCTGTGGTGAGAGCAGGACTTTATTTTGTATTTTGAGGGCTGCATTCACTTCTGAGCCTTGTGAGTGGCAGGATCATGACTAACAGCAGCTCTCTACCCCAAATGAATTTGAAGTCAGCATCCACCTTTGTCAGATATTACCTTTCTGCTGCCTTCAGTGGCCCCTGGGGCTTCAGCTGTTCACATTTCAGTCTCCAAGGTTTCTCACTTTGCTACCCTGAGGGATTTCACTTTGGGGACATTCCTTACAGTGAGAGGATTTGCAATCTACTATATACTGCAGTCTTACTCTGAAGTGCTATCTATTCATCAGTATGAGTGTCTTTCAAAGTGTAGCCTTTACTGAGCCCAACCACAGAGCGCCACACTCCCATTCATTCTGCACCTTCATTTGCCATCTGTCATAAAGCAAACAACAGAGGGAAAATAATAAAATGTTCTTCTCTGTCTCTCTCAGTAGGAAAAAAAAACGTTGAAGCTTTTTCTTCTGCTCTGTGTCTGCCTGATTTCTAACCAGAATGTTATAGTATTCTTATCTGAAAATATGTAACTAGGCACATCTCTGTACTTGTTTATGACTTCATTAGACAGAAAAGGACACACATTTCATCCTGTTAACAAGCCTCTCAGGATCTTACAGTAAGAACAGACAAATTTCTTTCCGTAAAGCATAAGTGTGAATGACATCAAAGACGGTCAAATTAAAGACACACAGAGCAAAGCTTCAGTGGTACAGAATATCTTCACGGAAAAAGAAAATTCTCCATTTCTATTCCTAATCTATCAAATCTGTCAAAATGAATCTTGTGTTAATAGTAAAGACTTGCCCAAACATAAATAAATGACAAAATAAGGAGACGCTTGTTA
Organism: Polypterus senegalus; assembly: GCF_016835505.1. Taxonomy (NCBI): domain Eukaryota; kingdom Metazoa; phylum Chordata; class Cladistia; order Polypteriformes; family Polypteridae; genus Polypterus; species Polypterus senegalus. Next base: position 31,184,965 of record NC_053161.1, on the reverse strand, counting down.
AATGAGGGATATGAATCATGTGGAAAGTAGATGTGGTTTTTGAGTTAACTAAACATTGTGGTGGATGGCCGGATTCCATTCCTGGCTGGAACTCCCCTTTGACACTTGGTCTGGTACGGGGGAACAGCCATGGACGGCATACTAATTCCCCTGGAAAGTTTGGTGGCATCCCCCTGGGTTCCATCGGGGCCACAGATATGAGACTCCAGAGCTCAGCCCTGTTGGGCTCCGTGGCCACCGCCAGGGCGAGCTACATGGCTTCCTGAGCCCGTGTGGGCGAGGATGCAGCCACACCCGGAAGTGCAGCCGGATCTAGTTCATCAATCACCTGAAGCACTTCTGGGTGGGCTATGAAAGGGAACCAGCTGCCACCATTGGCAGCCAGAGTCAGGAGGAGGAGGACAACGTTTGCCGGGAGGAGTGGTATTGAAGACCAGTGTGCTTTGTTTTGCTGTATTTAATTTGTGCTTGTAGAACTGTGCTGTGGCTGAGGGACACGGGAAAGATGTGCCCCCCCAGCTGAAGAAAAATAAATTTCTTTTATTTTTATGTGTGCCTCCGGGTCTCTGTGTGGTGGGTCTTTCACAACATATACAAGTATGCTTAATATGCAGTACAGATTCAGTTACTCATTATTGTGGCAAAATCACTTGAGCAAGAAATCTCAATAACTCCACAAAAGAGTACTGGAGTAAAGAAAACTGCTGCACTTGATGATTTACATGTGATATCAGTCTAAAGTCAGAGAGAGGATACCATGGTTAGGTTATAGTGCATCAAACCTTCACTACATGCACAAATTCACTTGGCTGATGAAGTGGAGGAAAATAACAAGCATACATTCTGCATACTAATCAGTTAAAAAGTCTCATAGTTAGATAAGTCATCTTTAATTTTGTCCTTAAGAGGCAGAATAGTATACCCAAAAGAAGTAACGAGGCCTGGATTGTTACTGAGGAGAGGGCAAAAGGATGATAACAGTGTTCTTTGGGAGGGTCAATTCAAGGGCAGAAGAAGAAATCATTAAAGAGGTGTGACATTTACTCTCTTCACTTTTGCAACCTTAAAATTGGTCCACATGAGGTACTCACCAGACTCATGTGTATGACACAATATATAATGAGCAATACTGGGGATACATGTTCACCCAGTTGTGAACCATTTCTGGAAAACTGCATGATAATTAAATTCCCTTCAGTATGCACAGTCAATGAATAGTATGAAGAAAATGTCACAACCCTCCTGTACTGTTACAGTTAGTAGCAGAAACTATACCATGGAAGTCGTTTTATTTTATCATGAAGTCCTAGAGTTCTATTACTATGTTAGTCATTGAGCAGATTACCAACTTTTTGTTCATGGTTCATATCATTTGAACTAGACTTACAGTTCAAATATTATGTCATATTGTCTATAGTAGTACATAGAAAAAATAGCTTTGAAATAACAAAACCCAACATTAGAATGGCGGAGAATTTCAGTGTTGATGGTATTTTAGCCATGGAACACCTGCAGATTTTGTTTTTAAGTGGATTTTTTTTCTGTCCTCACATCCACCTGACTTTATCATTGTACTGTACTCATCTTTAGAGATTTTGAATATGATACAATATATAAGGACTCTGCCCTTTTTCTAATTATACTAGCTGTGCTGCCTGTCTTAAACCTGTTGAAGTCTAAGTAGTTAACCCAGACTTTAGCTTTTTCAGCATTAACCATTTACAGTACACCTTCTTTATTAATGTAATTCGTAATGCATGCAGTAATAAAATGAATTGCATTTGTCATTCCAACAGAAGGTATATCACAAACATTAGAACTCCTCTGCAAATCCCATACCAAATGACATAAAAGACAGACATAGGGACTGGACAGACACAGCCACATACACATATTTGTCCTTTTATTAAGGTAGATATTTACTTTATTGATTTATTTATTGTTATTTATTCATTATTATTTTAACTACAGTAATTCAATTAGTTATCTTTTCTTTGACATGTTGTAAAGCACTTTGACCTACATCCTGTGTATGAAAATGTGTAATAGAAATAAATATCTCTCTGATGGCCCATAGCATTCACTACTGCAGGGCAATTCGGTTTACAGTTTTAATGATCCCCTGCAGGAGTCTGATATAGACTAGTATGTTGCTGTTGCTGTTGCTGTTGCTGCTGTATGCTAGGAGTGGTACTACTTTATGCCAAGTTCTCTATTATTCTTTCTGTCTTCCCATCCAGGGAATGTTCCTGACACCCTCCTAGCCAGAGTTTTGGCATCCTGTCCAGGAATTGTTACTGACACCATCTCAGACCAACCTCTTGCAATTCTTTCTTTTATGTACAGTTGCCTAACAATAATTCCTAGAACTGACTTAAAATACAACATTACCTTTGACAGGTAGATTCATGCAAGCTTTTTCTGTTGTGATCTATGTATTTAAGTTTGCTGGCTGTTAAATAATGATGTTATGTTATGCTTTAGTAGATGTGGTGAAAAAATATTGTGTGGTATGAGAAAGCAAGCACCCATACATTCTATAAAGTGTTGTTTATACTAATTGGAGTAGTGGAGCTTTTCATTTGAATATTTCCTACAAATTTGCTATTAAATTTACCTAGATATTTCTTTTTTTTTTGGTAGTTCTGTTTACATTTATCACTGCTTTTTGGTTTCCAGCAAAATGTTTAAAGCATTAGAAAAGCTGAATTATGTGATTATAGTGCTATTGATACAGTTCCGTACTTATCAGTTCTGCTGTTCAATTTCATATATTTAAATCTTTCTGTTGCTGCTTGTTTCGAAATGATTTCTCTCTGTTTGCTAAAGTTCGAGATGTAATCAAAAATATGGTGAATGCTTAAATAAAAAAAAATGATTAGAGCAAAAGACACATTGCCACTAATCCCCCACAAAATACTCCCCCTCACTTCAAACACACTTATCCCATTGCTCTTGCCACTTTCTGAAGATGTTCTGGAAGTCCTCTTTCATGAGTATCTTTAGTTGCGCTATCGTGGCTGCCTTGATGTCAATGTATCTAATTTAAATCAATGATCAGGCAAGCATTTGCATGTTGGACACAGTGAGCTTAGGCATATCTTTCCTCATGTAACCTTGAGGTGAGGCATTGCCTGCAGTCAGCTGCTCAAGCATTTGTTGTCAACAGAGTAAGGTCATCTCCCCATGGTAGTACGATCCCCACTTTTGCCAATTATGATGACAATCTTGGAGACTGCAATCCTAAAGGGCTGCGGCTTAAGTAGTGAAATTTTCCTGTAAAGAAAACACAGTAATGTATATAATGGTGCGTTTTAGTGTCTTCATGAGAAAAACATATAGCATGTCACGTTTTTAAAAAATGCACTATGCTTCTTTGCAGTGCTATGATCAAGAGGCATAATTTACATCGGAAATGATTTTACTGGTTTGTGACAGATTACATGTACTTCACAGCTGCAGCAAAGAACACAGAAGCATGAACAAGACTTTATGGGGTAATATTCCTTATTTTTCATCCCAAAATGAACACCAGAAAACCATTTTTTAGTGATTTTTTTTTTCATTTTGCAGTTGTGAAATCGCCTGTAAAACCAACTTTAGTGTCATTCTAATAACACTATGCAAATCAAAACTTGCCAGTTACTCTCGTTACTAGAAACATCTATGTACTGTAGTAGAAAGACGTAGTAAGCCAGAACAAAAGATTTTTGTTCATTCTGACATTCATTTCTGTTAATTTCTGATGGTGGATATGCAGTGGAATTGTGGAAAGGCTTAATATTTGTAGAAACAAACACAATTAGTTGAACTAAAGTTGGAATATTACCATTGTGATTTCATTTTGTGCATGCTGTAATTCTGAAACAATTCAAAAAAATCTCATCAGATGAATCAAAGAATGCAAAGGAAAGTTTATATGTTATTACTGAGCCATACTGTAGTTACATACTGTGGGAAATTCCTTTTTCCTTTATAATCTTTATTTTGTTTTTCAAGTAATTGTATTTAAGTTGTAGAAAGAAACAGAAAAAAATGCATTGTGCAAATTGTTATTTGTACTGATTGTGATTGGATGGTCTTAGACATAGTCTGTGTACAGCAAACCTTCCACTTTTTAAATGTGTTCTGCTGATTATTTTATCTGATTATTGGAAGTATAACACAGTATAAAGACAATTTTTTATTCATGTACTCTTCATTTTCAACTTATTATTCTCTAGAGCGCTGTGTTCTCTGTCTCTTAACAAACAATTAGCATGTTTTCAAGCCAGCAGAGACTACAGTCACCTACAAGAGCACAGAATTAGTGCTGGCTCTCCATCACCATCTGCTGGCAGAAAGTTGTTTTGTCATTAATATGGAATGAGGGGAAATGGGTAGCATTAAATAGAACATCTAAAACTGAGACACACCAGTAAATTTCACATATTCTAAAAATAAATTTATTATCAGCATTGTTCAGATCTTTATGTTCTTTAGCAAATGGGTTTGATAGACTGGATGTGCTTGTCTTGTCAGATTTTCTTTCTTCTTAAACTTACACAAAGCACATTATTTTTTCTGCTATTATAGTACTTTTTCAAGGTCTGAATACTTGACTGTTATGCAAAATCATTACAGCTCTATAGGTAAATATTTATTATTGATTACATGATTTAACACTGAAAGAACCAATGCTATTCTGTGCTCTTGATCCATTCCTTAATTTTTCTGAACCTTCTTCTTCTGCACTGGCAAGCAGAAAGCTGGAGCCTCCCCTGACACCAATAGGCACAAGGCACAATCATTCAACATTGGAATGGATAACACTCTATTGCCAGTTTAGAATTGTCAATCAAGCTGACTAGATGCCTTTAGACTGTGTGAATAAACTACATGAATCCAAATAAACCAGTGATAACTGCACACAGGAGCCAAACCAGCTAAGATGTGAACAACAAGTGCTGTGAGATGGAATGGCTCTCTGCTGCTCAAGCATCACACCAAGTTTTATTTTGCTCTTACTAATATATTACTAATAAATCTCAGAAATGTGTGTGCATTAGCCCTGTCATCTTCCAAAATCACTTCGTAGGGTTACTGGAGAAGATGGAGCATCATATAGTTGTAGCTCAGTACAATAAATGTTACATTCAGTGGCAAACCTCAGAAAAGTTTTTCCTTTATTCCTTCAGCCGTGCTCTGGTTCCAATTGTTAATTTTGTCGAGGCTCTAGAGATGTCACCAAAACAATAAGTCTTGTAGGTTGCCTTACACCAGCTCTAACTCTCGCTTCACTTTGCACTGTTTTCTCCATTTCTCCTCCCTGACACTGAATGTTCCATCTTCCACTTCCTGAAGTTTTTCGCACTCAAGCTTAAGGTCGCTGTGGATGAAACAAACTTGACCATTGATTTGTTACCTTCTTAACAACTAAAGCACTACATTAATAATAATATGGCAGATGTAGCCAAGGCAGTCCTGGGGGTAGCAGATGTTGAATAAATAATCTAAATATTCTAAGTTGTAATCATCTGCATAACTTTCTAAAGTTCTCTTAACTATTCCAATTAGGTATTTGTTTCACATTCTGGCTAGAATTACTTGTCGCTGTAATCCTTATATAATCTTTGATGTTCAATGTGAGCAATCTGAAGCTAAAATTCAGTTGCTGGGCACTGTCAAAATGTAGGCATGACAATAAAGAATTTTGAGATCCCTAACATGACTGTGACAATATATTCAGTGACAATTCCCAGCAAAAGTTACTTTTTTACACAGCCTATGCTAAGTGAAATTGCCATCTGTTCTATACCTGCTGAGGACACATTTATATGTTGTGTGACCTGTAGTACGTACAGCTTATGTTTTCCTACCAACAATATGTACAGTTTAGCTTCCTTAGCATTACATTTTTTATGAAATTATATAAAAAGTGTTGCATGTTTTGACTTGATAAATGACATTTTTATTAAATCTCACCTTTCTACTGTAAAATATGAAAAACACTAAAAGTACAAAGTCAGAAGTGTAGAAAGTATAATAATGATAATAATAATAATATGCACATGTATGAGTGATGCAAACGTCACGTTACAATACAATACAATACAATTTATTTTTGTATAGCCCAAAATCACACAAGGAGTGCCGCAATGGGCTTTAACAGGCCCTGCCTCTTGACAGCCCCCAGCCTTGACTCTCTAAGAACACAAGGAAAAACTCCCAAAAAACCTTGTAGGGAAAAATGGAAGAAACCTCGGAAAGGCAGTTCAAAGAGAGACCCCTTTCCAGGTAGGTTGGGCGTGCAGTGGGTGTCAAAAGAAAGGGGGGTCAATACAATACACAGAACAGAACAAATCCTCAAACAGCATAAAAATAAAAATTTTAGAAGTATGGAGCAGAATTTAACAGTAGATGATATCACATAATAGATTTGGATTTTTTAGAGTCCTGGAGACCTCATCCATCAAGCTGCCTCCCCATTTGGCCATTCCACGGCTGAAACAGTGCTCCAGCCAATCCATGAAAGGACCTCTTTTCCCATGATTCCTGTGATCCTCCATCAGGGATGACTTTACCATAGGCAGGCAAACAACTTGGCAGGTGGGCCATGCACCAATGCCACATTTGAGTACCGAGAAAGAAACAGAATAGGTGAGGGTTAGTATTCAAATATAATTATCATGTTACTTATGTTTTAGTGCTAATGACTAACAACAGAGATGCAGTATGTACAGTTAATCAGCAGCTCTAGTCAGGATATGCTAAACTGAAGTAGTGAGTCTTCAGCCGGGATTTAAAGGCTGAGACCGAAGGGGCATCTCTTATGGAAGCAGGAAGACCATTCCACAGTTTAGGGGCCCTGTAACTAAAAGCTCGACCTCCCACTGTTATTTTATTAATCCTTGGAATCCTAAGCAGACCGGCATCTTGAGATCTTAATGTGCGCTCAGGTTTGTAAGTCATGATAAGTTCAGACAAGTAAGCGGACCTTGGCCATTTAATGCTTTATATGTTAAAAGGAGGATTTTGAAATCTGCTCTAAACTTAACTGGGAGCTAGTGTAAGGATTTAAGAACTGGAGTTATGTGTTCATATTTTCTTGTTCTTGTAATAATTCTTGCAGCAGCATTTTGGATTAACTGGAGGCTGTATAGAGAACAGTCTGAACATCACATTGCAGTAGTCAATCCTACTATAAATAAATGCATGAATCCTGTTTATTTAGAAAGCACCTTAATTTCCTAACATTTTTAAGATGGAAGAAACATGATTTGGACAACTTTGTAATATGTGCTTTAAATGACATGCTAGAGTCAAAGATAACTCCTAGATTGGGCTGATTCAGTAAAATTAATTGGGATTCCAACTGAGTTAAATGATGACAAAATATTGCTGTGATCAGCGTCATTCCCTCCAACAATTAACATCTCTGTTTTATCTGTATTTAAAGACAAGTAGTTCTCATCATCCATTCCTTTAATTCACTAACACAACTAATTAAAGACAACATCGGAGAAACTTCATTTGATTTAAATGAAAGGTATAACTGGGTGTCATCTGCATACGAGTGAAAATTAACATTATGTTTCCTAATGAGAGATCCCAGTGGAAGCATGTAAAGTGAAAACAGTAAAGGTCCCAGTACTGAGCCCTGTGGGACACCATATTGAACTTCTGTGTATAATGATGGAGTACTGTCAGCACATTTCTGTACATATTGGAATCGATTTGATAAATAAGAACTAAACCAAGCGAGCACGGGCCTGTAAGCCCAACACCATTTTCTAGCCTGTGCAGTAAAATAGAATGGTCAATGGTGTCAAATGCTGCACTTAAGTCCAACAACATAATTACAGTGGAGTTTCCTTCATCAGAGGATATCAGAATGTCATTTACAACCCGTGTTAGTGCGTTTCTGTACTATGACCAGTGCGAAAGCCAGACTGGAATTTCTCAAATAAATTGTAATGCGTGTGACTGAAGCTGACTGGCGACTACTTTTCTAGTATTTTAGAGAGAAATGGTAAATTTGAAATAGGCCTATAATTATTTAGTATGTGTGGGTCTAGGTCTGACTTTTTAAGTAAAGGTTTAATGACTGACACTTTTAGTGCATCAGGTACTGTGCCATGCAATAATGAACTATTGATAATGTTTAGAATAGGTGCTGCAAGAACATCCATTGCACTTTTTACTAGTTTTGTTGGCACTGGATCTAGGGAACAAGTAGTGGGCTTCATTTTAGAAATTAAAGTTAAGACTTGCTGCTCAGTTACAGGATTAAAATTACTAAAGTGTTGAATGCAATGTGTGGTAGGGTCTGCTAAGCTAGTATTTGGTTTGTACTGTGATGCTGAGATCTGGGATCTTATATTTTTAATTTTCTCATTGAAGAAGTTCATAAAGTCTGTACTGCTAATATCTGTTGGTATTTTGCACTGTTGATCTGAATTCCCATTTGTTAATTTAGCCACTGCTCTAAACAGTACCCCAGAATTTTTATTATTGTCATCTATTATTGTAGAGTAGTATTCTGAGCGAGCATTAAAGAGGGCTTTTTTATATTTATTAACACTCTCTGTCCATGCAATTTGAAAGACATGTAGCTTTGTTGTTCTCCATCTGCGCTCCAGTTTTCACACTCTAATTTAAGAGCTCGAGTGTTTTCATTAAACCAGGGAGAGTTTCTATGTGCTTTGATCACTTTTGTTTTAGGGAGCCACTGTGTCCAGAGCATCTCTCAAGGTCACATTATAATGTGATGTTAGCTGATCTAAATTGTTTTCCACGTTTACATTTGATGTTAACTGATCTAAATGGTTTTCCACAATTACACTCGACTTACTCAAGGTATCTATAAATTTTGAAGCAGAATTACAATCTAAATGTCTCACTGTCTTTGTTTTAATCTGTGAGTGTGTTGGTAAGGTCAGAACTAAATGAAATGTAATTAAGTAGTGATAACTTCATTTAATGGAGTAATATTTAAATTTTGAATTTCAACTTTGTAAGTTATAATTAAATCTAATGTGTGGTTATGATTATGAGTTGGACCTTTGACAATCTGACAAAATCCTACTGAATTTAACAAATAAGTAAAACATTTGCTAAAAGTGTCAGTTTCCACATCAATGTGTACATTAAAATCCCCATCAGAACTACGTGATCATAATTTATAGCCAAATCAGACAGAAGGTTGCTAAATTCAGTCATGAACAATGAATATGGCCCTGGTGGTCTGTAGACTAGCACTATAATTGTGTTGGAATCTGTTTTAATATTTAAAATGAATGCCTCAAAGGATGTAAAGTTGCCTAAATTTTTAGGAGTGATTTGCATTTTGTTACAATGAATTATTCCAAGGCCTCCTCCTCGACCAGAATCTCTAGACTTATGAAGGAACAGTATCCATCTGGTGACGCCTCAGCTAGGGAACAGTGTCACATTTACTAAGCCAGGTTTCAGTAAGAAGACACAGATCAGATTTTGTACTTAATATATATCATTTACCAAAACAGCTTTAGTGCCAAGAGAGTGAATGTTCAATAAACAGCATTTAAAACTGCATGGTTCTTTCTGAACTGCTGATATATTTTTGTTTTAATTTGAATTAAATTTCTATTACAGATGCCCTGGTGGAGGTCTGGTTTTATCCCTTGGTCTAATTATACACCTTATTTTTGGTTATCAATTAATTTATGGTTTGTATCAAGACTAAATTTACTGGATGCCCCACAACAGGGATTATGGGTAACAGCTTCAGGAAAATAACAGGTGGGATAAACAACAGCCTGTGATTTAAGATCACATGACTGCGCCTGGATGGTGCTCTAATCAGTCAACCAGGCAGTTTTGCTGCCATATTTTGGGATAATACATAAGATCCCTCCAGTTAGGATGAAGACCATCTCTTCTGAAAAATCCAGGCCTTTCCCAAAAATCATCCCAATTGTTCACAAATGCTATGCTTTTATTTGCACACCAGGTTTCTAGCCAGCAGTGAAAGGAATGCAATCTGCTATAAATCACATCCCCTCTATATAATCTTGGTAAGGGACCAGATACAATTAAATTCCGACATTTTGTTTTAGCTTTGGTGCATAGAGAGATAAAGTTTTGCTTTAATACCTCAGATTGCTGTAAATAAATATCATTAGTGTCGACATGCAGCAATAAGGTAGATACTTCATCGCCGGCAACACGGTCCAATGGCCTTATGCCAGAAATCTTGGCCCCTGCGAGGCATTTAACATTACTGCTGGTTTAACATAGTTTGGAATTCTAACATTCCGCACTATGGAATCGCCAATTATGAGCACTTTCTTATTCTCATTTTCCACAGGCGCGCTGTGAGTTAGCTGAGAATCTGTTCTGGGTCCAATTGGTGACCTGGGTGCTAGGGGACTAAATTTTGGCTTCTTAGACCCCGTCTTACTGTTACCCACTCGCCTTGTGGCTGAATTGGTGCTGCTGATTTCAGCCGTGCACTGACTACAGTGGGACCTGGAGAGACTGAAGCAATCAGATGTAGGCGAATTGTCTAAACAAACCGAGTCGATCCAATTTTCGGTTTGCCTAATTGCTATCAGGTTCCTAACACGGTCCTCCAATTCGCGTATTTTCCCGACCAACTCTAAATTAACTAAACATTTTGGCAGGTGAAGCTGTCTACACTGTTGGCCGGAAAACCTGAGCTGTACATGCTTCAGGACACACAACATATAAACGTGCCCTTACGGGCAGAGAGCAGATAGAACTTACGTTTAGTGTTGATGTCATCTTCTCCGTTTTTGTAGGTGCTTCGGCGCTTTCCGTGTTCAGCTGAATCACTAAGAGACTGACGGCTTTAACATTCCACCACCTGCTGAGTGATCAACTTTGATTTCTCACTGCCGGTTATTTCTCCTGGTCAGCTGCCAGCTTTACTGCAGTTGAACTTACTCGGGTGTTTGTGAAGGGCTATGTGCCTGTGGGAGACACTGCCACTCTGTGCTGTGCTTCCGCTTACCAGAATCACTTTCAGTTTTATTGTCCATTTCAATTTCCCTGCCTTAAGTTTTATTCACCTTGTCACCACAGCTGATGAGAGGAGTTTCTTAGACACCAATATGAGGCTAGGAGAAGACAGCGTTGCCTGGGTGGCATGTTGGCCTGACAATTATGCAAGACATGACTTTACCGTTCACCGAGTAATGCTTGATACTACTGCTGTTAGCACTTTTACATCCCAAGTAATCTTAATGTTTTATGCAAAACACGTCAATACCATTCCTGAGTGACACTCGGAACTAATGTTTTTAGCACTTCTTTTAAAGCACGAGTGATGCTTGGGTCCAATATGCTAAGAAAGTTAATTTGTCAAAAATATACGGTTAACTAAGAGATGGTGGGAAAATACATCCTATGTAGGAATGCATTAGGTACCAGATAGTGATCAGGAAAACAGAAAAATGGATTGGCTTAGTTTGTCAACCAAACATTTAAAGTAAGGTGCTTTCCAGGTGTCATGGCTCTGACACTGAGGCTAAATTGGACTCCTTAGCTGACAATGAAGTGTCCATCTTACTGCCACTTGTCTGCACTAACAATGTTATTAGGAAGCTATCTGACTTCTTAAGGAGTAACTTCATATCCTCATACACCAACGTTAAAAGAATATGCAAAAAACTTAATTAAGTCTGGTCTCTTATCAAGATTATATAGTGTGGATGTGATCTATAGCAGACAGCATTTCCTTCACTACCGGTAAGAGACCAGAGGCCTCATTTATAAAATTTTACATGGATTTGAGGATGAAAATATGCGTATGACAAAAGAACAGGAAAATGTGTATGTGAAAAAAAAATCTGATTTATAAAACCTGGTATACACACAATTCTACAGAATTGAACCTTTTTAAATCACTTTGTAAATATGCATATATGAATATGCCTTGAGCACTGCCTAGTTGCCACCCTTAAACAATCATACATGGACTTTGCTAATCATCCCTATACATATGCACTTGCAATGCTGCAGAACTTCATTGTCTGGTAGAGCAGCCTCCCTCCTGAGACATCAAAATGTAGCCACTTGTAAGTGAAGAGTTGAATGCTGCACTAAGCAATTGAGCGCGCAAGAGCATACATGACATTGTAATGCCTGTCCTCTGTATTCTGAGGTTTGGGAAAAGGTTTAAGGTACCAGCATCTGAGAGGGTAGCCATTATCCCCTGGCCCATGTAATAGCATGATTGAATAAATTGAATAAATGATTGATTGCTGTTACATTGAATAGTACAAACTGTAGGTGATAGAAATGGCATAAACATGTGGTTCTGGTAAGAAAAGATTATATATCTTCGAATTGTACATTCAAACCTATCCATTTTATACAACATGACAACCTAAAGTATAATAATTCAGGTCAGAAATGAAATCTTATCCAATGGAACAAAGTGTGGTACTCTTAAACTTCAGTATATATATATATATATATATATATATATATATATATATATATATATATATATATAGTGTCAGAGATGTATCGGGGACACTGCCCGCCGGACGCTGGACAGTCCCAAGGGGACAATACTTCTCCTCGCCACGAGGGCAGCCGCCTGGGTCTATTTGGGGGCCACAGAGACGGAGCTGGGATGCCCGTGTGAGGATGTGGCCACCGCCAGGGGGCGCCCGGTCAGTTGGGGAGTCCTGGATGGCAACATTTCCGCCATACCAGGAAGTGCTCCCGAAACAGTTCTAAGACGACCGGAGTGCTTCCAGGGGCTTTCCTGACACTTCCGCCACACCAGGAAGTGACGCCAAGGGGAGCACCTGGGACTCATCCGGTCCTGATAAAGGAGCCGCCTCCTTCCAGACGGAGAGCCAGAGTTGGGAGGAAGGAGACGAAGCTTGTGAGGAGGAGGAGGTCCAAGAGAAAGAGAAAGAGAAAGAGAAAGAGAGAGAGAGAAAGAGCGAAAGAAGAAGAGAAAGAAGAAGAAAGGAAAGAGTTAATGAGAGAAGGCATTGTGGTGCAGTAAATAAAGGAGCGTGTTTCATACATCCTGGTGTCGGTCTGTCTGTGTTGGGGGTTCGGTTTCCACAATATATATATATATATATATATATATAAAAACTTAAGACATTTTGAGCAAAGAAAAAGACTGCAAACCCATTTTTATACTTTTGGAGAATACTGTAATTATAGCATACTTTTCTGAAAATAAACAAAAAAAAACAATTTAGGATCAAACAAATATCTCACATATCAAAAAAAGATCTTAAATTAATTCCAATAATCTGTAGTGATTAAAAACTACATGTCTGTCCACTCTGTAAATGCCTTGAAAAACAGGTGTTTTCAATGTCCCTGAAAATGATATTTAGATTTTAAAATTTAAGGAAGTTATTTGTTATATGAAGTGACAACATTGGATGTTGGTGATGATAAGCCACAACCACAGCAGATCCAGTCCTACCTGTAGAATCACTGGTTAGGAGTTTTCTAGTCTTTCTGGTGAGGCCCACTTGAGCGCATCACTTTTTCCACATTTTGTTGTTACAGCCTTAATCAAAAATGGATTAAATTCATTTTTTTTCTCAGAATTCTACACACAACACTCCATAATGACAACGTGACAAATGTTTACTCGAGGTTTTTGCAAATTTATTAAAAATAAAAAAACTAATAATGGAAAAATCACCTGTGACTGTGCAGAGCTGCTGTTTTTATAGGTTTCCAGCTATATATGATGTAATGTCAGCTCATTCTTTTGGTGATTCATCCCTGGCTGATATAACTTGTCCTAACAATAGACATGTGCGTGCTGTTGACTGCTCCAATTACATTTGGAAAACTGAACATTGGTGTGAATTGCGCTCTTATGTTTGTCAGTTGAACCACAGTGCAAGGAAATCTTATATATCTGGATGACAAGCAGGTAATCCTATATTGCTGGCATGGCGCAACTTAGTGATGATTGTGAAATACCCGATTGGTCTGCAAGTTCAAGTTGAAAAGTTCCTGCGGCCTTCAGCTTGCAAAGAAGCAGCTACAGCACAATTCCTCAAAGTCTGCCTTTGTAATGCCAGCGCCAGTTCAGCACACAGCTCCAAGAGGTATAACTGTTGGAAATCAAAATCAACTTAGAAGCCAGTCGTCATCATCTGTAAATATGCGCTCTCTTCTAATTCTTCTATTTGCAATGTCTAGCAACACTAAAGCAGCCATGGTAGTTGGAATAGTTTGGCAATTCTGTGCAAACAATGATCAAAGCCAAGTACAGTATATCAAATATTGAACAAAAGTTCTAGAAGCTAACTTCGGTTCTAAGGCTTGAGCCTGATTAAACATGATATTTCTTATTTAATTTAACTACTACTTGTGGTTTAATTGTTTTATTAATGTTATTAATGCTGATTGTTTTACCCTGGGAAAGGCTTTTGGGAACACCTCTGTTTTAAACATAATTCCCTTTCTCAAATGAATAGGTTCTTTTCCTGTAGACTCTCAGTTATATGCTACACCTCAGTTGTTACTTTTGTTTTTCTATTCTTACATCTACAAACCTTTATAAATAAACACTTCACAGTTGCAATGCACAGCTCTATCTCAAACTTTATCCAGGTATGACTATCACTGTAGCATATTTCTTAGGAGAGTTCTCACTTCATCACCCTAAATTGATATAACTTTTTTCCAGACCCAGCAGTAAAATACAGAAAAGAGTGCAAGCAGAAAAACAGGATTTTTGAGAATTATGGTTTGTGCTGTAAACAAAACTAAAGAGAATATGGCAATCTAAACCAATTACCTTGTAATTCTCAGAACAGACAATAATTAGCCACACATTGAATAAGTGTATCCACACATCACCTAAATTCATTTTACTTGAAGTCTCAATTTTACTTTCTTCTCTCTCTCCATCCACTTTTCTTTCAGAAATGTTCTCTCTTCCTGAGGTAATTTCTCTGAATTTATATTGTCCTCTTAATCGTGAGGCTCATGGACATACAATACCACAGAGCCTTTGACAATTTTTACGTAATACCTATGGTATGCCTACTGCCAATAGGCTAGTTTTGACACAAAAAAGAGGTTTGGGGTAGCCATCTATATACTTGAATAAGGCTGCAAAATATGAGGTTTGGTAGTACAGAAGTGTACAGGTTGAGTCCAAAACAGAACTGAATTCAAAGTGGAAGCTGTCTTGCTATTAAGGTAGGTCGGCTGAAGTGAGGTCAGCAGGGCTGGAATTGGTAGTGATGTCTTCGGGGTCAGAACCGGAAGTGATGTCATCGGGACCAGGCAGAATTTCCCATGTCTGGTCTGCAGGGATAAAAGAGAAAGGTTTACTGCACCCTGGAACCTCCTGGCCTGGTATGGAATTACCTTCTTTTGGTCCTTCTAACTGCCTCCCATTGTGTGTGACACAATTCAAACCTAACCCTTAAAGACATTGTGTGTACATTTATCACAATATAACACCTGTTACAAAAACACTGCAACAGAGTGAAACAGAAGGCATAGAGCAAGTTTCAGAAAACAATAACATTTTGTGCAGTTCTTATCTCAGTTCTTTTCTTCTTATTCCTGTGCATAATTTTAGTGCTCATTACACTCCAACTCTTGATAATTGGCAATACAATCAAACAGTCTTAATCATTATAATTGTTTTACAAATACTGCCTGAACTTGCAACCTTAGCTTTTTCTTGCTATCAGAATTGGCTGCATCAATTTGTTCAGTACCTCACTGGGTGTTGGTGATCAGTTTTCAAAAACATCTCACCAGTGATCTGTCAATACCTTCCTAATATCAGAGGCTGTCTGAAAGACTTTTGTATACAAATAATGACCTTCTTTCCACTTCAGATTACTTCTGTTTCTACTTCATGTTATTTATCATCAAGTGTGGTAGTTCAAAATGAGTCGTCCATTCCTCCCACTAAACTAGCCTAATCCCACTCTGAATCTTGTGTGAGAAAGTTTTTCTGTCCTTTAGAATCATTTGCCCAACCTATTTTATTTTTCTCTGCATACAGTACATATACAACACTCACTGAATTAGAAAGTAAAAGAGTATTATTAAAAACCTCAGTCACAGTTGCTTTTCTCACTCCTTCCTTCTAACAAATAATAGCAGACCATTAGTGCTCGTACCAGCAGACTCAGGGACAGTTTCTTTCCACAGGTTGTAAGATTACACAACAGATAAACATAATAACAAATATTGTCACGTAAAACACTGTGCATGCATCTATATATGTATGTGTGTATAAATGTACATACAGTGTTTTGTGTAGAAGTATAACTGTCACATTCAACCAATTTCTAACATGTCCCCATTACTTGTTCTATAGTTGCTTGTAACACTGGAACACCTGCTTCCAGAGTTGCATCTATAGCAGGGGTGGGCAGATTCAGTCCTGGAGGGCCGCAGTGGCTGCAGGTTTTTGCTCCAACCCAATTGCTTAATAAGAAGCACTTATTGCTCAAGTAACACTTGTGCTTCACTTTAGTTGTCTCGCTCGTTATGATTCTGAACCCTTATTGCTTGTTTTAGTCTTAAACAGCTGTTCTCTTGGTTATTAATGGCTTTTTATTATCAATAAGATTCAAATGACAAAAGAAAGCAGCTTTTCTCTATTTAGCTTGTTACCATTTACACCTGTGTGTTTTATCATGCACTATTGGCTTTAATTAAATACTTGGAAGGAAAGTGAAGAGAAAAAAGTGAAAGATTGAGTATTACTCCATTTTAGCCTTCAAATCATTTAGATGATATCCTTACAAAGGGGAAGAACATCTAGGATGCGAGACTGGCCTGATATGGCAGAGTTAAAGCACTAACAAGCCATCAAATTAAATTATTGTTTTCTAATTAAGCAACTGGGTTGGAGCAAAAACCTGCAGCCTCTGCGGCCCTCCAGGACTGAATTTGCCCACCCCGGTCTATAGTAAGATGTTTCTTAGAAAGGAAAATTGTTTTATTCCACCGTTTCTGGTATAGCTTTGTGCATGCAGAGCCTTGGCTGTATAGAATGCAATTTCTAGTTCAGTTTGTTGAATTTCTACAGCTAGCAGTCTCATATGGAACTGCCCTCAGTCTTATAAAGGCCGAGTTAACCCACAGTCTTTTGTTGTTCATTCGAATACGCTAGGGAGATGGTGAGTGTTTCCTTGCGATGATGCTGTACTTTTGTGATTTCTGAAATTCTGACGTTTTTGCTTTGTTTTTTGACTATATTACTGTATTATTTCTGTACAGATATAATACTGTACAGATTACTGTATTATCAAGTCAAGTTGGGGAGCATGCACTGGTACAGTGCGTTGCCGCACCCACTATATGAAGAAACAACTCAGGATCCCAGAGACATGAATGTCACTGCCAAGGTAAGTAAACCTCTCGACAAGGTCGACACTCTCTCCGCAAACAGTCACACTGCTGGTGGCAGTGCCCAAGAGGTCATTACAGCCTGGATCTTGGTTTTTATCCAGGACACTCACAAGCCCAGACACTCAGATTCCTCACTCAGTCTCTTGAGCGCCCCGATCACAGTCTCCATTGACTCCGTAAAGATCACAGCATCATCAGCAAAGTTGAAACCCATAAATCTTTCTTCACCAACAGATGCCCCACAGCCGCTGGACCCCACGACCTTTCCCAACACCTAGTCCATACAAGTATTGAACAGAGTAGGAGCAAGAACACAACCCTGACGAACCCCAGAATCAACTGGTAAAAACGCAGAGGTCCTGCTTCCACTCTTCACAGCAATCATAGTACCAGTGTACAGGCCGGCCATGATATCCAGCAACTTCAAGGGGATCCCATGAACCCTCAGGATGTCTCACAGGGCAGCTCGATCAACTGAGTTGAACGCTTTGTGAAAATCGACAAAGGCTGCAAAGAAACTCTGCCGATATTCATGTTTGTGCTCCATGAGAACCCTCAGTGCCAGGATCTGGTCGACTAGACGTCTTAGGCGTAAAACCAGACTGTTCCGGTCACTGATAGTTGAACAAGTGATCACAGATCCTATTGAGGATGACCCTACCAAGGACCTTCCCCGGCTCCAAGAGCAGTGTTATCCCTTTGTAGTTGCTGCAATCCAGGCGATCACCCTTCCCTTTCCAGATAGGGACGACAAGTCCCGTTTTCCAGTCAATTGGAATGATGCCATTCTCCCAAATGGAAGCAAAGCTTGCTTGCAATGCCAGGAGGACAGCCTTATCACCAGCCTGGAGAAGTTCACCCTGGATACCATAGATCCCTGCAGCCTTTCACCCTCTCAGCTGGTTCACCACCTGTGCAGTCTCAGTGAGATTGGGTGGTTCACAGCTAATTGGAGGATCAGCCTCAAGAAACGTGAACTCAGAGATATCCAACGTCCTAGCCGGAGGATCAGCTTTGAACAATTGCTCAAAGTAGCCAGCCCAGCGGGTCACAACTGCAGTGTCATCCGTAAGGACCGTTCCATCAACTGCCCTGACTGCGACTCGCCAAGGAACAGATTTAGATGTGTGTAATTCTTCAATTCCTCTGTAAGCAGGACGTGGGTCGCTAGACCACAGATGGTGTGTCTCACGGATTCCTCTAACAAACGCCTCTTTATCTGTCCTCATAGTCCTTGCAGCTGCTGTCCTTCTCAGTTCCCGGTACACACCAGAGCTGCCACTGAGCCGTGCGCTGCGACTCCTCTCGATAATATCCAGGGTGCCCTGCGAAATGAAACTCTTCCTTCTGGGAACACTGGTAACATATATGTATTATTTCTGCTTCTGAATGTTAATTAGCATAATTAAAGGATACATTTGGTATTTTTTTAAGTCAAAGTTATTTCTTCACCATCATTGTATATATTATTTTTTAACATAAAATTGTGTTCTAAATGTAAGCATTTTTAAATGCATTTTAAAAATACTGTTCTTCCACCTTACATTAGAGCTGAAGATAACCCAGGTCCAAACATGAAAAAAGGCTTAAAATTACCAAGTACTTCCATTTTTTATGGCAAGAATGTTATTGGATAGTAATCTGTGTCTTGAGATTGCACAGATATTGTAAAACAGTGTATCCATGTTACTTTAGAAAGGAATTTGAAAAGTAAACTGTTTTTGAGATTTGGCCATTTTAAAACCAGGAACCAGCTCTGTGCCTCATCTTGGAGAATTTCTCTCCCTCCACGATAACCTTTCACCTCTGAAGAGCTTGATTTCCTCTAGCTGATATTATGTATATTATACACATTTTGAGAATTTACTACTTTTGGGTTGTGGCGGGCGGCCGGGTCCCATGCCTGGCCGGGATGCCTCTTCAATATATGTTCCTGGAGAGCAACCATGGGCTACTCAGTACCTCCCCCGGGATGCTTGGTGGCAGCCTCCCTGGATGACGAAGATGTCTCAGCCTCCCACAGGGCTCCATGGGGGATGGAGTTCTCCACAGCCCTGTTGGGATCTGGAGTGGTCGCCAGGTGGTGCTGCAGCAGGAGCGGCTGGACCTTTTTGGGCACTGGTTTTGTCACACCCGGAAGTACAGCTGTCGGTAATCAACCACCTGGAGCATTTCCAGGTACCCATAAAAGGAGCCAGCAACCACCACTCCACGTCCAGAGTCTAGAGAAGGAAGACTAAGCTTGGTGAGGGGGAGTGGTGGTGGAAGAAGAGAGTGTTTTGGTGGTGTAGTTTTGTGCTTGGGACTGTGTTGTGGCTAAGGGGATTACAGGGAAGACGTGCCCTCCAGCTGAAGAAAAATTAAAACATTCTTTATTTTATATGTGCCTCCGGTGTCAAATCTGTGTCGGGTTGGGCGCAATATAGCACCTTTTGTTACAAGGTATATTTTCCTTCAAAATTTAGACAAATAAGCTATTTAAAACAGCAAAGTTTTCAACTATGAAAATGATGATACATATAGCATTATCACTGAACTGTATTTGTACAAACCAGAATATACTGATGAGGAGACCCAACAGATTGAAAAGGAAAGAACAAAGATGAGAACAGAACTGGGGAGAAAGAGCAAAATACTGTATGGAATTGGAAGTGATACAACAGACAAATGGAGATTGATGGTGCACATGTGGAAAATATAAAGCTATGGCTGCTCATGAAAAGTGCCTCTAGTGTAGGGAGTGCCACTCCCCAAACTCCTCCCAGAATTACGCGTCTTTGAATATGCCAATCAATATAAATAGCCCATAAGCTCAGCATTCTGTGAAAAGGCAATGGAAAAGCACAGGGGGAAACAGAAGAATTTCAGTGAATACCAAGTGGAGGCAAGGAAAACATGCTATTTGTTGGTTTAAATAGTTGTATAAACAACAAAAGGAAGTTGATCGAGTGACATAGAGTGTCGGAAAAACTGGAAAGCTCAAGTTCACAAAGTGGCACAGTGCCCTAAATAAAAAAGAAGTTGTCAGATATCAAAGTCTCCATGAAAAGGTGAGTCATAGCCCACCGTCTGAGTGTCATATGAAAGTTTATTAGGGTTCAGAGAAAAGAAAAAAAAAATATGGAAAAAAGCTTGAAATGTCAACTTTAGTCTTGGAATTTCCACTTTAATCACATAGTTTATTTTGTCATTAAAGTAGAACATCATAAACTTCATCTTAAAATCGTTTAATTTACTAGTTTCTCAAATTCCATTGTAACTAAAGTAGCACGTTAAATGCTTTGTTTTATATGTGTGTGAATCACTACGTGCTTCTTAAACAGGCTTTCTCTTCCTCCAAAAGGACACAGAATCCATTACATCCATGATGTTTCAGCTCTCTGAATAATTTAAATACTGAGATGTATACTTGATATCATTTTCAGGAATGATAGGAATTAAAGCATGTATTAAATAATGACGAGCTGGCACCTTGTCCAGAGATTGTACATGCCTCACGCAAGATGCTTGCTGCGCCATGTGTGGCCTTTGATGAAATAATTTTTTGCAGCAACACTGTCTCTTTCAAACGTACTAACCCCCAATTCTTGTCCTTCCTTTTCTTTCTCCAAATACCCAATCGCCACACAATCATCTCTGTAATAGATGTAAAGCCATCTGTAAGCTGAGAACACCGATTCTTCAAAACTTTTAAGGAACATTGAAATATCTTCGTAATACATGTTTAATTATTCTATGCATCTGTCCTTCCAGTGTCATGCCAGCCCCAGCAATAATACAGTGCAAGGTAGGAACAATCCCTGAACTAGCTAGCGCTGCAACACCGTGTCCTTGCATGTTTAATTATTAACAATACAGATTATTTAAATGAGGTTAAATTTTTATTTGTATAATATAATAAACATATGTTGCTGCATTTCATCTTAAAAATAACATTGTCATCATACGTAAATAAGCTCTAAAGTGGCTCTGGTTGTGCAATATTTTAATTGTATTGCAAGTTTACAGTGAGGTAACTGTACTTATAAGTGCAAACAATTCTACAAGGAGCACTTGATGGACTGATTGAGTGTGTTTATAGTTCTTGGGATTAAACTGTCCGTACAGGAAAGGCTCTGAAGCGTCTGCGAGCAGTTCAATAGACAGCATGGCTGAAGCAGCGTGTGCTTGATGCTGTATCCCGATAATTCTCTTTCCAATCAGCTGCTGAGCTATAATTCCCCACTCAAATACAGTGATATAAATACTCTGAGTGGTGCAGTGAGAATAATTTGGAAAAAGATGATCGGCTATGGCAACCCCTAACGGGAGCAGTTGAAAGAAGAAGAAGAAGGTGCAGTGAGAGTAACAACGCTAATGCAGCTATGGTATTTGGAATAGTTTGGCCATTCCGTGGACCATTATATTGTTACAGGTTAATTACAATTAGATGCCTTAAACTAATAAATAATATGCGATTAATTTCAGTGTATTTGATAAAGCCGTGTCAGGGATGTGGATCTAAAAAGGAAAGGGAAACCACAATGGAACAAAAGCACTGCTTTGACGCTGGGTGCCGCCAGTTTGTAAAACCAAGCGGAGAACTTACGTATGCCAAGCATTTAGCTGGCGTGAAAATGTGCGTGGCTTTACACCAAGTTTAGGTTTTACACATCACGATTTGAGCGTGGAAACTGGAATATGCAACATTTTTGTGTGTACACACCGTTTATACATGAGGCCCCAAGATTTGTTCCTATCTTCTGCCTGATGCTGCTGGAATAGGCTTCACCCCACCTTGATTCTGTATTTAAATAATGGTAGACAGCCAGAAAAAGGATTAACTGAATGAATATAAAACAATGTCTGTCCTCCATATACTTGATTTATTCCAAATCGTCTCTGCTTCTTTGTGAATATGTATCTCTCATTTAAAACATGCTCCAGGATCAGTGTTTAGTTTGGTGAACTAACTCTATAGATGATAGAGTATATCATTTATTTCATTGTTGTTATCCACAAATTACTACAGTGACATACCAGTATATTTTTTCCTGCTAACATAAACTAGTCATGTACTGTTAGATTCTCTGTGGCTTAGCTGTTCATTTGAATTTTTTTACATTTAAATGGTTCAATTACACATTTGTCATTTCATTCAAGCTTATGCATT
Source organism: Polypterus senegalus (assembly GCF_016835505.1). NCBI lineage: Eukaryota > Metazoa > Chordata > Cladistia > Polypteriformes > Polypteridae > Polypterus > Polypterus senegalus. The sequence continues at coordinate 31,162,443 of NC_053161.1, read as the reverse complement.
GCTCCACATTCCCCTATTATGTTGGTAATTTTTTTAACAATTGTTAAGTTAGAGTTGAATGTGTCTACTTATGGAGTTATACTATTATACTTTTCAGTTGTGATAATTTAGTAAATATTAATGTGCTGATGTCATTAATTTTCTGATATGTTATTTTCTAGTTGGATATCATCTACATGACAACATGTACATAATAAACAGGGAAGAACTGAGCTACAAATCTTGAGGCACACAACAGAGAGAGGCTGCAGGGATAACTTACTGCATATACCCAGGAGTAGCAAGCACAGCACAGTTCTTTAGAGCTGCCATTATTTTGTAACAGTAGGGTGTAGCCACATTAAAGGCCAAGAAGAAACAGTGAAGAGGGAGATTCCTCATCTGCAGCAAAGAGGAAGCAGTTAACTGATTTTAAGAGTTCTCTCTGAGCCATAGCCGAGTCAAAATCCAATTGGGTTGATTTAGACAGATACTTGTCAATTAATGGCTGGGCAAGTGGAGCATAAGCAAAGCATTTTCAGGTTTAAACAGAGATGGAAGATTTGAAATTCAGTGGAAGTTTGTCAGACACAAATTGTAAAAGAATAAGTGTCTGTGGCTAAATGTTACATTATTTTGTCATAAAACAAAAAAAAAGAGAAATATATCACTCAAATCACCAGGGGCCTCATGTATAAATGGTGCATATGCACAAAAATGTTGTGTACGCCCATTTCAACACTCACATCTCAATGAATTAAATCTAAACTTGTTGTAAAGCCACACACATTCTCATGGCATCCTCACGTACACACTTTTATGCTTGGTTTTGCAAACTGGCGACACCCAGTACCAGAGCAGTGCTACGGTTTTTGTGTTGTCTCCCTTTTTTCAGACACACATCATTGACACGAGATTTATCAAATACACCAAAATTAATTGCATATTGTTTACAAATTTATTTCACTTGATTGTAATCATTCTGTAACAATGTAATAGTGCACGGAATGAACAAACTATTCCAAAAACTATAGCTGCTTTAGTGTTGTTACTCTCAGTGCACCGCTCAGAGTATTTTAACCTATTGTATGTGTGTGTGGTATCATAGCTGCACAGCAGCTGATCAGAAATCTCTATAGTGAGTTGTGTCAAGAGTGCAGAGGATTATCGGGATACAGCTTCCAGCCCTGGAGGACATTTATAGCACACGATGTCTCTGGAAAACCACCAGCATCTGCATAGAATCCACTAAGCCATGCCACAGCCTGTTTGTACTTCTCCAATCCGGCAAACGCTTCAGAGCCTTTCCTGCATGGACTTCGAGGCTCAGAAACAGTTTCATCCTAAACTCACTCAATCAATCAATTCATCAAGTGCTCCTGGTAGAATTGCTTGTACTTATAAATATAATTACTCCACTGTAAACTTGCACTACAACTGTAACATTGCACAACCTGAGCCACATTATGAACCATTTGCATCTGCATTGTATGTAAGTGTTTATTGTTCTTTTGTTTTCATATGGTATATTTTTAATTGTTTTTTATTGTATTATTGTTATTTTATCATTTTATAGGAAGATTTATGAAAGTTTATGGATGATTTGCAAATTGAATCTCATTGTACCATACAATGTCAATAAATACATTCAGTTAAATTCAATAGAAGAGAGCGTGTATTTACAGATGATTTACAGATTACGATGACTTTCTTCTAAGTCAGTTTAGATTTCCAAATGCTATCCTCTTGGAGCTGTGTACTGTTAGAATACTAGGATGTATGCTTGATATCATTTTTATGATGAAATCCATTAAAGTGTGCATATTTCATTTTACTGCAGTGGTGCAGCAGTAGCGACGAGCTGTATTACAAAGATTTTTCAATTTTCCATAAAAGTTTTGAAGAATCAGTGTTCTAAGGTTACAGCTGGTTTTACATTTATTGCAGAACTTATTGTGTGGTGATTGGTTATGTGGAGAAAGAAAACGGAAGGACAGGAATTGATGGTTGGTACATTTGACAGAGATAATACTGTTGCATTAAATGATTCCATTCAGGGTCATGGTTGTCCCAGCAAGCATTTTGCGGGAGGCAGGGGCAATCCTTGAAGGGGGAGGCAAGAACAGTCCCTGGATGGGGTGCCAGCTCATTCCTACCACTGTGCCACCATGCTCCCACATGTTTAATACATGCTTTAATGCATTTAATCATGAAAATGATATCAAGTATACATCTTACTATTCTAAAATGTTCAGAGAGCTGTGAGATCTTGAATGTAATGTATTCTGTGTGGCGATCAATGCCTGCATGCTCCTGTCTACGAAAGAGAAAACCTGTTTAACAAGCACGTACTACTTTAGTTACAATGGGATCTGAGAAACTCTAGTAAATTAAACAACAATTTTAACACAAAGTTTACAACATTCTACTTTAATGACAAAATAAACTACAAAATTAAAGTGTAAATTTCGAGATAGATTTTTTCTTTTCTCTGTGCCCTAATATACTCCTGTATGACACTCTGAACTTTTGAGTGCCATTCCATCAATTTCCTTCTGTTGCTCATACCACTGCCTAACCCACCAAAAAGTAGCTTTTTCCTTGGCTCCAACTGAGTAGGACCTCCACTTCACATTCACTGAAGTCTTTTTTTCTCTGTGCTTTTGCCATTGTCTTTTTACTGAACAATGAATGTAACAGGCTATTTATATTAATTTCCATATTCAAAGGGGAATAATTCTGGGAGGAGTCAGGATGGGGTGGCAGGTGTGTTCACATGTGTTACATTTCCCGCTGACCGGGATTTATGGAGCATAAGTGAGTAGAAATTGACTTACACACAGTTTTGTGCATCTGAATTTTTTTTGTGCGTACACACATTTCCACTTTTTTCCGTACACCATGTTTTAGTGTGAATTCTATGCACTGCGTTATATATGAGGCCTCAGGTCTTTGATGCATGCTGTTTTAAACCCTTATTCATCTGATCATATCCCTAACACTTATTCTTCTCTGTTATGCCAAATAACACATTTCAATTTTTCCACTTCAAAGGGCAGATAATGAATTAAAATGACACAATACCTAATTGAACACAAATACATTAAATTGAACAGCAAATAAACAGACTGGATATTTTCAATGTTACTGAAAGTGTCCATGTGGAATTTTCAATGATTAAAAGAAAAATGTTGCCATTTTTCTATGTTAATTGGTTTTTGCTATTTTCAAATTATATATAAAAATTTGTAAATAAGCAATTAGGTAGGTGCTAAAATGATATATTGTTGCTATGATCATCCCAGAGTACACTTTCTCTCTCCCAATTAAAGTGTATTGAATGATTTCTGTGACAGATATAAAGTTATTAATACTGATGTTGAAAACAGTAGTGCTTATGTTTTATGAGTTGTTAGGGGCTGAAAGCAAAACAAGAAAAACAAAAGCATCATAGAAAGTGTGTTGGAAGTGCATAAAAAGCAGAGAAAATACCCAATAATGGCTAACTCAAAGCTTTTATAGGAGTGTTCTTTCATTCTTGTCACAGAATATTGCACATTCATCCTGGCTTTGATCCTATTGCTATAGGAAGTGTTGAATTGAATTGCCAGTATAATCCAACACACAGAGGTCCTTCATATAATTCATTTTCAGAAATGTTTGTCAGTGAAGAAAGCTTCACTGTGTTTTGTAGCATTTCTCATGTACAATTTTTATGTGAATATGGATTTTATATTTATGCAAATTATACTGTTTACCAGTTTTTGGTTAAAAACCTTGTGTTCTCAATGAAGTGCATTTTTTCCAAAATATTTTTGATCTAAAGCACACTACAAATATATAATTTCCTACCCTGTTAATAGTATATTAAAGTGTAAAACTATACTTTAAAAAAAATTATTTAATGTTAGACTTTTTAGCAAAAGTCGAATATTGTTACCTTCTTTATTTCCAGGAATTGAGTTTACGCAAGAACATTTATTACTTGTCTCCAAGAAACACAGCAAGAAGGAACTCAAATTCTAATAATTTAAATTCTAATTGTACATTGGAGAGTGAGAAAAAAATAAACAAGATGAGGTTTAAAATGTATTATTATATTATTATTATCCCTGATAGGACAAAAGAATGTAGGCATCCTCAGGGCTGGCCAGATGTTTATCCCTTTAAATCATTCTTTTTCAAACTATAGTCTCCTGTATGCTGAATTTCAAATTCACAGAATTTAGTATAGAAGTCGGATATATGATATGTAAAGAACAACTTTAAAACACATAAGAACAGTTCAAACAAATATGCAGACATAGTATGCAATATCTTGAGGCAAATTAGGATCATGGAATAAGGCTCCGTTCCATTCAAGTACAGTATTCTGCGATTAAAAAAAAAAAGAAAAAAAAAGCACATCATGAAAGGACAGAATTGAAGACAATCTAAAAGCCTATCAAGAGAATCACAGCGGGTTTAAGCATCTGCCTATAAGAGATGCAGAGTTTACAACCTGTGGGCTTGCATTCGAGACCTACAGTGGCAAAGATATGCATTGCCTTGAACCTTACAAATAATTTGTGGATTTGTTTTCCTATCTTCTTAGTGAGTTTTTTTTGTCTTATTAGTGAGTAAAGCTTGAGCAGATGTCAAAAACAGGGTCTGTTAAAGCTCATTGAGGCATTCCTTGTATGATTTTGGGCTATACAACAAATACATTGTTGTTGTTTTGTTCCTTTTGTGGTTCTCCAATGATTATAACAAAAATGTTTCCTTCTTCTGGTGCCGTGGGCAGTGATGTCATGGAATTCAGGTCAAAAGGCACACTGAATAGCATAATGGTAGAATTGCTGCCTCAGAACCAGATCATAAAGGTTTATGCACAAGTCCTGCCACATGCAGCCCAAATCACCCAAAAGTCACCGTCAAGCCACCATCAGCAAAGTATACTGCATCACATGGCAGCCAAGCCAACTGGCAACCAGGAAATCATACACGCGATCTGAACAAAGGCCACAAAGAGCATGGATACGTTACAAGAAGGAAAAAATTGCATGACCAGCATCCCACAGCCAGCAATGCCAACTACTCCTGACTAATCCACACACCGTGCAGTATGCCCTACAAGGAAAGATCATTTATAGGCCAAGAGAATGTAAGCATCCTCAGAGTTGGCCATATTTATTCCTTTAAATCATTCTTTTTCAAACTAAATCCTCCTGTGTGCTGAATTTCAGATTCACACAATTACAGCAGAATAGAAAACAGAAAAAATCGGGAGTGGACTCCCCTCGACTTTCTCGTATAGTCAGATATCGGGATGGGCATTTGAGGAGTAAACCACAAGACAATCATTATATTTTTATATTATGTACATTAAAGAACCATAAACAAAGAATCAAATCAGATTAATAATATTTTGAACAATTGTTATGAAAGTAAAGTTGAATAAATCATACTCTGCAGCTGCATTAATAAAATGAAAAGTACCAGTTGATAAAAATCTACATTTTATACCTAATACTTGTATGTAAACTTGGTTAACCTAAGTGAAAGCATACTCAAGTTTTGTGTTTACATACACACACACATAGACAGACTCACTGACATAATTCCAAAAATGGTATTTTTGGATTCAGGGATGTCTAAAACATCGAGATTCATCAAAATGTCGAAATGGAATTTTTGGAGGATTCCAATACTTTCCCTATACTTTGTATACAAGAAAGTAAAAATGTACACCATGTAAGGTCAGAATTCAAGGCAATGTAAAACTTCACACTGATCACAATAGCACATTCAAGTAGCTGCCTCAGGCGGCACTGTGGTTACAGCCTGTGGGGTTGCAGTTGAGACCTATAGTAGTAGGAAGCTGAGTTGCCTTGAACCTTTCAAATAATTTGTTGAATATGGAGGATTCAAGATGGCTTCCTGCGTGGACATGCATATGGGGCTTCTGAGTAGCTTTTATTACTTTTCTGCAACAAAAAATTGAGAAAGAATGATAAAAGCCTTCTAACTCATCAGTGACTTCATCTCAGAGTTTGAAAGTTAGTTTATTAACTTTTTATGCAGTTTAATGTACAATAGTTGTACATTAACACAGTCTTCCTCAGCCGAGGCTAGTGTATTACCTGTCGGTGGCCATGACTACAATAGAGACATGAGTGAGGAAGACTCTATTTGCACAGCTGAGGAGGACTCTCCATTACTGCCTGCCACGTTGAGTAAATCCCCTGCTGTGAAGAAGAAATCATTAGAAGTCGGCTCTCAATTAGATGACATAGAACAAGATGGTGGAAACTGTCATTGCTGACCTCAAGACTGTTAATGTGAATGTTTGCAGTGGTGAGATGAAGGAATGGAGCAGCCTGTGAAATTCAAATGGAGAAGATTTTTATTACACATTTTATTGTTTATTAGATTTTTTCTGTTATTTTGTTAAATGCCACAATGTCCTGATATATTATAAAACATAACACATTGTTTTTATTTACCAGACAATTTAAAACTGATTTTGTCATTTTCCAAGAAACACATCCTACTGTCAGTTAATTTTTGAAGATTTCAATGAAGTGGTGGTGCCTGGCTGTCTCATGGGTCAGAGCATTCTTGAAAAATAATTTTTAAGGAAATGTTCTAAACACTCATTATGACCTTCACTGTCATTGTATTTGTTCAGTCTTCAGATTTAATAATATAATATGGGTTAATAATATGGGTTAACTCTAACACTGGTAATGAACAATTACTTAGTGTGTTGGAGGCTAGACTTGTGCATTGGCTATCTTCTGATCCTGATGATTATTTGTTGATAGGGTGACTTTAATGTTGTTTTGAGTAGGGTTATTGACAGATCACCTCCAGGTCAGCCCTTTCATTTAAATTCTATATTAAAGTTACTCCTGACCAAGTTTGACATTGTAGATATTTGGAGGGAGACGTATTTAAATAATACAGTATATACATGGAGCAATAGTAAAGGCTCTAGATAACCACTTATAGATGCTTGGCTTGTTTCTCATCTTTAGACAAAAATAGTATTACAGTTAACATTTTGTCAACTCCTCTGACTAATCATAAAGTTTCTAACAGTATTTTTTTCTTAATATGACTAATAACAGATTATTTTGTTATTGGAAGAAGAATAGTTCTTTACTCGGTCAAAACTGTGTAAAAGTTTAATGTTTACTGGGCTAAAGCCCAAAGGGAAGGATTCTTTTCTTGTAATTGGAAGCTCTCTAAATTTGAAATAGGCAAACACTTAAGAAAATATAGTAGCTCACTTGTCAAATCTAGACATGCTCTGGAGGAAAAGCTTATTTCAGATATTACATCCTTTTCCAATTTATCACCAGGGAGTTTGTCAGATGAGCAGAAGTTAAAGTTAAAAGTGTTACAAAGCAAATTAAATGATTCACATAAAAGAAGAGCAAACACCATTTATAAAAGGTCTAGACATAAATGGATGGAGCATGGGATCAAATCTCATCTCTGGTTACTTACATCTCTATTTTGAAAAATCCTATGCAAAACTTAATTGTGCAATGGAATATTGAAGGGACTGTTACTGATAATGTAGTGAAAATTTTCAATTTCTGTTGTAACTATTACCACACTTTGTACAAATCTAAATTAAATGATGATAAAATTGCATTTTTTTTCAAAGTTTCACACTAATTTGCATTCTCTTATTCAGGAAGAAAAAAAAAATATGTGTGACTCTCCAGTTACTGCAGGGGAAATAACAGAGGCAATTAATAGCCTTATTCACCAGGGAATGTTATAAACGTTTTGCTGAGTTGCTAGTGCCTTTTGTTTTTGAAGTTTACTCTGAGCGTATTGCACTAGGCTCACTTCTCACTAACATGACACGAGGCATAATTTGTCTAATAACTAAAACAAAAAAAGATTTGTTGTTCATTGATAACTGCAGGCCTGTCACTTTTCTTAATAATGATTATAAAGAGTTTGCTGTGGTATTTGCTAACAGAACTAAATATTATAGACACAGACATTGATTGTCTTGTTTTATTAGTAATAGGTACATATTTAATTATTATTTTATTATTATTATTAAAATTAGATTAGGTTTTGATCTTATTGATTATTATGATTTTGTTTTGGATGACACCTACCTGTATATACTTTTCTTGGATTTCATTAAAGCTTTTGATGCTATTGAATATCCCTTTATTTTGTACTGTTTACAGAAATTTGGCTTTGGTAATTATTTAATGTAATATTATGAAAATCTCATATGCAAATGGACATAGTTCAGTTAAATTAAGGTATGATACTCCCTAGACGTTCTACTTGAAAAAAGGAATTAGTCAAGGATGTCCGATTTTCGCTTAGCTTTTTTTTCTTGTGACTCAAGTTTTTTGCCACTTCATTCAATCAAATCATTTGAAAGTAATTTCTGTTGCTGGAAGAATTGTCATTATAAGTCTGCTGACAGATGATACAACATTACTTTAAAAAACTCTGCATAGATACAACCAGCTATAGACATAATGAATGTGTTCTCGAAAGCTTCATGTATGTTTATAAATCTTAATGAACGTGAGTTATTTGCCTTGAAAAATTGTGATATAGTAGCTGTTAGTGACATCTCAGCTAAGGAGCAAATAAATTAATTTGGTATCTTGATAACCAAAGAACAACAAGACAGGATTGCTTTTAACACCAATCCAGTGATTGATAAAGCAAAAAACAAATTCAGTCACCGACTGCAAAGGGATCTGTTTTTAATAGGATATGTCATATTTGTCAAAGGCAGAAGGTATTTCTAGGTGTATTTATGTTGCCTCTTCTTTACATATAAATAACAAAACTGTTAAAAGGATAAACCAAATAGCTTTTCATTTTCTGTAGAATTGTGTAAATTACATTATTAAAATCTGTGGTTATTAACTCTTATAAAAATGGAGGACTTGATGTTTTGGATTTTTCATCTGTTTTTTTAACATTTAAAATGGTTAAATTGTTTCATAAATAGTTCATCCTCTTTTTTGGAATTTTATTCCCAAATTTGTTATGGATCAGCTTGGGAGACTCTCCTACCTTTTGACATGCAATTATAAAAAGGAAAAAAAAATACCTATCAAGCTATCAGAATATCATAAACAGGTATTATTTGCATGGACGTTTATCTACAAGCACACTTTTTCATTTCAGTATTGTTAAATATAGAATAACAGTTATATTTTGTGCAAAAATAAGTATATTTTCCTAAAGAGTATCCTTTAGGTAGGTCAGTTGTTGAGCACATGGGGTAATCTCTTGAGTTTTAGTAAGTTTATCTCTTATTTTAATTTTCCTGTTACAGCTAATAATTTACTCTTGGGGACTATACCTGATGGTTAAGTGTTAGGAGTTTCTTGAGCTAATGTCACTTCTTTAGTTAGCTCTGTTACAGCTTGTGGAAGAATTTGTTTTTCACAGTCCTTTAAGAACAACAATAGCTACCCATTCTTTGTTTCAACATGAGGTGGTTTCTGTACATTATGTAACTACATATTGGAGCAACTTTGTTAATATTGAAGAAAAAAACTGGTTATTCCCTCATAAATGTTTTATTATAAATAAAGTAAGAGAAATTTCTTATAATATTACACATAAAACATACCCTTTGAAGCACTTTCTACAGAAATTCAAAAGAGATGTGGATGTTAACTGGGCCTTTGGCAGAATACAACCAGAAACGTTACCTCATCTCTTATAGCATTCTGAGTACACTAGAAAGATATGTCAGGATATCTCAGTTAATTAATGATAAAATGTATTGTATTATATGTACTGTTTGGATTTTTGAATTTCAACAGAAGTATTAAAAAGCAGGCATTTGTTGTTAATTAAATATTAACACTGACCAAATATTTTGTTATAAAAGTGTACATTTTCCAAAAAGAAATGTATGTGAAAACAATTAGATTCTCTGCCAGCAAACAAAGCCATGAAAATCTGTCCATGTTTATAGGGGATTCCAGGCTTTTGTATAATTTTTAAAGCTATTTGAAATTAGTATCTTTTTAATTATGTTAACTATTTACCCTCTGGCAAATCCATGTGAATGTGCTTATGTCACTTCTCTAACCATTATAATGTTGGTGATCCTTTCTACTAGTACAGGTGTAGTAACATCATGAAATTCTGCTCAAAGGGCACATCTGTATAGGGCAGTGTTTCTCAAATAGTGGGGCGCGCCGTGGCTCCGTCAAGGGGGGCGCGTTTGACCTCGGGGAACATGCTTTTTTATTTTTATTTTAAATTTTTTTTTGAATTTAGAATGCACTTTAAATCTTTTCTGTTACATTTAATAAAGCTATTCTTTGTTGTAAATTGGTCCATATTTCTTTCTTTTTTTATTCTCTTATACGTTAATAAGGATACAGTGTTATGCAGAGGTGTACTTATAACAATTTTATAGACAAATGATACTATTTATAGTCGCACGGGGGGCGCGAGATGTTTTCTTCTTCCTAGGGGGGGCATGACAGAAAATAATTGAGAAGCACTGGTATAGGGTAAGGTGGTGGTGGCTAAATTTGTAACCTAAAAATGGAAACATTTTATGTTAAGTCTAAATAAAAGTCTTCCCTTTGGCTAGTAGTTTAAAGTAGATTGTATCATCTGTAAACTGATAGTGTTGATATTTAAATTGCAATTTATTACAACTGTCTGGAATATTTAATTTCATGTGTCTCTGCACCAATTTCTATAAGCACTTCATCTTGACTGGAGTAAGTGCCACTGGTCTATAGTCACTATTGTTTTCTTAAGCATAGGGGTAATTGTTATGCTTTTGAATCAATCAGGGATCACATATTCTCTTAGATTCAATAAAGAAGGCACTTAAGATGTCATCTAATTGATTGCTATAGGTTTTTAATGCATGCCTGAAATTTCATCCGGAGTGGAGGCCTTGTGGAGATTAACCTGTTTAAAAGCCCTCCTTAGGTCAGTTGCAGAAACAAAAAAATGGTAAATTATGTGGCAATGTAGTCATTTGAGTGGTCAGTTGCTTTTCATCTCAATGAAAAAAAAAGTGTGTGCAGAAGGAAATAAATGTATCTAGATGGGAAAATATAAATATAAAAGGTGATGTTGGATTATGTTTAACTTTGTACTTCATAAGCATCCCTAACCAAAGCCAAAGTTTGTACAAATTGTTACAGCTGTTAATTCCTGTCTCTAACTACCTTCTGTACTGATGTTTAGCCAATCTGATTTCTTTCCTGTGTTCGTAACTGCATTTCTTGTATGTTTCCATAATACCATTTTGAAATGCATTGCAGTGTTTCTTCAGTATGTTTGAAATAAATCTTTGAGACAGATTTAAAGAAATTCAATGACAGCATTGAGAAAGCATTGAGAAAGCACACAAACTCCAAATAGTCTGTAATAAAATGCTGAATCTGTGAAGTGTCAGCACTAATCATTGTACTATACTGCTTTAGCTCATATTTTCTTTTCAGTTCTGACTCTTGTCACAAACTCCACAAAGAGCCATAGCAAGGTTTGGAGCAACCACCCGTATATAATTTTCCTGGCTGCAAATTGCGAATAAATGGTAGCACTAATGTGCACAAACAGGAGTCCAAAACAGAACTGAGGAAATAGGGGAAGGTGGAGGCTTTTAAAGGTCAGGATAGGAAGGGTCTTCAACCATAGGCTCGAGCCCGGATATGACATCAAGGGGGCCGGAACCGGAGAGGTCTTCATCTATAGGTTCGGACCCGGAAGTGACGTCAACAGCGCCAAGTGGAATTTCCCATGAATGGTCTGCAGGAAAGTGAGAAAAAGAATCACTGCACTCTGCCACATCCCGGTCTGATTCAGAATTGCCCTCTTTCAAGCCCTTTAGCTTCCTCCCATGCGCATTTACTAAAACAAGCTCCACCCATTAAGTTTAAAAATTTGTTTCCTTTGTATAATATCGTGTAGTAGTAATGTTCTCACATGCAGTTAGTACAGTGAAATTCAGTCAGTCAGTCATTCTCCAACACGCTAAATCCTAACACAGGGTCACGGGGGTCCGCTAAAGCAAATCCCAGCCAGCAGAGGGTGCAAAGCAGGAACAAAGCCTGGGCAGGGTGCCAGCCCACTGCAGGGCACACACACACACACACGAGGGACAATTTAGGATTGCCAATGCGCCTAACTAACTTGCATGTCTTTGGACTGTGGGAGGAAACTGGAGCACCCAGAGAAAACTCACGCAGACACGGGGGGAACATGCAAACTCCATGCATGGAGGACCCGGGAAGTAAACCCAGGTCTCCTTACTGCGAGGCAGCAGCACTACCACTGCGCCACTGTGCCTGTTTACAGTGAAAGTATATCTGAAAAAACAATAAAGTCACCAAACAAGTCACCACACTCTTTGGTGCCTTGATAAACAAATGGTATTAAAATACATACCTACATCTTAATTGACAAAAACACACACCAGAACACTTGATGTATTCCGTGTTTCTGTTTGTATGCTCCCACTATCTGAAACGTGGTGAAAGAAACACCTGAGAAAGTCTCACATATGTTATGAAAATAACTATCAAATTTGTACGCCACAGCTCAAAACTGACGGTAGCTATCATTTTCTTCTTACTTGCCTGAATGGGATGCTTTGTAATGTGGATGGGCTTTCATTAACACTTAAATATATATGTATATTTATACATTTTTTTAAATATATATAAATAGATAATATACTGTAGCTGCAAATCAGGCTTGGGATATTAACACAATCAGTTGTGGTATCATTTGTGATACAACTTGTGGTGCAAGGCATTACATAAAATCCATCCATCCATCCATTTTCTAACCCGCTGAATCCGAACACAGGGTCACGGGGGTCTGCTGGAGCCAATCCCAGCCAACACAGGGCACAAGGCAGGAACCAATCCTGGGTAGGGTGCCAACCCACCACAGATTACATAAAATAAAAATTAATTAATACTTCTGTAGTATTGTGGTGTACTTAAGGAAAATGTTAATTGCCTTAGGTTATTTTTTTAGTTTTTGTGTTACTGCTGTAGAAAATATTGGACTGTTTTAGTTTCAGATGCTATATTTAAGAAAATAAACAGTGTACTGAACAAGTACTTCATCTCATTTGTTTTTATGTCACAGAGTTTTAAGGATTACTGTTTTTTTAGCATACTTCAGTCGTCAAAAGGGAAAAAAGAGGTGTGTAAATGGATGTTCATGCCTCAGATTTGTATTCACAGTTTTCAATTTCAGCTTAATCACTTAGGAGATCAGTGCATTAGAAAGTTAAATATGAGTAAAAAGAAATGCAACATCACTTCACTTATAGTAACTTTTAAGTGCTTATCCTGTAACATATCTTGAACAACTTATTCTAACTGTTTTTGAGGAATTTCCTGACACTTCTAGGCCTTCATGTGATATAATCTTTTCAGTATATTATATATAATCTTTTCATTAGAGCTTCTGCCAGTGTGGTGTGTGTTATAAACCTAACAAAAGAGGTGCCCGGGGTGCATCCTAATTCCTTGCCTAGACAACCTAAACTGGATCCTCAAGATCCAGAGAGTCTCACCCTATAACTGAGAGTGAGTTTTATAACACTGTGCAGAAACCTTAGTGCACTTACCTACTCTTTTAGTCATTATCTAATATTCATGACCATAGGCATAGTGGAGGATAAACAAAGAGCTGCTGCCACTACACTGATTTGTTGCCACTACAGTCTTACTGCCATTTCTAGCACCAAGGTACTTGAGCTCATTTCATTTGAGCTCTTCTTTCAGCCTTGAAGAAAATACGGCATTCTTTTTCAAGGGAGGACTATGACCTCTGTGGTAGGCTGGCACCCTGCCCAGGGTTTGTTTCCTGCCTTGCGCCCTGTGTTGGCTGGGATTGGCTCCAGCAGACCCCCGTGACCCTGTAGTTAGGATATAGCGGGTTGGATAATGGATGGATGGATGGACTATGACCTCATATTTGAAGGTGTTAATTTTCATCACAACTACATGGAACACTCACTGAAAACTGTTCCAGTGCACACTGAAAATAAAGAAGAGACGAGAATAACATCATGAACAAAGAAAACAGATTCAACTCTAAATTTTCCAAACTTGATACACTCCAAGACTCTCTGTTTTGTTCTGATATCTGGTCTATGAAAATCATGAACAGGCTATGGGACAAGACATCCTCTCAATGGACTCCACGTTCCACTGAACAAAGTGAACTTAATGCTGAGTATAAAACACAACTATGATTTTTCCATTATAGGGATTGATTTGCGCAAAGCAGTGACACCAATATACCACCTCACTTTGAATCACTTGTCACAAGGACTCACCACAGTCTTAAAGCATATCTAGACAGGATTGGCAAGTTTCAATGACCACTACAACATCTGCAAGGACAAAGAGTTGTTCCAGTACTCTATAGCCAAGATTCTTACTGCTCTTTCTGTATCTGAGTTTACATTATTGGATGGAATTTTTTTTTAGCACCTTGGCATAGGCTTTCCTAGGGCTGCTGAAGAGTGAAATCCCCTCTTTCCCCTTTTTAAAATATGTGAACCACCATTCTATTCTGCCAGTTCCAAGACATTGTTCCCACCCTCCACGCACCAACAGTGGGATCTCGTCCATCTGGTGGATATTTAATCACTGCAGTGGGCTTAATCACATAGATAAGTCCATTCCAAGCAGTGCTTATGGCACTTCTCTAATGAGCTTTGAGGATGAGGGCATCCCCACTTGCAGTTCTTCAAAGTGTTGCTTCCACCTCTTGAGAATATTCTCAGCTGAAGTAAATGTTTCCTCATTCTTACTATGAAGAGCCTGTTTAGCACCCCATCTGTTCTTTATGAGTCATTAAATAGTTTACCTGAACCTCTTCAAGGGCACCTGACATTATTCTTCATGGCCCCGCCAACTCTAGTTTTACAGAGCCTCTCTTTTTGGCCACCACAGTAGCTGCTGCCATATTGCCCTGCCAGTAACTTACAGTTAAATATAGAGACTCTGCTTCTAACATAGCACAAAGGCCTTTTCCTTCAAGTTGATAGGTTTCTTTACCACAAGTGTCCACCAGCAGGGCATTGGTGTGCCACTATGACAGGTACCAACAACCTTCTGCTCATAGCTGCTTGAATCCCTGCACTACTGAGGTCTTGAACAGGGTCAATTCAGCCTCTTAAATCCCTGCTCTGAAGACATACCTCTCTAGGACTGCTGGCTGAAAAGAACCATTCACTAGTTGCTTCCAACACATTCTCAATACCTATTTGGATTTCACAAGTAAGCAATGGACTATACTATATCTTTGAGTCTGCTCACCAGCAACTAGCCATCAGCTGACAACACAACTGTTTTCCTGAGTCTCCACAACATATAGCCTCAGCTCAGGTGACACAACTGCAAAGTCAATCATTGATTTTAGTTTACATGTCAAAGTGTTCTTTATCTTAAACAATACATAACTAACAAAGTAGTCTAACAACAGTTTACCACTTCTAATTCATTTAAGCAGGCCACTTCTGCCAGTCATGTACTTTCTGTGTCATTCCTCAGATGAGCACTGAAATCTCCCAGATGGACATCAAAGTAAGTAGATAATATGCATTCAAGCACTGCATACAATGTCTTTAAAAAACCTGAATATTCTTAATATTTATTTGTTTCATGCATGCAAACAATAGTAAAAGTTTTTCCTCTCAGAAAGTCAGAGATACATTGAAGCAACCTTCTCATCCACTGGTGCATACTCTAACTGCATGGAACCAGGTTGAGGGCCTATATATATTCCACAACTACCTAAAGGCTTTCTTGTTGAGCATCTCCAAAGGTGAACAGAGCTGATCTAAGAGGTTGGGTTGCAAAGCCAGTGCTGCTTGTATTAGAGAGTCTGACTTTATCTAACCAGTACTTTTCAACCTCCTGCTGTAGCTCTGATTCCTTCACTGAAACAGAAGTTGCATTGTACATCTCAAGAGTCAGCTTCCATTGCCATTGTCTGTTGTGCACAGATCCATCCCATTATTGTCTGAATGGCTTTGCATCCAACTCAAGTTCTTCACCTTGGTGATGATAACACTTACGTGTAAGCAGTGCATATACTCGCTATGGGTGCCAGGTTCACATCTCTGTCTCTTAGTCTTGTTTTGCTTTATTTTTGCTTTACTTTCAGTTTCTCTTTTTCTTTACTTGTTCTTGGCAGCTTGCATTTGAATTTAGTGTCTTTCTGGAATTTAGTTATTTTTACAATAATTGTAATTTTTTTAGTTAATTATCTTATAATTACTGCACCCATATTTTATTATCATTTCATCATGCTGAACTGTCTCCTATTTGTATCTTTAGATATGGTGCCCAAGGGAGTAGGTGTGTTACCATTGGCCAGCCATCTTGGGACGTTTAATTTAAGGACTCTTGAACTCTACTCTCATGGCTGGGCATTGAGAGTCTTCCCTTTGTCTTTGGCTCCCATTTTCTGTCTTGGTTTTGATGCTGTTAGTAAAGGAATATTTTTTTTATAGTTGGTCATTCTCTTTTTAGAGAATTATTGTTTTGATTGAAATACAGTAGTAGGCTTTTGAGGTCTTCTTTCCCTATTTAGGAGTAAGACTTTGATTTCTCTTGAAAGCCTTTTGGAAAAAGTAATTAGGTTGGCCATAGCATCTGGTTCTTTTCTTGTTTTCTGAGTTTCAATTATCATAAAAATCTTTTTTTAAAAGTATTTTTCATACTTTTCTTTTTTGTAAAATAGTATATTTTACTTGATTTTTTTGGCTGTTTAATCCAGTCCTTAATCGATAATTGATTTTTAATAAATAACATCTCATTAACTTAATTTTTTTGTTGGTCGCAGTGCCCTTGTGATATCCCATGCCTGTAACCTTGGGAACAACCTCCCAAATCTGGGACATCAGTAGTCATAACTAAGATGGTCCAGGGCAAGTGAGCAGAGCAAGACATATTTAATACAATAATAGCAGAGTTAAATTAAACCAATTAGAATGAAAGTGTGTAAAATTTCAATAAATAGTGCAGTCAATAAATAAATTCAAATAAATACTGTAAATCCATAAAATCTGTGCCATAAAACCAAATGCCCTTGGGTGCAAAATGAATAACTAAGTCCAATAAATATGTTTAAAATGATCCAGCCTGAGAGGTAAATCCTTTACATTCTCTCACTCTTTCTGTTTCTCGTGACATTGGGTTCTCAACCACACAGCTTGCCACATCCTGGTCCACCACACAGATATGAACTCCCACCTCTGTCACTTCTCTGCATTTCCCAGGATACCTTGCCCTTTTCTCAGTGCATCCACATCTTGATCCTTCCGCCTTCTGCCAGTTCCTGTGGTCTCTCTCTAACACATCTGCTATGCTGCTCGGAAGATGTGAATACTGAGATGATAAAGAACCTCCACAACAGCCCTCATTCTTATTTTCTTTGACTCACCAGCAATGGCCGATGCTGCCTATCTTATCCTCTCTCTTGGATGCCTCTCTACCAAGTGAACGCTTTCTCCCCTTTCATCTCTCTAACAAAAAACCTCTTTTAAAAAGACAAAAAAAACCTCTTTCACCCCTTTCTGCACAGACCTTTAAACCAGCATATGCTTGTCATTACCAAGCCTTCTCTGGCCAAACAGTAATTACTATTAACCAAGCATACACACAAACCTCACCAACAACAACAACAACAGCAACATTTATTTCTATAGCGCATTTTCATACAACTGCGGTGGGCTGGCACCTTGCCTAAGGTTTGTTTACTGCCTAGCGCCCTGTGTTGGCTGGGATTGGCTCCAGCAGACCCCCGTGACCCTGTAGTTAGGATATAGCAGGTTGGATAATGGATGGATTTTCATACAAACAATGTAGCTCAAAGTGCTTTACATGATGAAGAAAGAGAAAAAAGACAAAATAAATAATTAAAATTAGGGAACACTAATTAACATAGAATAAAAGTAAGGTCCGATGGCCAGGGAGGACAGAAAAAATAAGAAAAAAACTCCAGACGGCTAGAGAAAATATTAAAATCTGCAGAAAACCAAAAACAGCATGTTCTAAAATTAATTAACAGCAATAATAAATGAATCCGCTGAAACAACAGCCCCCCCTATCACTCCTGTTCATCACACCACAGGCATCTGGTAACCCATGAGGTCATTTTATTCAAAACAACGTGTTAGAAGGACCAATACTATAAAAACTGTATGGAACTTGCAGTGTTCATAAAGTCTAAGGAAATGTGTGTTGCCTCAAAGTGTGATAATTACATAAACCAACTGGGAACATCCCAGTGTCAGGATCTCTGTACACACAAAAGGCATATTCAACAATTATTCCGAGAAAGTTAAAAAAAGAGCAGGAGATGTTTGGCCAAATATTAATTGTACTTAGGCGAAGCAAGGAGTTGAAACTGAGAGATCTGAAAAAGACAGAAGTCAGAAGTAAGGAGCAAATGGAAGTTAAATCCAGGAGAGAGAAACCTAGCACCAAGCACTTGAATTAGAAACTAACTATAGTACTGAAGAATTTTATCTACTAAAGGACAGTGTACAGGGTGCCGTTGCATTTATACATAGTTACTTCTATGACATCATCAGTGTGATGATTGTGGTCACATGAGCAAATGGTGTTGCATAATTACAAAATAAATTTTAATAAATCAAGTCAACGTAGAATATATGTTATATTTCAGCCAGGGTTCCTCCCCACCTCACTGAGGTTCAAAATTTTGTTTATGTTAATATTGTGAATTTTGTTAGAAATTTGATATTACTCATGTATTTTAATAGTTTGAGATATTGTTTGATTTATGTGTGTATACACTACCCTTGTTACATGCTTAAGTTTTTGTTGGTGGTTTCCCAAAAGGCAGAACCACCTGCCCATCACTGCCAGGGACTACTCTCCACTCTATAAAGGCAAGGGAGTGTTTGGTGAGTTACTGTGATTTTTCTATGCTTGTGATTTTTTTTTTTTTGGATATTTTGAATCTGTTCACCTTGGATTCTATACTTTGACTGGACTTGGTTCACTTGGTTTGCCTTGTGTTGTTGGCAACTCCTTCATGTCTTTTGTGCTCTTTGGAGCTTCACACTGTAAGAGAGCATTTTGTGAGAGTACATCTTTTGTTTTATAAGGAGTCTACATGGTTCCTTTAGTATCTAGCTGGGGTTTTTGATGGGATTTCCCCCTCTAGTCAGCATTTTTGGATATCTTCTTGGAACTATTTAGTGTTTTGGGACTCTCTGTCATAATAAAATGAATTACAGAAATGGAATCTTAGAATGAAATTTTGAAAAAAAAATTAAATACATAAAAATACAAGCATAACAATGTGTTAACATAACAATCTAATTTAAGAATGTTTTATTTCATGTTTCTGTCACTATTATAAAATGTTGCTGTTATTTTTCACAAGCTTTGCTATATTTACATGCCGATTAGCACATGCAAGAAACAATTTTCACTGTACTCTGCACAAATGACAATGTTGAACCTATGACCTTTGATCTATAGCCTTATTAATGGCAGCAGTGCCAAATACTAGCCACAACATCTGACTGCTGTCTTATATAATGCCTGAACTAAACAAGCAGGCTTGTCTTTAAAAGGTCAAAAATGATTCATAGTCATACAGAGCAAGGAGCTGAAACAGGGAAATCAGAAAAAGACAGGAATCAGAAATAAGGAGGAAAGTCAAATTCAGAAGAGAAACTCAAAAGTACAATACCAAGTGTGAACGATAGGGGGCGCCCTCGCTCCCTTGAACCCCTGTCCACGACTCCAGACACCAGGTAAAAGTCCAAATGTTGACTTTATTTTCTTGCCACAGTGTACAAAGCACACTCTCCTCCACAATACTCATAAATCACCAATAAATCACAATAATACACAATAAACCAATCCTCCAGCTCCCAGACGCGTTGCCACCCTTCCACCCAGCTCAGCTCATTGTCTGTGAGTTCCCAAAGTCCTTTTATAATCCCTAACCCGGAAGTGTTTCTACCCAATAGTCCATGAGTCCTTTTCCCTTCCGGGTCAGGGTAAATAGTCCCTTTCTTCAACCCGGAAGTCCGTCGCTCTTCTTGTGACGAACCTCCGGGTCACAGGGCACGAAGAAGCCCTCGGTCCTCCCTGCAGCTCCCTCCTGTGGCCCCCACGGCATCCAGCAGGGCTTTGCATAAAAACTCCAATGTCCATGATGCCCTGCTGGTCTTCTGGGGACCTCCTCGCTGCAAGGAGGGCTCCACCTGGCGGCTTGGGGGTATTGGCCAGGATAAATGGCCGGCCATTCATTACACAAGTTATTACCAGAAGTTCAGACAATCACCATTAACAAACCCAAAATGTCAGGCAAAAATCAAATTTAAAAATATACAAAAGCAAAAGATCAAAAAGCCAAAAAAATCACATTGAAAATGAAGCAGGCAAGTCACAGTTTTTATTCTTACCACAATACCAGGATAATATTAGCAACCTACTGCTGTGCTTTATACAGTAACCAGGTAATGATGATGTCACAAGCAAGGTGACATTAGGTACGTGGCCATGGAAATGGTAAACAAGATGGTGGCCCCCTGTAAGCCACATAAAATACTCAGAAAACCATTGACACCCAAAATGTGACATCAGTATACAGCCCCACTAAAAGATGGTGACATATATACACAGGGCCGTTCTTAGGACGTTGGGGGCCCTGGGCATAATTAGACTGTGGGGGCCCTAATGCATGTAGTATTAGCTACAGTTCAGCCAGATTTGACCTGTTTCCACTGGGCACCGCGTGGAGGTATGTAGCTAAGCCCAGCGTGTGCAAAATGTGCAGTGAAGTGGTGCATATTTTTTATAAATTTTCGAGCATTTTATTTATTTTTTTGTCACAATTAAAAAGTGTGTTTTTTATACCGTTTTTTCTACCAAATTAAAACTTGGGCTAAAGAACATTCCAGAATAAAGCTCAAGAAGCAAAATCAAATTTTCACGCTTTAACACTTGTGAAATCTTTAATTAATGCCGAGTAATCAAGCGATTGGAAAATGTCTTGCTCAATGGACATTAATGCTAAAGCATTCAATCATTCTTGTAACATGGTTGACCTGAAGTAATTCTTGATTATCTTTAGCTTAGAAAAACTGCGTTCCCCAGCAGCGACAGTAACTGGTATGTTGCTTGTTGCTTACTGCTGGTCAGTTTTGAAAGGAATCAGTAGGAGAATGCACCTTTTCGGCCATGACAAATTTCAGCAAAGCTCCTTTTTGTGTCTCAATAAAGGCTACATCATCTGCCTTTTTCTTTCGTTTAGCAGCACCGGATGGATAACTGCGTTTCATATTAATATGGTACGTGAGAAACTGCTAACGTGAATAAGACGCAGTTATGAATGGAGTACAATAAGGCCAATGCCAAGGCGAAAAAGGGAAGAAAACGTTATACGCGACAGAAAAACACGGGAAGAAGTCTGTGGCCACGCTCACGATGCAACCATGGTCTGGAACGGAGTGGTCTCCGACGAGAGCACTCTATTTATTGACTTTTGTGGGGGCGTGTCGTAACAGGGCTCCACCTGCGCCTGCACAGGGCCCTGGCCATAGCGAACGCCCCAAGCTTCAGTTCCCTGTTGCAGTGTCCCTGCCCCGGGAAAGGGCAGTAAGCTTAGCATTAATCTTCGTAGTACAGATATGTAGCTTGCATTGATCTTAAAGAAAAAAAAAAAAACCTCAAATGATGGGCCCCTTTTGTTTCATGGCCTAAGAACGGCCCTGATATACATATGTCATATACAAATAGCATCTGAAGTTTGGATTGTCCAGGCAAAAACTTACAATATTGTGGTGCTGGAGATTTGAAAAAAATATATACTTAATCAGTTTATAGCTTAATCTAATTTTTGGTTAAGAAGTTTCCATTGGTAAAAAGCTCTTTATATTAATGTGTGTCTCACCTGAGACATCTTACCTCATCTTTCCTTCACTGGTGTCACCATAATCATGGCATCCAGGGCACTAAGCACACCTAGAGCATTTGCTGTTCTTCTGCATTCCACTGGCCTGAACAGATTCTCTCTCTATCCTGTAACACCTTGGTGCCATCTCTGTACCTGGCAATGTCTTAACTACCATATGACCTTCTATACTATACACCTTTTATTTAATATTATTGGTGTGGTAGGTGGGGAACCCAAGGCCTGTCTCTAAAATTGTTTTAGAAATGCTATACTCTTTATCTAAAATAAAAGACATTTTACTTTAACAAATAATATACTCAGTATAAGGATGTTAAGCAATAAAATGTGCACATTATTATTTGAATGAAAACAAATTTACAGCATATTTTAGATTTTATATTTTGCAGAAATCTATTCATTTACTTTTTATTTTGAAAAAAAAAAAAGATTCATTTTTAAATAGATTTAAGTTTAATTTTATTTTTTTTTTAATTTTGAATAAACTCGTTTAAAATATGCAGGACATATAGCTATAGCTGCAGTTATCCCAATATTGGGAGACTGCATTCACCTTTATTTCTTTGTAAAGAAAGATGGAGATTTACAAGAACAACAGCTCAGTACTGAGAAGTGCCAGCTCAATAGCAGCCCTAGTCAACTGTATTTGTGCTGGAGAGAATGGCACTGAAGTGGCATGTGAAAAGTGTTGTAAGTGTGCCAGGTAAACACATACTAGACAATAATATAAAGGGCGTCCCAAAGGAGAATTTCACATGATGTTCAAGGACACCATCTAGCTGTTTGTGCTACAATGTTGAAAAGAGAGTAATTATACTGTATATTAAAACATTGGAATAAAATACTAATGGTGGAGAGTTATACAATGTTTGAAAAGTTCTCTTTTAGAAGTAATGTCATTGGATAACGCAAAGATTGCTACCAAAAATATAATATCTTTCAGTCTAGTAATACACTGAAAAATGATGTGGGTCTGCTATCTGATAATTTAATAATGTTTAGTATATATTCTTCATACTGTTTAGTTTTATGCAAAACTGAGGCAAATTAATACTCTTCAAGGCACTACTCTTTTTATACCCACCAACATGGATAAATGAAACAAGCAAAGTTCTTTTTATAAGTCAGAAACCAAGGAGACCTCTACTTGGTGTTAAAGATTGCAGGTCCTCTGCTGAATGAATTCAGCTTTCTTTTCAATGTTTTAGTATCCCAGATGCCTTGGGATGTTAAACACGCAGACATTCATTCGGCTCAATCGTGGTATTTGTATTTATCAGCCTTTAAAACACAATTTTTTTTTCTTTTTTCAATTATTGTGGACTCAGCCTACATAAATGTAACGGAAATATCCTGCTAATATAATGCAGGAATTATAAGTTTGATCAAATCCCTCTTGATCCACTCTTCTGGTTTAATACTGAGAACTCTATTCCATGGAGATTCTAAATATGGATTATCCGCATCACCCTTCTTTGAACATTTTCTAATTCTTTATTATCCTTCTTATTAAGTTAAGCCTACAAATGAATGAATGGGTGAACTTGAATTTTTAAATTATTGCTTCTCTGCATTGTGTCTTACACAGGAAACAATATATATGTTGTAGCACTTATTTGTATTACATGGCACATGACTTAGAAAGGAATTTCTTTTTATGCTTTCCTTTAGGTCCATTGCTAGCAATGGAATTTATTATATGGTAAAATAAAATGACTGATCAAGATGGGTAAAAATTTGAAACCCTTTAAGCTATTGCACTGTCTATCTAAATAAATTGTGTATGATTGAATAGTACTCCCTTTTTCATAATCAATTTATATGTAAAACAGAACAAAGACCATGTTAGCTGATGTAGTTATTGCAGTGTAATAAACCTTACTGAAGTTTCCTTTTTTGTAAAACGGTATCTTTTGCTTGATTTTTTGGGCCATTTAATCCAGTGCTTAAACGAGAATTGATTTTTAATAAATAATTTCTCACTAACTTAAATTTCTTGTTGTTCACAGTGCCCAATATATGAATACTAATTTCTGTTACTGTGTGCATATCTGTGTCTGTCCATGCCTTCCTATTGATCTGTTCATTTGCTTCTGTTACATTTTGACTACAATGCACAGTGTATAATACGATAATAAAACATTTTTCCATATTCAGCAGTTAAACAACAGGAAAATGAACTGGCAATCATTTAACTATTATAAAATTATTAGTATGATTGGCTACTGTACTGTTGATTTCAGTAAAATTATTAAAGTTCAACCATCATTAACATTACATAGAACTATTTCAAATTAAGACCAGTATTTGGGTAAGCTGGTTAAACTGGCATAGTAGTCAGTGAATTTAGCCTAATAAAAATAATGAAAACCAATTTACATATAATTGTGTTATTATTTATAGATTTATTAATGAAAATATCACACACTGTTTAGTATTACAATTTTGTATTTTTGGAATATAACATGAGAAAAAAAGATAAGGTGGATCACAAATTCTTTCATATTACATGCAATATTTTTACAGACATTCAGTGTTTTAATGCAGCATCATCAGGAGACTATATGGCAATACAGCAATTTAGCATAAAACATTTTTTCACACTGAAACAGCTAATTATTATTGGCACATAAAACACTACTTAAATGTGAATATACATGAATTTTTGTTTTAAATTATTTTAGCTTTTAATTGTACATTTTATAATCATTAAAATAAACTGTTAGTTTAATGTGTTGAATGGGTTGTGACACATGAGTCCCTGTCTTGAACCCCAAAACATGAGGCTGAGTCTCAGCAAAACCATTGTCTTATACACAGACACAGCAGTCAGGCAGGATTGTGGCCAGGTTAGTGGCCAAGTAATATTG
Source organism: Polypterus senegalus (assembly GCF_016835505.1). Lineage (NCBI taxonomy): Eukaryota > Metazoa > Chordata > Cladistia > Polypteriformes > Polypteridae > Polypterus > Polypterus senegalus. The sequence goes on along the minus strand of NC_053161.1, from coordinate 31,137,631 downwards.
TTCTGTGCATTTATAATGTTCCTTGCATCACCCGTTGACGACAGGCACTCATAGCGAGATCGCGATCAGCTCAGATTTCCCTCTGCGGCAAGCCGCAGCAGTGCTATGAACCAGCAGTTTCCCTGGCAACAGATAAGCAGTCTTCCACAAACGTGGCGATGACGTTTCGTGACACTGTTTTTGTACAGTGTATTATATAGTCAGGTATGTAATTACAAGTGTGAATGAATATTTTAATTATCATTGTGTAGGACTTGTTTCTTAACAATCTTATACTCTGTGATACACATTGTGACCACAAGGTGGTGCCAGGGAGCCCCAAACCACAGACATTGTAATAATCCACACAAATGATGAATAAAATAAAGGTCTTTTATTCTTGCCAAGCATTTCTTCCCAAAGCCTCTTAAAGCAATCAGCAACAATAGGCATACAAATCTCTGAAATCAATAAATTCTTCTCCTTCCATCCTCCGATGAGTTTTGACACTTTTTATGTTGGACGCAGGAATGCTTCTGGTGCCATGCCATGTCTTCAGGGAAGCACTTCCGGGCCATAGAAAAAGTAGAGAAGTCCTCCCCCGACAGTGCCCTCTGTTGATGTTCAGGGACTCCGACAGGACTGCACTTCCAGACTCCAAGTCCCAAGCACCCCTGTGGGTGTCCCAATTGGGTTACGATATGAGGACCACTAGCACCTAGTGTGTGGGGGATGGAACCAATCACGATCCTCAGCGTTTCCTAGCTCATCCATTATGTCAACCTGGCAATTTTATTTCTTCATCCTGCTGGTCAATTTGTTTGCTCTGTCGCACTGGACTCCTGTCTGGGTAATGGCATGTCCTCTGAATTGACCAGGATTCCTGTTCTCCTCCTACAAAACAGAGAAGAATTAAACATGGTACACACCTTTTATTTCTTTTGCACAAAACTTTCATAAATTACTTCTTCAAAACATATTTTGCAGTGTAGTATTCTGATTGCTGGAATCACTGAACTTGATTAATATTTGAGAGTTTTAGCAAAAAGTAATTAATTTTTGACTGTTATACTATAAGTGCAGTAAACAACACTTTGCAAGTTGGATTTGGTAATGGTAATGGGCCCCCTCATATTTTATGTCAACATGACATAACATATGTCAACTGAAAGATGAAGCTTTTGTTTCAGTATGTGCTTCTATGACATGGCTCATCATTATGGAGGACTATTTTGGACAAAATTAAATAAATAAAAAAATGCTCAAAGAAATACAAGTATGGTGAAATAAAAATTAATAAATAACAACATGAAATGTAAGTATAAATAAATAATTAAATGTGTCACAATATATATTTTTCTTGCTTGTTTTTTGTGTATTTATGTTCTTATTTATTTATTACAGTGATACACACACAACATGAAATAAGCTGTGAAATAAAAACTGGGTCACTTTTACTCATGAAAGCTGAGAAAGCAAGGACTGTTTGTCCTTGTGAATGTAAACCTTCAGCCAACAAGTGCCACATTTACAGCAGACACGTCAGATGAAAACACCTTAAAGATTAATTTAGATTTTTTTTTTATTGAAGTAGCTGTTTTGCATAGTAATTCTGGGGACTTATTCTTGCGCTTCTATCTGAAGTGCACAGTCACAACTTTGAGTATGTGCATGAACCCCAGGATACCCTAATTAAGCAAAGTGCATACATCCACTCTGTGGACGATTCATCAATCAAAAAAACAGTACTCGGTAGAACTCACCCTCTCAACTTTGACAAGTAAAAGTGATATTTTTCGTTTCAGGGCTTATTTCAGCCTTGTGTGGTGTCAATAATAAATGAAGAAACAATTAAATAAGTTCTTAACAAAATAAGCAATAAGGAGTATACTTTGTGCTGCATTGTTTATTTTATTCACATTTCATGTTGTTATTATTTATTATCACATTTCAGTGTATTTCTTTTGCATATTTATTTATTTATTTTGTCTGAAATATTCCTATATACCCCAGATGTTTTCTGGTGAAAAATCACACAAAAAATGTCTGTGTTCTTTTTCTGTTTTTCATTTGGAAATGGATACCTTGGGTTGACTGAAACCTTGGGTTTACTGTGATTCCACAGCAGTGGAGTACCTTTTATCCTCCAGACTGATGCCTTGGACACTGGTCTTGAAATCGTGTTGAGTCAAGACGTCAACAGAGCAGAACACCCCTTCATGTACCTGAACCAGAAACCACTGGACCAGGAGACGAGGTATACAGTGATTGAATGGGAGGCCCTTGTCATAAAGTGGGCCATCATCCAATTCCACTATTACTTGCTGGGCCATGAGTTCACCCTCATTAGAGACCAATCCTCCCTTACAGCGGCTCTATTCCCAACGTGATTCATACCCCTGCATTACCCGCTGGTTCCTGAGTCTCCAGTCCTATAAATTCAAGGTGCTGCACACCAACACTGATGCCCTCTCCTGGGCCTACGACCTCACAGCTGGATTTGCTTGCCCTGCTAGGTTTTGAGCTAAGGGGGAGGTCCGTGTAATGCATGTGCTTCGGAGGACTCCCTCACTGGCTGTGCAGGGGTATGTAACAAGTCGCCGGGGAGGGAGGGAGGGAGTGCTGCTACTAAGGAGGTGTCACTTTTGGCCTGAGCAAGCCACAGGACGGAGCTCTCTAAAACCCAGGCCCTCATGAGTAGCCTTTACACAAATTCCCGTTACAGGACTTGTGCGAAAATGCACTCTTTAAGTTACTTCTCAACTTATTTTTTTCTCTCATCCTTGGACGAATAAAGAGGATGACTCGGTTGGTGTCCTAAAAATTCTTTGCTCTCAACTTTGTCATTGCTGCACCCAACCACAATATTATAAAAGCTTACCTGTATATTTTACACCTGAAATACAGGCAGGTTAAGTGAGTCAAAAAGGAATTAAAACATAAGGTTTAATGTCCAATATCTTAACCACTAGACCATACTTCCTTTTTGCAATGTTGAAGGTGCAGCTTCCTGTATAAGCTATGGTGAGGTGTTTCAGTGTAGCAGACCTAGTATGTAACCCTAATATAAAAAGAAAAATGTTTTAAGATGTTAAAAATCAGTTATTACTGATAACATGATACCAGAACATGTAATTAAATCTTTTTTAACAATAGTGCATTTCTAAACAAGTGCATGTGTTACACTATACAATTCATTATGAAAAAGCACAATTTATATGTTATTTATATATCCAGTAAAGAATAGTTGCCTTTTTCAACATAGTGAACTAGATGAATTTACTTCTGCTCTAAAATAACAAGACTGATGCACTCTATAAGAAAGGTCAGAGCCAACTATACTTCCTTAGAAGGTTGGCATTCTTCAACATCTGCAATAAGATGCTGCAGATGTTCTACCAGACGGTTGTGGCGAGTGCCCTCTTCTACGCAGTGGTGTGCTGGGAAGGCAGCGTAAAGATGAAGGACACCTCACACCTGGACAAACTTGATAGGAAGGCAGGCTCTATTGTAGAAATGAAGCTGGACAGTTTAACATCTGTGGCAGAGTGACGGGCACTAAGCAAGCTCCAGTCAATCATGGAGAATCCACTGCATCCACTGAACAGTGTCATCTCCAGGCAGAGGAGTAGCTTCAGTGACAGACTGCTGTCACTGTCCTGCTCCACTGACAGACTGAGGTGTTTGTTCCTTTCCCACACTATGCAACTCTTCAATTCCACCCGGGGGAGTAAAACTAACATTATTCAAAGTTATTGTCTGTTTTTACAAGCATTTTTATTACTCTTTAATTTAATATTTTTTTTTTGTATCAGTACAGGTGCCGGTCATAAAATTAGAATATCATGACAAAGTTGATTTATTTCAGTAATTCCATTCAAAAAGTGAAACTTGTATATTAGATTCATTCATTACACACAGACTGATGTATTTCAACTGTTTATTTCTTTTAATTTTGATGATTATAACTGACAACTAATGAAAGTTCCAAATTCAGTACTGTATCTCGGAAAATTAGAAATTGTGAAAAGGTTCAATATTGAAGACACCTGGTGCCACAATCTAATCAGCTAATTAACTCAAATACCTGCAAAAGCCTTTAAATGGTCTCTCAGTCTAGTTCTGTAGGCTACACAATCATGGGGAAGACTGCTGACTTGACAGTTGTCCAAAAGACGACCATTGACACCTTGCACAAGGAGGGCAAGACACAAAAGGTCATTGCTTCACAGAGCTCTGTGTCCAAGCACATTAATAGAGAGGCGAAGGGAAGGACAACATGTGGTAGAAAAAAGTGTACAAGCAATAGGGATAACTGCACCCTGGAGATGATTGTGAAACAAAACCCATTCAAAACTGTGGGGGAGATTCACAAAGAGTGTACTGCACCTGGAGTCAGTGCTTCAAGAACAAGAGACAGACTGCATCAGAAGCATCTCGACTGGACTGCTGCTCTGTGGTCCAAAGCTATGTTCTCTGATGAAAGTAAATTTTGCATTTCCTTTGGAAATCAAGGTCCCAGAGTCTGGAGGAAAAGAGGAGAGGCACAGAATCCATGTTGCTTGAAGTCCAGTGTAAAGTTTCCACAGTCAGTGATGGTTTGCGGTGCCATGTCATCTGCTGGTGTTGGTCCATTGTGTTTTCTGAGGTCCAAGGTCAATGCAGCCGTCTACCAGGAAGTTTTAGAGTACTTCATGCTTCCTGCTGCTGACGAACTTTATGGAGATGCAGATTTCATTTTCCAACAGGACCTGGCACCTGCACAAAGTGCCAAAACTACCAGTACCTGGTTTAAGTACCATGCTATCCCTGTTCTTGATTGGCCAGCAAACTCGCCTGACCTTAACACCATAGAAAATCTATGGGCTATTGTGAAGAGGAAGATGTAATAAATACGCCAGACCCAACAATTCAGAAGAGCTGAAGGCCACTATCAGAGCAACATGGGCTCTCATAACACCTGAGCAGTGCCACAGACTGATCAACTCCATGCCATGCTGCATTGCTGCAGTAATCCACGCCAAAGGAGCCCCAACTAAATATTGAGTGCTGTACATGCTCATACTTTTCATGTTCATACCTTTCAGTTGGCCAACATTTCTAAAAATCCTTTCTTTGCATTGGTCTTAATTTATATTCTAATTTTCCGAGATACTGAATTTGGGACTTTCATTAGTTGTCAGTTATAATCATCAAAATTAAAAGAAATAAACATTTGAAATACACCAGTCTATCTATCTATCTATCTATCTATCTATCTATCTATCTATCTATCTATCTGATCACAATGCTTTCCACACCTTCATGTGAGGCAGCAGTCTTACCATCTGTGTTATCATCACATCTTAACTTCTTTATACATTTAGGTACTAATATTATCAAGTAAGCTGTAAATGAATTGTACTGGTTGTAAGTTAACTCCTTGTGTATCTCCTTTTTAATTATGGATGTAGGTTGCAGATTATATACAGTAATGTCATTGTCTCAGTTAAGAGCTTACTTGTATTGTGACATTTAGTTGTTTATTCATGGTGATGCATTTGATTTCCAAAACTGCAGTTTGTCTCTACATGGCTGCTACATTTTTTATTGGCTTCAGAGCCGTCACCCTGCTTTGAATATATGGAAAATGGATTGATGAATAGGTCAGACTCAGTACTGAAGTAACAGGAAGAAGAATTAAATATATTTTTTGCAGGATGCATCATTTGTATTGTTTTTTTTTTTAGTATTGTATACCTATTGAAAAACTAATACTTTCTAGTAGACAGAGGTAATAATAGCAGTATCATCATATGTGCAAATCATTTTTCAACCAGTTCTGAAATTTTTCCTTATTATCTGATACAGAACCCTCTAGCAATAAACCTTGACATTGTACAACACAGCATCACTCTTTACCCTATTAAACTTTGTTACACATAGAAAATATTCTGAAAACGGATGTCTTGCTAAACCCTGCCACTCAGCCTTCACCATGCTAATTCTGTTTTGTGCTCTCTGCTCTTTGTAAATCTCTTCCACTACAGTAATGTTTGAGAAACAATGTTGATTGTAATATTGACGTTATGCCAGAAAATACATATTTTCTTTTGCTTTTTTACGTTATTCTTTCTCTTGAGTTTTTTTTTTTGTGTAATCTTTCAGTCTTTTAAACCTTCTTTTACATTTCATTTTCACTCCATGCAAAGTCTCTGTTTTTCGTAGAATTCTCTTACCTTGTTTTGTATTGTATTCCTCCTCACATTATATACTCATTTACCTAACATGAACTCGCATTGGTCTGTTGGTATTGCTTACACAGAGAGTCTGCATAAAATAAAGACTAATTGGCTAATTAAAAGCTGGGTTTCACAGTGAAGTAGCAGTCCTCTGGGAGAGTGTCTTTCATCTGGTTCTGCTGAGATGGGTTAAAGCAACTAGAGAATCTGTATTTGATTAGTAGTTTGGATGAATGAATGGATAGATGAATGGATTGACAATTCTCTAAGAAGTATGTGCAGTTTACCGATCTGTGAGAAGACAGACAGACAAACAGATAAATAGATAGAACTTTATTTTGTCTTTTTACAGACGCTCATTAAATAAATAAATAATACACACACACTATGGTCTGAAAACAAACAAAAATGACTGAAAAGCAAGTAAATTGAAAATAGTAACTTCTGACTTGGCTGTCCAGTCACAATGAGACATTATGCAGGCGCACTGATGTTTCAATGGCAAATATAAACAGTGATATCTTTGCAAAATTCTTTCTGCTGCCAAACCTACTGGTTCTAAAACTTCCTCGAGTTAGTTGTGGGGGAGAAGGGACCTGTTTCAAACAGGAACAGGTGCAATTCAGGTACCAGTCCTGGGCGGAATGCCTGTCTTTCTGCCATGTACTTTCTGGTTGGTAATACAGCAAGCGTGTCCTGTCTCCTGGAAAACCTTCCTTAAACAGTAAGGCCAATCCTATCTATAAGTACGTACATCTTGTCCTAAAACCCGCCTGTCGGTACTTTCTGACACAGTTTCTGCTGACGGCCAGACGCCTTTGTTGTCAATGACGTAAACAAAATGAAAAAAGGGCGTGATACCGTTAGCGACAAGGCCACTGGTCAGTCTGTTTATCAGGCTGTCAAAATGAACCATTCAAGATGGAGAATCTAGAACAGGGATGCAGCATTCTCCTATCACTAACGGCTTATTGATCACATGACTCAGTTTTCCCCGAAGAGGGCGGTGATTTCAGTTTTGAGGCAATTCATCAGCGACGGAAAAATAATATTGGAAGACAGTGTATGTAGAAAATGTATAACGATGTGCAAAAATGAAGCGTGATATCAAAAATCTTGGAAATGAACGCCAGGATGACCTGCGGTAGGCGTAATATTTTTGTGATTGTCTTTAATTGGCGGTAGTATAGCTTTGACAACTCAGCTGTGAATGCCAATAAACAACTTTATATACTTCAAAACGACTTAAGCTTTATGAACTCGAAGAATTAAGAGAGAATTGTGTAGACCGAGTAAATAAATATATTACAACTCTTATCTTTCTCGGCTCGTATTCTTTTATCTGAGTACAGTTTTTCAGGTCGTTACTGACAACGATACAAATGTTATTATATTTTAACAATGAACTTGCATTTTGTCGTAAGAGATCGAAACCTAGCAGTCACGTCCTTTGCCCGTCATCGATGTGGAACCTTTCGAATGCTTCAGGAAGCGTCCTGTTTTTATTCGAAAAATATTTTACATAGTATACCCAATGTCACGTTATAGAGTTTTCAGTTGACGTTTAATACGACACACTTGGATTCCTCTTTAAAACAACTCAAGAAAATAACCATTATAATAACCATTATATTCTGTGTCACCCTCAGTTTTGAATTAGGGTCACATACCTCAGTAAATATCTGACGTACATAATAAGTTTTTCTTATACCTATTGAAAAATAATACACATTTTCAGTGACAGACCTGCTACAATTAATCCTCTATTCTGGAAACGGTTCAAGCCTGCGATAAGCTGTCATTTCATTTATTTATTTATTTTTTTGGTAAGAAGTAACATTTTGAACCTGTCAGTACAATATACCTAAATCGTATGAGTTAAGTAATATAAAAATGATAGGCAGAGTTTAGCGTAGTTTGTTCAGAATATTACTAAACGTTGAAGGTAATACTATCTGCTTGCTATTTTATAATGCTTAAGCACAATCGCATTTTAGATATACACAGCTTGGTAATAAACAGTGTAAGAGTTTGCATGTTTTCCTGGTGGTTTTGTGGAAATTCTTTGGAATCCTTCCACATCCCAAAAGCTCTGGTACTTAGTGTTTTTGGAATGATAAAATAGCCCATTCTGAGCGAGGGTGGGCCACGGTTTGAATGATTATGGCATAATTATTGTTCAGGGGTGGTTCATGCTTTGCACCCGCTGTTAAAATAAAGTCAAACCAATTTCCAAGCACCCACAGAACCTGTATTCGAATAGAAGTTCTTAAACTTACACTTCTTCCTTGAATAACACACCAAATGCATATTATAAATGTGTTGATAAACGCATACTATATTTTTATCTTGTATTTTTTATGTGGGCAGAGAAATAAAATTCACATTGTCATTTAAAAGTATATTATCGCCATTTTCTTAGAGGTGGAAATGCTTATTTAATTCCTAAAGTGAGAAAGCATTCAGCTCCCCTTTGGTATTAAATACAATATTTAGTGCTGACTCTTGCTATTACGGACTGGTGACATACTTGCATTAAATGTCTATTTTATATGCATTTCACATACTGTAGTTGACTTCCCAAATTAAACAACATTACATCATATTAAGGAAAAAGGTTGCTATAATAACTGTTGCTAATGCACAGAAAAATAAATCTCTCATAAAGATACAAGCTTGCAAGCAGCTGTGATCAAGGAGTGGTCAAAGAGAAAAACAAATGCTCCGAAATATTTCAAAATTAAAACCTCAAAAAATGTAATAGATGAGCTTACACCTGCATGAGTTAGTGGAAACACAATTTGTTTGCATTATGTGCTTAATTCTGGTTCTGTAAATTGGTATGAACGTGTTTCCTGCCTTGTGCCCTGTGTTGGCTGGGATTGGCTCCAGCAGACCCCGTGACCCTGTGATTGGATTCAGCGGGTTGGAAAATGGATGGATGGATAACACACCTAGATCTATAAATATTTTACATTTTCTTGTTTGGTTGAGGTCAGTGAAATTACAAGGTTTATATTGATGAAGTGCACTCTTTGTGTCATTCCTGGGATTAATAGTTTATTCGTCTCCAGACTTTCAAGAAAATGTGCTTTTTAAAAAAAACAATACAATCGTGCTTGTTCTGTTTAAAATCATATTGTTATTTGAAAATTTTAATTCATTTTTAATCAGGCCACCCATTATGGTCTAGAATGGTCCTCAGAGGGGTTTCTTTTTGGAACAGTTTAGAAGTTTGGAGAATACTTGGACACAACAATCATTTCCTGTGTTTCCATTAGTGGAAGTGTTTTGACCTTGTTCTCAGTTTGGAATTAGTCTACATCATGAATAGGAAGCAGCTAGTGAAAATGGTATACATCTCTTTCAAAATCTCTGGTAAAGCAATAAACTGAAGATCATTTCTTCATGTATAATTTATGCGTAGCTGATCAGAAGAGGGGTAGTACCTCATGTTTGGTGGCATAAAGCTGCTCATTTCCAAGAACACAACATGCATCTAGGATTTTTATCATGTGGGGTGAAAGAGAGGATGGGAAAGGGAAGTGATGAATTCATCATAAAACAGTAGTGTGTATAAGTCTTCGATGATTTTTTGCAGTACTTGGTAATCTGAATTTTTCCACACTTGGAAATCTTTTATGAATCCCCCTCAAAATTGCAACCTTTACCTTGCTAGTCATTTGAAAGTAAATTGTTGCCGTCTGTCATTCCGGGCCTTTTCGTGTATATATCTTGCCTGGGGACAACACATTCATACCTGTATTCTCTATTTGGGTTGGTGTAGGAAGAAGTTTGGTTATAACATAAATCATTTTATCTTGAATAGACTTGGCACAGTCATTATTTGTTTTTTCTCATGTCAGCAATTTCATGATGTCCCCTAACTTTGTTTGGCTGTTAATTTTGCCTGTCACAGGTGTTCATTAAAAACACATATAATTATGGGATTTTTGGCCATTATAATGTTAAGTACTCTCTTGATACACATTCTAGTGACCTTCTGTAGTGTACAGTAGTATGTAGGGTGATACATTGCAATTTGTGTAAGTTGTTGCTGGTTCAGCCTGCATTTTACATCCATATAATCCTATGGGTATATGCTACAGTTCTCTTTATAGCCAGGTGATATATTTAAAGCCATCCACTTTGTTTCATTATATAAGTCACCATTGGAAAAAAAGTGTTTTTAAAGGTTAAGGGACTATGGTGACAAAGATTTGTTCTTGCCATGTTATTTAGATAAGTAATACTTAGGCATACAGAGAGTTCTTTCTTTCTTTCTTTCTTTCTTTCTTTCTTCTCTGGATGGATAAAGGATAAGTGAAATTGTATATTGTAAATGAAATGTAATATTATATAAAGTTATTATTTACTCAGTGTAATGTAACTTTATGAAAATAATTTATTAAAATAAATACAATCATGTATTTTCATAATTGTCAGCCTCTTTGCTTTGTACTATTTTTTCTGTGTTTGTGTTTGGGAACTAGAAAGAATCCAACAAATAAGACTGCATTCTGAGTCTGTGTAGAATTATAACAGACAACAGCGTTAATAATTAATAATTTCATTATTTGAAAGTTTTTGTAATCACTTTCATTGTTTCCTGTATGCTGTGAAACTGCCCTGCATTGTCTACCTACTAGAATACAGAGTTTCAATTAATGGCATTAGATATTTCAGTTTCTTCTTTCAGGTTTGTTTCATGCATTAAGTTGATTAAAACTGAATTGATATTTTCCTTGAGTAAAACTTAAATAGGAAATTATTCAGTAATTAAGAGCAAGGTTACATATAGTTTAAATCAGAATTTGTAAAGAATAGGGTTAAAAAATATCTTGATGTACTTTTCCATAATGAATCAATTAAGCTGTCAAATAATAAAAATAGCTAAAAAATCCATATTACTCTATCATGTTTATTGGCCAAATGTAATCCTAAATCCTATATAAAGCAATAGAATAATCATTGTTTAGATTTTTAAGTTAATTTTATTTATTTATTTTTTTTATAGGATATTGTTGAAGACAGGAATGATATCTGTACACTGAAAAGAATAAAATGGTGACGCTGAAACAGCATATCTTCAGTACTTAAAGGATTTTCATTGTCTTAGGAAATGTCTTTAATTTTAGATATATATTCATACGTCGTGTGCAAGGCAAAGAATCTGTGGCTAAACAAAAGTCAAAGCAACTTGCTTCCACAGTGTTCAAAGTCAATCCAATACTATCAAACACTAATCTGTCCAATAGCATTTATGTTTATGCAACTCATTATGCTAAAGGCAGCTTTTACAAATTAATAGCAAATCCATGCCCAAAAAGGAAATGTGTAAAGTATTTTCTTAGAAGGTCCTGCTACTGACACAATTTTGGATCATGCGGTAATGTTTCTCAGTTCAGCACCTCTTTTCCTTATGGATTGCCTGGACTAAGCTGTCGCATGTCGCGAATCAGAAACACATTTGATTCTGTTACCAAGGCAGTCAGTGGCAGCCATACTGAACTGCTTAACAAAATAGTGCGTTTGAAACCAAATGCACTTGTAGTGGAAAAGCCATCTGATCCTCAAGCTGGAATCAAGGAATTGAACAAATGTGTTTCTTTGAATACAAAAGATGATAACTGTGAAAAAAGTGCAGATGTAAAACCCTTGTTGGAAAATGGGACCTCTGGCTCTGCTTCAAAATCTATAGCAGCCAGCACCTTTCAAAAGAAATTGGAGAGCAGTCCAGTTTCTAAAGACATAAAAACAGATCTTTTCCACCCTAGCTACATTTCTACTAATTTTGGAGAAACATATAATTTTGTATCTAATCATATTAATGGTTATTTTACAAGGAAAACTGGAATGGAGGAAGAAAAGAATGAGAAACAAAATGACAGCAAGTGCGTGCAATCTGAAACCAGTCAAATAGCCAGAAATGATGTGGATGGGGCAGCAACAGACACCGAGCTTCCTGAGTCTACCTCCTCTTTTGGGACTTCCATTTCACCGAAGAAAAAAATTGCTCAGTTCCTTTTATATCCGTCCAATAGTGTTCAGGCATTTGTTGATAATTATCTTGGTACATTTGTACCAAAATTCCGTCAGGATACAAAAGATATAGCAGAAGTAAAAGACATATCTTCAGCAGATGTTGAAGTTGTTTCAAAAAAAGGAGATCATTCAAATGGCAAAGACCCCAAGAGTGCTGAGGAAAAAGCCAAACGACTCTCACTACAGCGGGAAAAGGTACACTATTCGCAAAACAAATTGCTTTTATAATGATGATTTTAATGCAGCTTTTGAAAGTAGTTGTGGTTTCCATGACAGCAAGGTATAGTAATACTTAGCACCACATGGTTCTTGATTAAGTTCCCAGCATGGAATCAGGCTGCGTTTATGTTCTCCCATTTGTCTGTGGGGTTTCTCTTCTTTTACCTCTTTTACCTTTTGCGAGTTTGTAGCTCTAATTTTGCACTGTTTCAGTGAGTATGGTGAAGAACGTATGCCCTTTTAGGACCTCATGTTCCTTCAAGAATTGGCTTCTCTCTTGAATTACATCCTGCTGGAATGACTGGTTTTAGAAAATAAATGGATGATAGTTATTGCCATTGCTGCCATAATGAATATACCTTATCCTGATAGCCATACATTATGCATCACCTTTATTTTATCTATTTCATCATAGTACATTGAACCTATTTTACGTATAGTATATCGCTCATTTTGAAAATGATAATTAAATGTCTGATTATTCTTAGTACAGATACCGAAAATAAGCCACGTCTTTGAATAATTTACAGTATGATGGTTTGCCTGCTTGGTTAACAATAAGTTCATTCATTAGAGTGTTTAGTCTACAGGATATACAAGTTGATGCATTCCTTGCATTTGTTCCTGGCTCCAAGGGCATGTGTTTTTCCCTAAGACATACAGCTTACTTTCTTTGAGGTATGCACATCATCTAAATCAAGAGTTCTCAAACTTTTTTCGGCCGCAGACCCCTAACCCAAAAACATTTAAAACCGTCGACCCCCTAGTCATTTACTTTACTTATTCAATTTAATAAATTTGTGCAGTACTCAATATTAAATATTTCACTAGATATCAAACTTTTCATTTTAATCACTTGTAATTAATGATTAAAAACGATAAAAGGAGTACGGAATATGGAATTATCTTGTGCAACATTTAATATCGAAACCTGCACTAACAAAAATTAAAGAAAAAAAATACGAGCTGTGTTTTTTTACATTTTTGACATTTCTGAAATACATATGTAAATTCAAAATAAGTAAAAATAGTCCAAGCTGTACTGTCTGCATTTCTTTTTTGGTTCAGTCATATTATTATCTGAAGAAATAAAAACTTTTATTAACAAGTAATTTTGACAGCCCCTGTAATAAAAAAAAAAAAAACAATAAAGTATGTACTTATTTGAAACAGATTTTTGTTCAAACTTGAATAAATAAACTGTGTTCTCTGATTTTCTTTTTCGTAGTACTGCACCTCAATAAAAAATTAAATTCAAAGTTCAAATCACAAATAAGTACATTTCACATCAAATGAACCAATTTGTAGTGTTTTATGAAAGCATGACCATACAAGACTGATAGATTCTGCTAATATCGAATATCCGTTGTTTCGTCCCACCGCGAGCAAGTGCGGACGTGCAATGGTTTTCCATGTCCGCACTTGCTTTGATACGTTCGATAAGACATGTTTGTGCTACATGTATTTTCATGCATTCTTATGTGTGACTCTTTTAATGATACATTTTACCTTTTCGTTTGCAAGTTTGGTATGTAATGTGTTTTTATCAAAAAAGTGTTTTTTTGAAATATTTTACTTAATTAGGTACCTGTTGGAATTATAGATATTTTGAAGTAACAAGCAAATAGCAGTAGTAAGGGGGTCTATTTTTGCTGTCGTCGACCCCCAAATTTTTTTATTGAAAGCATCGACCCCTAGAAAGTTTAAATCGACCCCAGGGGGTCGATATCGACCACTTTGGGAACTCATGATCTAAATAGTAATTTATGAAAACAATATATATTTAGAATGCAGTAGTTTACCTATGCTCCACTAATAATATCACATATGTCTGACTGGCATGTCATGTTTTCTTGCTTTGTCCATTTTATGTGTCCCTTTTATTGAGTTTAATTGAATTTAGCTGTGTAACATTAAATCTTGTTTTGAGTTTAGCATGGTATACACTATTGCAAAGATTATATAGTTTGATTAAAAATAGAAAATGCCACAAAAACACAAACAGAATGTTGAAAGTTTAAAACACTTTGCAATATATACTTAGAAACCTACATATATGTACATTTTTGTTTTAATCCATCATTTTAAATGAATAAATAATCTAGTCCCAGATTCAGATTGTCCTAGCTCAGCTGACCTCAAACTGATTATGGACACACTGCTGTACTTCATGGCGCAGGTCAGTGATGATTATTCCAGCAGACTAACACAAGGTTAGACAACTGGTCCGTCACTGTTGGTGACACATTTGCTGGGAGGTACAACCATAGAACACCAAGAGCAGAAATAGAATGGTTTAGACTTAGTCATTTTCAGTCTAATCAATTGCTAATGTTAAATTCCAAACAGGCAAAGAGTTGGCTTTAAAAGGAGTACCCTGCACAAAAGAAAAGAACCTTCTTTTTTGATTTAAATCATGAGAACAATGGAGCAGCTCTAATGTTGGAAGGTAGATCATTGCTGAGTTTTCAACCACCTTTAGCTAAAGACCTTATCTGGAGCAGGTTTATTTATCTTACAAAATGTAGACGTCTCCATGTTAGTAGAGTGCTGTGTATTTTAAAATAAAGGCATTAATAAGTTCTGTAAGGTAAGTTGGAGGGGAAAAGTGTAAAGCAATCTGATGCTCTAGCTGGAATCAGGGAATTGAACAAATGTGTTTCTTTGAATACAAAAGATAACTGTGAAAAGAGTGCAGATGTAAAACCCTTGTTGGAAAATGGGACCTCTAGGCTTGCTTCATAAACTATAGCAGCCATTTACATTACCTTATGTAGAAAAGTACATTTTAAACTTTTAAGTAATCAGGTCATCTTGATATGAACAATCAACATTCTGCATTAACATGAAATCACCTTAATTTTGCAATATTTCTTAGGATGCGAGATCATTTTTAAACTATGTGTAAATGTGATAGCTAAATATTAAACCTTGTTAAAGGTAATGCCTACAGTTTGATTTGATTCAGCTAAACTAAAGTTCATATCTTTCACATTAAGAGTTGTGGTCAGCACTGTTTTCTTTAATTTCTGGGATTCTTCCCAAACTAGTGATTTAGTTCATTAGTGCTAATTGTTTAGAAAATTAATTTCTGTAGAAATTGGTATTTTCTTAGATTCCAATGTTTCCCAAATAATTTCTGTTGGAAGAGTCTGGGAAATTCTGAAAACAGCTTTAGGAAAAAAATGATGTATGTTTCATCTATATCTATCGATCCATATATAAAAAATATTAATGGCTGTCTGTTTGTCACTGAAAAACCTGCAAACCGCTGAGTGTTAAACCTTGGCCTTGGTCTTAATCAAATGCTTATGGCATGATACGTGTAACACAACCCATGAATTAAAGGTGCGGGATTCCTCAGCCATGTAATTGGGCTTCTACCTCATTTTATGGCAAGCGGTGGCATAGCCATGTGTAGCTGACAAGATAAGAACAGTGGCTCAGGTATACTGCATTGCTGACAGGAAGTAATTGTAGTGACAAATACTTACAGTAAAACACATTGCTAAATCTGACTCATTTGTTTTCATTGGAAACACATGTCATACACTACATGTGCAACAGACACTGATA
Organism: Polypterus senegalus; assembly: GCF_016835505.1. Taxonomy (NCBI): domain Eukaryota; kingdom Metazoa; phylum Chordata; class Cladistia; order Polypteriformes; family Polypteridae; genus Polypterus; species Polypterus senegalus. The sequence goes on along the minus strand of NC_053161.1, from coordinate 31,121,591 downwards.
CATGATCAAAGAATTGTAGGTGCAGTCTACTTCCACCCTGTAATTGGGCTTTGGGTCCTTCTTATGGCACAGGCCAATTGACTGTTTTCATTGCAAACACAATCATACACACTGTTGAGTTATGAAGAAGGTGGTGGCACCCTCACCAGAGTAACCTGGCATGCTGTGCTTTGTAAAAAGTCATGAACCACTTTTCTTTGAAGGCCAGAGGCCCAAGTGTTTCTTGGTGTAAAATTAATCTGCAGAATAGGATGACAATGAGCTGATTACCACAGTGTTTTTGACTGATTAGAAGTATGCCAGACTGCCTAATAAGATGCTGTATAGTAAAATAAAAAACAGCACTTCATCTTTAAGTTACACCATGAATATTATGAACACAGAGTAAAGGACAACAAAATTTTAGCACAACAATAACAAACAGAAAGTTTGGAATGCTATTATAGAGATCAGCATTGCAGAGGAGAATAAAAATACACAAAGAATTAACTAAGAAGTAATTAACATTTTTAAAAAATGTCTTTATATTCATCACATTTTAATCACGATGAGGCTCAAACCAGGGACTTAATTGATAAAATAGAAGTTCCACAACTCAGTGTTCTTCATATAAGAGAGCTTGGTAAATCTCTGAAATTCAAGATATCGTAAACTCATTGCAAAGTAGGAAAGTTGCAGGTCCACAAAGCTGTCCAGTGGAATTTTATAAAAAGTTTTCAACTCTGTCATTAACATTATTGTTAGCAATATTTACTGAAGACAGGCAAAATAAAATTCTAGTTCTGTAGCTAAATTTTCTACACAGTAGATCATATATAGGCTATTTTCATTCCTGAATAACATCATTATTCTTACTTCTGACGATCAAGATCAAAGAGAATCCATTAAAGGCAGATAGTATGTACTCTTCAGTGATGGTTTAACATAAAATATTCTCCTGCAAAATCTAAATCTACAGAGGTTTCACTATCTTTGGGTGCAGAAAAAGCCCTTGACAGACTTAAATTGGGAAATCTATTTAACATATTGCATATGTGTTGGTTTGACCATAATATATTTACATTGATTAGATATCTTAGTGTAGAAGCAACAGTCCATGTAAATAATGCGAGCAGGAACCAGACAAGGGTGTTCATTATCACTAATGCTTTTTGCAATTGTTATTTAACCCCTGGGTATTCATCTCTGAAAGCATTCAGTGATTTTAAAAAGACCTTGAATAGGAAATATCTCTTTATTCTAATGATATTATGCTTTACATTTCAGACCCACTGTCTTTATCGTCAGCAATAAATTTATTGATATGCTGTCTGGAATGAAGTAATTATTACAAAACGTAATAATGTAATGTAATCTCAAATTGGAAAACTAAAATTGTCATTATTAAGATTGTTTTCTTTATCTGCATTAGCAATTATTATACCAATTTTTTCAAACCTAATGTTTTGTTCTGTTATGTAAATGCAAAAAAGGACTGCTTCAGTAGGTTACTGACTTAAAGTTCCAAAGTTCAGTGTCACCAGCTCGAGTTCAGACTACATAAACACAATTTACAACAGTTGCTCTCTGCAATTTTAGGCAACTGCTGACTTTAGAATACAAAATTTTCAATCATATTATTAGTTAAGTATTAACTTTTAAATGCACAATTAGCAGCCCATGTCTAGCAGTTTTGCTAACAATACAAATGAATCACTATGTGAGTCAAAGGCATTGTCAGTAAATACTATTTTTTGGACTGTTTTTTCATGCATATGTTATTATTCAACATTGAGTGCCCAGTAGTGAGTTAACATTCTGTGTCTATGCTTATAGATATTTTCTCCGGCAGTGGGGTGCTCACAGAATTGGTACCAGTCAGTTTAAACTGACTGTCAGACTGTGAGGTGAAAATTTGGTAATTGTAAAACACTTGTGTTCAATGCTTTTCATTTTTTGCAAAGTATAGTGAAAGAATATTAGTTGTCAATATTGATATACCATTTGCAGAACTACCTACTGGTGCTCCTTCATTGTTGGATTAAGCTAAGTTGATTGAGGATGGATGGATGGATAGATGGCTAAATTAATTGTTTAAATGTAAAGTAAAATGATTTACATATCAAAGTAGATATCTTAGTTTATAGTTAAGAAAGTCATTCAATATTATTTATTTTAGATTTGCTGAACTCTAAATCTGGAGCCATAACTCTATGTAACAGTTTGGCCATGAACAAAACAGGCAACCACTATAAGAAAGTCACAATAAATACCTTGATACTTTTTTCATCATCATGTTAGCATTATTTTCACTTTTACTTATCCTGATGAGGATCACTGCAGCAGCATACTGAGCTGGGAAGCACAGGCCACCCATACTTAAAAAAATTATGTTCCTAGGCTACTGAAGAGATATAATTCCCTCTTTTCTTCAAGTGGGCTGAGCCTTGTATACCTCCTGTGGAATGCACACATGAGGTATTCTGACTGCATGCCTGACCACCATAAAATAGCTCTTCTTGATCTGAAAAAGCAACAGTTCTACCCCAAGGATCCCCTGTATTGTTGAGATCCTCACACAGTGATGGAAAGTGAGTCTAGCAACTCAAAAAAAAAAATTTTGACCCTTTAACCCCTCATTTGGTGGTCAAGGGTTCTGTCTTCCATCATTTTTTTGAGTGAAGTGTTCCTTTAACTTCTGCCTCACTACCATGGTACAGTGCAATGTATGAGAAACCGCTGCCATAGCACTTATTAGTTGGTGTTAGAAGTATGCAAATAATGCTACATTTTGTTTTACTAGTTAGTATTTTTACTTTTATATCAGTGAAATAATTATTTACCATTTACTTAGAATATTTCGTAATATGTGCTGACATTTTTTATGTCAAGTTGCTATAATGTTACGTAGTGGTTAGACAAGCAATGTGATTGAAATTATTTCTATTGCAAAGTTGCATTTTCCCTGTGGCTGACAGCTCATGGCTTCTTTACAATTATGGATATATCATGTATTGCACAAAATTTATTATCCATATTAATCCGTCTCTGTCAAATCAATAACAAGTTTTTTGTTGTCCAGGGTTTCCAAAACATGCAGCCTTTCCCCAGAAGAACGCCAACTTCTGGCAGCTCTTTGCAAGTTAAGACTGTTCACAAGCTCTCCTAAATCCTGGTGAATTTAGGAGTAGTTTCTCAAAGATAGAAAAAATGATAAAATGCTTTTACTCTTAGTCCTAAGAGTTGGACCAAATTTGCATCATTCTGAGAAATTTGAGTCAGTTAGGACCGTTTTCCTTCTCTAAGACAGTTGATAAATACAGGCACAGATGTGACAATTTTTGAAACTTTTGAAATAACAAAGTTTGGAAAAAGGCTTAAAAATGATTTAAATTAAATTTGTTTTGTTAAATTTAAAATGTAACTGTTTCATATTTTAGTGCAATCTGTACAATTATATTTTCTCTAAGTATTTATCTCTGCTTTGCAAGTGCATTTAAGCAGCTATCTATATAGGCTTCTGTAACATGTACTAGTTGTAATGTTTCTATGTTATCTAGAGTCTTATCCTGACATTCATTACTCAGCTCTGCACTATTGCATAACAAGACTTTAGTCTAAGTTTTATTTGCCTTGGATTACCATCAGTTTGGAATTTTTACTCAGTATTTATTTCTCAGTAAATGAAAATGGGAAAAAGGGAAATTATTAGAGTAGAAAAAGAAGCTGCAATTGTACAGTGCTGTTGCCAAAATACTGAAAAGTTATACTGCATTAAGAAATGTAAGAATATTGGGCCTGTACAATGCACTCTTGAATTGAGGACATTGTTCTAATTGTATAGCTTTAAACTTTCAATGAAGTCATGAGTATGTCATTTGTTTATATTTTATTTAGATTATTGCAAGAGTAAGTGTGGATAACAGAACAAGAGCATTAGTTCAAGCACTAAAGAGGACATCAGATATTCAAATCTACATCAACAGGGTGGAGGAGCTGAGTTATCATCTTTTGGAGTTTCCTGAAACTAGAGGTGTAGCTGTAAAGGCAAGTATCAATCATTTATTTATTTGATCTTTTGAGTATAACTTCAATACATGCAATATGAAGAGGGAGTTGTCAGATTATCTTCTAATATATTTTGAGTATCACAGGTGTATAAAATGCATCAAACAATCATTGATTATTAACCAATAGATGTTTAGCTTCATCAAATCCAATTTGATTTTGTGATATTATGGAATGGAGCATTCTCTTCTCTGTTCTCTTACCTAAAGTGTTAAATAGGATCTTAATGTCATTAGCCAGTACAGTAGATCAATCTGTCTGTACACCCCAAGGGTCTTTATTCTTCTTTGAAATGTATAGTGACTTATGCTTGCAATGTTTTTTTGATAAAAAATTTGCCAACTGTAGTTTCTACAAACATTAACATAGCTAACATTATAATGGTAAATTAACCAGGTTGATTTTTAAAAAAATTCTGTTGAGCAGTCTTCTGAACCTGTGACTTTTTTCCTTTCTAAGTGAATTTTAGCATCTTGGTTTATCCAGCTTTTGTTCAAGTGATGTATTTATTGTACTGCAACAGTTGCATTTTATCAGAGTTCATTCACATAAACTTCTCCTTTATTGTTCTATGACCAGAATCATTACGTAGTGGTGCATGGGACACATTTCTCTGCCCCTAAGCCAGGCCCAGCACCTTAGGACAAAAGAAACATTTTCACTAGTGATGACATTACCTGTTTGAAATCACATCATTATTTAATTATTGTACCTCATTACTGGCCCCAACTCTTTTTGGGATGTATTGCAGGTCTGAAATGCAGTAATGGATGTATGCTAACAAATGAAATTAAGTTGATCTGACAAAACATGAAATACCATACTGTCTACAATGAAATAAAAGTCAACGCAAATTTAAGAATCACTGCATTATTTTTATTTACATTTTCCATACCATCCCACCTATCCAATCTAAATCTGACTATTTTCACTACAAAAGACTAGATCAGTTGGTAAAATGGCCAATATTGAAAAATGATATTTTTCAGCATGTGCTTTTTAAAGCTTTATGATAGTTCAGTTGCAGTGCTCCATCATGTATGGTATTCCTGTAGTTAAGCCTGTGCACGTGTCTTTTTTTGCTAAGAGTACTTCATGTAAACCTTGAACAACAAGACATACTTCAGCAGAGAGAGTAGTCTAGAATATTGGCTTTTACATTAAAGAAAGTGAAGTAATAAATTTGAGAAAACATAATTGGAGGATTCGTTCTGTGAAATTAGACAAAATGGAAAGAAAAGCTGCTTTAATGAATTCAGACCTTTTTATCTTGTTCTCTAACACTGGAATTACCAGAGTCTACGAAAAAACTCGTAGATCTGGCCCACCATAAAATCGTTTGCACCTCTTCGCCAGCGTCCTTTGTCGTGTAAATGCGCTGATAAAGACAAGCTGCAAGCAGCCGGCTATTCCATCCCCCCACCGACTTAGAATGTGCACAAACTTCTCCCAGCTCATGCATTGATTGATTATCTGGGAGTGAAGTGGAGTTTTAGAGTGGAAAAAATAGATTGTTATTTGGAACACATGCATTTCATGTGTGTTCCGTTTCTACAGTAATCTGTGTAAATGTATTGTTAAAACAGAAACTTTTTCATATTTTAGTAATAATGTTAGAAAAAGTAGGCATAAACTATAAAATGTGTGAAGCCTGAAGTCCAAAGATCAAATAAAAACTTTGACAGAAGGTTCAAGAATGATACAACAGCTTCTGTGGTGTACCGGTAAGATTTGCTGACTCACAGCGCAGGGGGCTTGTCATGTCTCAGAGACCCGAGTTCGATTCCCAGTTTGGGAGAAAGTGTTTTTTCTTTTTAACCTCAAACGGACATAAAATTTATAAATTGGTATGCACTGGCAGTTAATGAGGTCGTTATATTTTCATGTGGGATGCTCCTTTTAAAATATTTTTTAACAATTGAGGCTGCAATTAACATGAACTAGTGTCCTTATAACTGTTATTTTTAAGATCCATAGCACACAGTCAGACAGAGCACTGCGTAATAGAGAGACAGGCAGGCAGAGATGTCACTAGATATATAAATAAACAGGGAAGGCACATGTACTTGGGCTGTTACTTAGAGTCAGATGGGGGATTAGACCGCGTGAGCTTATTCAGTGCAGCAAGAGCAACGCACATATTGATCTTTTTTTCTTTCAATACATGTGCCTTCCCTGTTTATTTATATATCTAGTGACTTCTCTGCCTGTCTGTCTCCCTATTACACAGTGCTCTGTCTGTCTGTGAGCAAGACAGTGAGCTAGCACATGTTTAGTACAACAGCTCACATTTTCAATTAGGAAAAGAAGAAAAGGTAAAGACAAATTTGATATTACTGCATAGTAATCAACAGCAAAAAACTGTAGTGCAATTATATTTACATTTGTTTAACTGCCAATATCAATTAATTGAATCAATGTGTGAGAATATATATATTTTTGTTGCTGCTTTAGACTACTTGAAAACTACCTTTTGTTAATTATGCTTTGTTTCAGATAAGTATCACAGAAGTTAAATAATATGACAGCTTGTAATTATGAGAAGTGTTTTTTTTGCTTTTATGTCATATGCAATAATAATAAATAATAGTAATAATACATTTTATTTATATAGCACAGGCTCAAGGTGCTTAAAACAAAATAATACAAATAGTTTATGCATAGAACAATAAGCAAATAAACACAGGATATACAATACAATACAATACAATACAATACAATACAATACAATACAGTTTATTTTTGTATAGCCCAAAATCACACAGGAAGTGCCACAATGGGCTTTAACAGGCCCTGCCTTTTGACAGGCCCCCAGCCTTGACTCTCTAAGAAGACAAGGAAAAACTCCCAATAAAACCTTGTAGGGAAAAATGGAAGAAACCTCGGGAAAGGCAGTTCAAAGAGAGACCCCTTTCCAGGTAGGTTGGGCGTGCAGTGGGTGTCAAAAGTAGGGGGTCAATACAATACACAGAACAGAACAATTCCTTAATACAGCATAATAATAAAAATTTTAGAAGTATGGTTTAACAGTAGATGATATGACATAATTAGGTTTGGATATTTTTAGAGTCCTGGAGACCTCATCCATCTAGCTGCCTCCCAATTTGGCCATGCCACGGCTGAAACGTTGCTCCGATGAAAGGACCCTCTTTCCCATGATTCCTGTGATCCTCCATCAGGGATGACTTTACCATAGGCAGGCAAACAACTTGGCAGGTGGGCCGTGGCACCAATTGCCACATTTGGATACCGAGAAAAGAAACAGAATAGGTGAGGGTTAGTATTCAAATATAATTATCATGTTACTTATGTTATAGTGCTAATGACTAACAACAGAGATGCAGTATGTACAGTTAATCAGCAGCTCTAGTCAGGATATGCTAAACTGAAGTAGTGAGTCTTCAGCCGGGATTTAAAGGCTGAGACTGAAGGGGCATCTCTTATGGAAGCAGGAAGACCATTCCACAGTTTAGGGGCCCTGTAACTAAAAGCTCGACCTCCCACTGTTATTTTATTAATCCTTGGAATCCTAAGCAGACCGGCATCTTGAGATCTTAATGTGCTCAGGTTTGTAAGTCATGATAAGTTCAGACAAGTAAGCGGACCTTGGCCATTTAATGCTTTATATGTTAAAAGGAGGATTTTGAAATCTGCCCTAAACTTAACTGGGAGCCAGTGTAAAGATTTAAGAACTGGAGTTATGTGTTCATATTTTCTTGTTCTTGTAATAATTCTTGCAGCGCATTTTGGATTAACTGGAGGCTGTATAAAGAACAGTTTGAACAGCCAGTGAACACCGCATTGCAGTAGTCAATCCTACTAGAGATAAATGCATGAATTAATTTCTCACAATCCTGTTTATTTAGAAAGCACCTTAATTTCCTAACATTTTTAAGATGGAAAAAACATGTTTTGGAAGACTTTGTAATATGTGCTTTAAATGACATGCTAGAATCAAAGATAACTCCTAGATTGCGGGCTGATTCAGTAAAATTAATTGGGATTCCAACTGAGTTAAATGACGACAAAATATTGCTGTGATCAGCGTCATTCCCTCCAACAATTAACATCTCTGTTTTATCTGTATTTAAAGACAAGTAGTTCTCATTCATCCATTCCTTTAATTCACTAACACAACTAATTAAAGACAACATCGGAGAAACTTCATTTGATTTAAATGAAAGGTATAACTAGGTGTCATCTGCATACAGTGAAAATTAACATTATGTTTCCTAATGAGAGATCCCAGTGGAAGCATGTAAAGTGAAAACAGTAAAGGTCCCAGTACTGAGCCCTGCGGGACACCATATTGAACTTCTGTGTATAATGATGGAGTACTGTCTGCACATTTCTGTACATACTGGAATCGATTTGATAAATAAAACTGAACCAAGCGAGCACGGGCCTGTAAGCCCAACATCGTTTTCTAGCCTGTGCAGTAAAATAGAATGGTCAATGGTGTCAAATGCTGCACTTAAGTCCAACAACATAATTACAGTGGAATTTCCTTCATCAGAGGATATCAGAATGTCATTTACAACCCGTGTTAGTGCCGTTTCTGTACTATGACCAGTGCGAAAGCCAGACTGGAATTTCTCAAATAAATTGTAATGCGTAAGGTGTGACTGAAGCTGACTGATGACTACTTTTTCTAGTATTTTAGAGAGAAATGGTAAATTTGAAATAGGCCTATAGTTATTTAGTATGTGTGGGTCTAGGTCTGACTTTTTAAGTAAAGGTTTAATGACTGACACTTTTAGTGCATCAGGTACGGTGCCATGCAGTAATGAACTATTGATAACCGTTAGAATAGGCGCTGCAAGAACATCCATTGCACTTTTTACTAGTTTTGTTGGCACTGGATCTAGGGAACAAGTAGTGGGCTTCATTTTAGTAATTAAAGTTAAGACTTCCTGGTGAGTTACAGGATTAAAATTACTAAAGTGCTGAATGCAATGTGCGCAGGGTCTGCTAAGCTAGTATTTGGTTTGTACTGTGATGCTGAGATCTGGGATCTTATATTTTTAATTTTCTCATTGAAGAAGTTCATAAAGTCTGTACTGCTAATATCTGATGGTATTTTGCACTGTTGATCTGAATTGCCATTTGTTAATTTAGCCACTGTTCTAAACAGTACCCAAGGATTTTTATTATTGCTATCTATTAATGTAGAATAGTATTCTGAGCGAGCTTTAAAGAGGGCTTTTACTAGAGGGATAGAGGGATATACTAAAGCATTAAATAAAATAAAAGAAAGAATTAACCAAAAGTATAATACTAAATTTAAGGCTAAAAGAAATGCCTTAACAAATCATGTAATTTATGATAAATCACACACATAAATTAACCTTAGCATCTGGACAGAGGTATACACCTTAATTAAACACTATGAAGGATAACACTTTAATGTAGAACAGAAGGGTTCTACACATCTGGTTATGTAAGTGTAAAAAAGGTTTAAAGGGATACAGAAGAAAATTCAGAATTAGTATTGGAATCGGACAATTCTAGTAGCATTAAAACGTCGATCACAATTGTTTGTAAAACACCTGATTGCAGCATCCCTACTTTTCACTTACTTAAACAACGTGAACTCAGTGTATTTAGCACTTATCTAACAAATTCATGACAACACTGTAGGTAGGAATAAAATTAATAGGTTTCATAGATTTGGAAAAACTTTTGCGTATCAGTGACTCTTATTTGGATTGTTTCATAGCACTGAATCTCTTAAGAAGGTAAATGTTGGAGGAAGTCACAGATACAATTATATTACTGTATGTGTTGTTTTGGCAAAGATTATGAACAGCATAATGACATATCAATTAATTAAATAAAGAACCTGACTGATTTAATAATACCAAATTGTAGAAGTGAGTGTTCATTATTACTACACAGTTTATTATGACTGAAAGTGAAAATGAAGTTTTCTTTTGGTAGTTGTAACTGCTCTCTTCATTTGAAATGTGACCATACCCTCCTCAGAATTTCAGACATGACTACAGAGTTTGTCATCCTGGCACTGGCACCCTGACCAATGCCATTTTCCAGCACACATCTTTTAGTTATAATAAAATTATGTAAAGTCTATAAAGATTAAACATTTATAAAATCAGATAAGGCGGCACGGTGGCGCAGTGGTATCACTGCTGCCTCGCAGTAAGGAGACCTGGGTCCTCCCTGCTTGGAGTTTGCATGTTCTCCCTGTTGCGTGGGTTTTCTCCGGGTGCTCCGGTTACAGTCCAAAGACATGCAGGTTAGGTGCATTGGCGATCCTAAATTGTCCCTAGTGTGTGCTTGGTGTGTGGGTGTGTGCGTGTGTGTGTGTGTGTGTGTGACCTGCGGTGGGTTTGCGCCCAGCCTGGGGTTTGTTTCCGGCCTTGCCTACTGTGTTGGCTGGGATTTGCTCCAGCAGACCCCCATGACCCTGTAGTTAGGATGTAGCGGGTTGGATAATGGATGGTTGGATGACTAAAATCAGGGACATGAAGAGAATCTTAAAGGGACAGGTACTGAAATTATGTTAACAAGGCATGCAAGACATGGGAGGGAATTATTGGAAGATGAAATAATTTATTACACTTTTTCACACTTCAGTTATAAAGTCAGCACCAACTGGGGCTTTAGAGCTTCCATTTAAAAGCAAGGGAAATAAGTGGCTGAAAACTGGCTTTTACAGCCTTTGGGGTAGGTGCTTTGTACTAAAATTCTAATGAATGAATCATTCTGACCATAGAATGCTGGTGCCTTAAACAGAGGGACATTGAAATGTACAAACTTCAAATAGCATGTTCGATTTGTGGACACAACAAGCTGGCCTTGATCTATTCTAATGTCAGTGTCTCTAAATAAATACCTGCAATACAGCTGCACAGATCTGACCACATCTGATTCTCACATAAAAGCCTGTCTGTCTGCCTGTCAATGGAAAGGAGTGAAACTCAGCTATCTGATGGTCTGAGTTTTTTTTTCTGTATGTGGCATATTTACTCAGCTATGACACACTGCTCACCTTGGTATATACATTGTGCAAATTACATATGAAAGAGAGCAGGTAACATGGAAACATATGATTTATTTGAAAGCAGACATTCTTAGTAAAGTAAAAATTCTATTATTATTTTTGAGTACTTGTGGGTTTATTGTAACATACACAAGCAACTTTGAAATTTGGCTGGTATGAAATAATATATATTTTTTCCTTGATGTTTATTAAATGTAATTTTGAAAATTCAAAGATAACATTTCACAGGTTTCAACCTTCAGGTTATCCAGTATATTGAATTACAACATGAATTTCAAAGAATTTTTAAGATCAAAATCCTCTGAAATTTCCAAAAACTCCAAACATATTTTCATTTTGTTTTTCTTTTGAGTCTGACCCCATTATTTGAAAGACTTTACATTGGTTTTTTAAGGTTATCATCCTTTCAATAGTAGTGTTTTGTACAGGATGAGTCAAAATTATATTAACACTAATGGTACTGCTATGTATATACTGTACTTATATACAATTTTTCTGGACAGTTTATGTGCCACATATGGTACATGTGTTAAACATGATGGTGAACAGGTTGAGACATTCCTGTAAATCATCTTGCACATATAAAGTATGTTTTGTGAATATTTTTTTCCATCATTCAAATGTTAAAATAATTTTGACTCATCCTGTATATAATTATAACTACAGTATAATAACTGTACAGTACACAGTGTTAGCATATTTTTGACTACATCAAGTTAGGTACCAAACTTATTCACTACACATTTAAATTTTATTCATTTTACTCAACTTTTATTCTCAAATTTCTCTTACATAAGTGAATAAGCTGCAAGTATTATTCTTCATCCATCATGTCCAGCTGAGTGTCATTCAGACTCTGTCTTTTTTAATAATTTTTTTATATCTGTCCCCACTGTAATTGTTGGCTTTTTAAATTGGAAGCATTTTTTGTATTTTTTTTTTTTTGCATGTGACTCAGCGTTTGTTTTATAGACTGTGACTGTGAAAAATCTTCATTGCTAGTATTGCTTTCCTTGGTTTTGGCATCAATGCCAAAGGACCTCGGAGCTTAGCTATTGCAAGATTTAGTGCATGGTAAATGGTTACTTAAACAACTGCAGTACGTTTTGGATCATTCCTTGTGCACTGGATCATTGAATGTCTCTTCTTCACCCACAACAGCTAATAGCAAACAAAACTGAACCATGTGCTTTTTTTTCTGTGGTTCTTATGAATGACTTGTAAGATATTTAAAAATAAAGTTGTTGTCATAACAAATATGTACTACCTAGAATACAATCCGCCTAATGAAGAAAAACTCCCTCCATTTTACTAATTGGACAAAATAAAAAATATTCACTTACAATTTTTTACTCATCATTATACTATTTAAGAACATGAGGTACAATACCGTATCTTGGTTTAGTTAATTGTTTCCGGTAATCAAAGTTGCTATACACAGATGAAACAGACATAAATGATGGGCTGAAATGATAATTGGACGTTTTAAAATTAGTTATTCAAATTTAAGTCTCCCTATTTTTTCATACAGCTTTCAAATTATTTGGAAAGCAAAATTAACACAGGAAATGCTTAGGAAGCACACACCTGGAAGTTCACTTCAATTCAGTTAATTTTATTTTTGTGTAGTGCTCTCCACTGAGTGCAGGCTCATAGCACTATAACAACTTCACAGGCAAAACACAATCGCAGACTTTACAAAGTACTAATTACATAATGCACATACATAAAGATACACATTTGTTAAAATACATAGTAATATACAGCAATTTCAAACTGAATGAAAGGATCCTAACAGTATATGTCCATGAATATTATTTTTGAGATATGGACATGTTAACAATGGAGGAAAGAAAGCAAAAAAATCCAGTAAGCAGCATCCCTGGAGAGAATAAACATCTGGGAGTTTACAGTCAGTTATAAGTAACAGGAAAGGATTGTCTCTGTCTCTGAAAGGATCCAGCAGCATACAGATAATCTTATGCTCATTATTCCAGGGGGGTCCCCTGCACGGGTACAGTTCCAGAAAAAGGCTGACCTTGCATATTAGGGTTCTGTGAGACAGTAGGAGTGAATAGTGAGATGTTGACTCTATCCTCAGCAGTGTAGTGTACACGTTTACATAAAATTATACTTTATTAACTTGCCTTAGGTGTGCCACAGCCTTATTTACAACTATGGAAGAGAGCTGAAGAACTTTATTTTTCTATTAAAAAACATTTTAAATTAATTTAAGTGGATGATAATGGGTTACAGATAGTCCATAATAATAATTAGCATAATATGCCAAATGTGATTAACAAATTATAACAGAGGCAGTGTTTGTAAGCCTCCAAAGAGCATTTGGGTAGTGGTGTGAGATGTCACCACAAACCATCAGGCAGATTTTCAACTCCTAAATGTAACAATTTCCAGGCAAAAGAAAGAGAAGCCAACGAAATTCATTGGCTTAGAAATAAAAGACAGAGATTATGAATGTATGGCAATGAGATAAGTTACTTCCTATTGGTAGACATTGTAGTAGTTCCATGTATTAAGACACCAGGGAGCAGAAAAGCTGTTATTGCTTTAATTTTTTCATATACTAGGAGGCTTTGCCCCCTGCTCGCATCACTCGCCCACCCTCAACCCTCGGGCATGCTATGCTCCAGCCTCTTCGCATCTCTGCTGTCTTCAATTTTTGAGCAAGCCAGTTCTATTAGTGACTGTTTTTTAACAACAATGCATCCTGTGATATTTTACAAGTGTCTGGCCGGATTGTAGAGTTCTGTCCTGAACAAGGACAGGCATCTTCAGAGTTTGGCAAGGCAGGTAGAAAAAAAATGTAGAGATACAGGAACTTTGTGTTACTCACACCTTTATGTCATGATGTCCTGAGAGCATGAGTACATCTTGATAAGCCTTATGATCCTGGTGGGTGTAAGACGAATGTAAACCCTTAAGGAGTATAGCCAATTCTTAATTTATCTGACAATCTGATGTCATCATTTTGTTCCTGTTTTGCTGAGTATTGGTGGTTAATACCAACAAACTAATCTGAATCCATTTTCAGAAACATTTTTGTTGTGCTTTATGACACTGGTCAAGTGGAGGAAAAAGAAAATTTATAAATTTCAGCTCAACTAAATAAAGAAACCAATACATTTTAATTGTAGAAGTAAATCTCCAAAACTGAAAAGGGGTTAAAAAACTTTGGAGCTGTTTCAGGCAGCATTAGCAAATGGTTTAAATGCAGTTTAAGAGAACTTTTCTTTCTTTTGTTTTTGTATATTTTCTTTCTTATTTTACCTTTCCAAAATTAGATTTGATTTTGTCAAATTAGGATGGACGAATTAAGTTGTTACTGATGGCAGAAACCTGCATCATTCAGTTAAGACTTTTAATCCTGGAATCATTTTAATTATTGTGATTTCTTTTCATAGGAGAAAATAATACCGTGCTTGCTACGTCTGAGACAAAATGCAGATGAAAGTCTTCAAGCTGCAGTCAGAGAAGCCCTTTCATTGGTAGGATATGCGGACCCAGTGAAGGGCAATGGCATTCGAGTGCTTTCTATTGATGGGGGAGGAACAAGGTATTGTTTCTTAAATTTTGAGTTGAATTAGGTTTTTATTGGTTATATGTAAAATATTAAATGATTTATTAGTCTTAATTTCATGGGGAAAATTCCATATTTTATGTTACCCTTTTGATTTGTTGCGCCTTCACACATTCAATTTTCACATTAACAGGTTCATCATAATTTTCAATATCTTACTCTGTTTCTGTCCTTCTATCTTTAATTGTTTTACTGGAATTTTAATCTAAAGTATAGGCTTTTATCAGTACCATTTCTTAACACATGTCGGGAGAATTATGTAGTGATCATTGCATATAGTGAAAAATATGAGATGCTTCATCATGTGGCCATCTTTATATTAATAAATGTTAATAGCTTATTGTTTTTTCATTATTTTTTTACTTTGTTTATATACTACATTGTGTATATTTCAAAGATGAGAGGGAAAGATGTTCTTAGGAGCCTTTCTGCAACATATTTGTTTCTAGAATAAAATGATAAGTAGGTTTTTGTATACAGTGGATACATATATAGATATTTTATGAAAATCGGAAGGGGTATTTGTCATTTCTAGGTGCAGAATGCAGACAGATCTGAGGTACTATAATAGTAAATTCTTAATTGGTAGTTTTGTGCATAAAAGATAAGTTTGGCATTTTTCAAGTCAATATAACTTCTTCACATTTCTTCATGCTATATACTCACTGGCCAATCTATTAGGTACACTTGTTCAACTGTTTGTTAATGCAAATCTCTAATCAGCGAATGACATGGCAGAAACTCAATGCATTTAGGCATATAGACATTGTCAAGACATCCTTCTGAAGTTCAAACTGAGCCTAATAATGGGGAGTTAAGGTTACTTTAAGTGACTTTGAACATTGCATGGTTTTTGGTGCTGGATGAGCTGGTCTGAGTATTTCAGAAACTGCTTATCTACCGTGAATTATATGCACAACAATCTCTAGGGTTTACAGAGAATGTTCCAAAACAGGGGAAATATCCAGTGAGCTGTAGTTCTGTGGGTGAAAATCCCTTGTTGATGCCAAAGGTCAGACAAGAATGGCCAGACTAGTTCAAGCTGATAGCAATGGCAACAGTAACTCATGCAGAAGAGCATCTCTGAATGCACAACATGTCTGAACCTTGAAGCAGATTGCCTACAGAAGAAGGAGACCACACTGAGTGCCACTCATGTCAACTAAGAACAGGCAACTGAAATTACAATTTGCACAGGTTCACCAAAATTGAACAATTGGAAAAACGTTGCCTGGTCTGATGAGTCTTGATTTCTGCTGCAACATTTGGATGGTAGGGTCTGAATTTGGCATCAATAGCACGAAGTATAGATCCATCCTGCCTTGTATCAATGGTTCAGGCTGGTGGTAGTGGTGTAATGGTGTGGGGGATATTTTCCTCGCACACTTTGAGCCCCTTAGTACCAAGTGAGCATCATTTAAGTGCCACAGCCTACCCTGAATATTGTTGCCGACCAAGTCAATCTGTTTATGACCGCAGTGTACCCATCTTCTGATGACTACTTCCAGCAGGATAACACACCATGTCACAAAGTTCAGATCATCTCAATCTGGTTTCTTAAACATGGCAGTGAGTTCAATGCACCCAAATAGCTTTCACAGTCACTAGATCTCAATCCAAATAGAGCACCTTTGGGATGTGGTGGAACAGGAGATTCACATCATGGATGTGATGCCAACAAATCTCCAGCAACTGCATAATGTTATAATGTCAATATGGACCTATTGAATCTATGCCACAAAGAATTATGGCAGTTCTGAAGACAAAAGGGTTCCCACCTGGTACTAGCAAGGTGTAAAGTGGCCAGTGAGTGTATATGCATTTATCATGCAAACCTGTGTTCTAAAGTTTAGTGCTTTCCATAGATTTTAAAAAAGTACATAGCCAGTCCTGCTGTTTTATGGAGCACAGTGCTTCAACAGAGAATAAAAGCATAAAAGTGTACCAAATATGTCATCACTGAATTTCAATAAAAGAAAACAAGCCTTCTTGTGTTTACAAAGGATGTTTGTGACAACAAAAGGGATCACAAAATAATCTTTTCATTGCATATTCCTAGTACCATGTTTTTGAGGCAAGAATCTGTTTTTTTTTGTGTGTTCTCACATAAATACCAAAATCAAAACACAACCAACCATGCTACATGAACACTTTACTGTCACTGTGAAAAGAGCTGAACTAGCATGCACAATTGGTCTTCATTTAACATAACTGAATCTGATAATACTGGTGTTTGTTGTTCACAAATGACGTGTATAAGTTATTTTACAGTATGTATGTAATTACAAAACATGGATTAATACTTGAAACTGTTTTAGCTTGAAAAATGAATGTATTTGGTAAGTCTTCTGTACCCCATAAAGCTATAAAACACTTGAATGGAATATATATATTTATTTAATTTGTAGGAAACGATAACTTTAGAACACAATTTCAAATGGCAAATGTGTATATATAACATGTGGTTAAAGAACTATGACTGAACTAAAAATTCTAAACTAACCCTATACATGACAATTAAATGTTTTAAAAAGTAAATCAAAACAATCTGTTTATTGTCATTTTCAGTTTTTAGAGACAAGCTTTACGCGAGAAAAATAATAAATGAATCATTAATAATTCTGCTTTAAGTCAGTTGTGAACTGTTAGCAGCTATCCAAACTTCAGCATTATTCCTGCCAAATATTTATCACAGACATTCACACCAAAAAAAAGAAAAACTGTGATACTGAAGAATGTAGTATTAATCTTTCGTGAAAATGGTCTGGTGGACACATACTTGAAAAATCAATGGTAGAAACTCTCCATTCTAAGATGGTGTGCGGTGTATATTTTCTTGTGTATGCCCTATGTCTCCTTTCCCTTTCGTGGTTGAAGAGAAAAATGACAGATGCACAATGACTGAAATACAAGTTTAGATAGGTAATGGTGTTAAATAATTTGATAATGTTATAATGTTGTGTTTGTTGAATAAATTGCTTTATATTGTTTATACTGCTAACCAGTATCAGCAAACTGTAAGATGTATACCTTCATGAATTGGTATAATGTGTCAGCAGATGAGAGTTAATTAAAATACTACTTTTACTTCTAATTTTTTTCTTTGAGTGCCACTCTAGAGCTGTTCAGGATTGTTTTGTAGTTTTATCCCCTTTAGAAGGTTTTTTTTTTTCCTTTTTTATTGCCCACACAGCAACAAAGGTAGCTAAGTACTTGAAAAAGGTAATTGTGTTTAAATCTGTAGTTGTATGGGACAAAGAGCAGAGAAAGCAGCTGCAGAAGGTGGTAAGTCAATGAGTAAATGACCTGTGATGTAGTGTAAGAGTTGTAAAGAGTAACTGCAATTCCATAGTGGAAGGAAATTAAGATATATAAAGAATAATTGGATAGAGCAGTGTATGGCACTCATATTAGAAATGGAGAAGGGAGTATTCATACACTGATGCTGAAGGGAGATTATTACAGGAGCTTAAGGATCATACTTATGTTAAACAACTGCAGTAGGTACTTAAACAGATATTAATTTCTTAAGTTTGATAATTTATTTTAAAGGAGTTGAGCAGTTAAGTTGTTCAAATCCAAACTCTAAAAATAAGGCCAGTACAAAGCAAGCCCTTTGATATTGGATCCTTTTTGGAGGGTGTCTATGTCTGCAGTAGATGGCAGCTGATCCAATGCTTCAAGCTCAGCGTTACTGAACTGGAGGAGTAGATGACTGGCCTGCATTGTAGTAGTGAATTTGTGGACCTGGCCCAAATGTGGTTATGGAGATGGAGTACTCCCCTAGGATGGTACAAAAGGAGACTCTAAACCAAAGTGACATAGATAATTGGGTCACAGTTGGATGTAGGCACAAGGAAAAGAGTGCACACTGTCCAGGGGTATCAACCCTAGAATTTCAAGTATTATTCTATTTTCAGGACGTGGCAGAGAGAGATTATGATGCTGATAATTCTGAGGTGGTAGGCAGGTATAAGAAACCCCAACGGGTCAACTCAAAACTAGTCATTAGAAAGAGAGAGGTTGTGATAGTGAGTGAATACAGTCTTTACGCGGCAGAAGTTTGCTCCAGAAGGATAGTTCAGTTTCTTGTCTGAACTGGTGTGGACTTAGTTGTCATTGCCAATGTTGGAACAAATGACATCTATAAGGACAGGCTGTCATCGTTGCAGTCCAAATTTAAATAATTAGCTGAGGAGCAGAACTAAAGATAGTCCTTTCACAGCTCTACCTGAGGCATGTGCCAGTCCAGGTGAGAATGAGGAAATTAAATAGTTTAATATGTGGCTCAAACCTTTGTGTCAAATAGAAATGTATTAGATTATAGGGCATTGGGATTCCTTTTAAAACAAACAAGACCTGTTCCTCCATGACAGATTACATGTGAACTGGAGTGGCAACAATATACTGTGGATGCATATTAGTAGGTTAATCATGGATTGTTTAAACTAGGGAATGGGGGACCATGGAGTTTAGGATGAGCCAGGTTTAGTTCTTTACATGATGAGTTGAACAGCAGTAACATAGAAAATATGTACAGCAAATTAATTTCTAGACTAGTGGTCTCAAACTCTGGTCCTAGAGGGCCGCAGTCGCTGCAGGTTTTCATTCTAACCCTTTTCTTAATTGGTGACCCGCTTTTGTTTCTAATGAACTCCATTTTCTTTCATTTTAATTAACTTGTTTTTTGAGATTTGTTCTCTAGAATTGCTCCGTTTCTTTCCTTAAATGGCACCCAAACAGAAATAAAGTGAGAAGTGAGTGAGCCAACAGAAGACCAACTAAGTCAGGGCCTCAAAGTCCAACCAATTGCACTTCAACCAGTTGCTTAATTAGGCACCAGGGGCCTCATGTATAACGTCGTGCGTAGAATTCGCACTATAACATGGCGTAAGCACAAAAGCCGAAATGTGCTTACGCACAGAAAAATCCAGATGCAGGAATCTGTGCGTCTCAACTTCCACGTTCTTCCGCTACATAAATCCCGGTCAGCGTGAAAAGTAACGCTCGTGCACGCTTTATGTAACGTCCCAACTCCTCCTACAATTATGCCCTTTTTGAATATGCAAATCAATATAAATTGCCCTTAAGCTCAGCCTTCTGTGAAAAGACAATGGGAAAAGCACGGGGGGAAAATATAAGAATTTCAGCGAATACCAAGTGGAGGCAAAGAAAAAACATACTATTTGTTTAATTAAACCATGGTATAGTTAGTTGATCGAGTGACATAGTGTGTTGGAGAAACTTGAAAGCTCACGTTCAAAAAGTCGCACAGTGCCGGAAATAAAAAAGAAGTCACATATCAAAGTCGCCGTGAAAAGGCGAGTTGTAGCCCACTGTCTGAGTGTTATATGAAAGCTTATTAGGGTACAGAGAAAAAAAGGCACACAGTGGGGAAAAAGCACGAAATGTCAACTTCAATCTCGAAATTTCCACTTTAATCATGTAGTTTATTTTGTCATTAAAGTAGAACATCATAAGCTTCATCTTAAAATCGTTTAATTAACCAGTGTCTCAAATCACATCGTAATTAAAGTAGCACGTTAAATGCTTTGTTTTGTATATGATCTTCTATGTGCTCTATGTGTGTGAATCACTACTTGCTTCTTAAACCGGCTCTCTTCCTCCGACTGGACACAGAATCTATTACATTCATGATATTACAGCTCTGAATAACTAAAATACTGAGATGTATACGTGAACTTGCATACAACAAGGTATGAGATACCGTGGAAAAGTGCGTGGCTTTACGCCAAGTGTAGGTTTTATACATTGCGATTTGAATGTGGAAAAGTTCTTACGCAACATTTCTGTTCGTACGCACCGTTTATACATGAGGCCCCAGGTCTTGTTGTTAATTAAACTTTACTTTAATTCCATGGTTTGTTGCTACTCTCATTGTGCAATAGCAGACATTTTGATTTTCCATTTTCTAAGAGCACTGCTAAAATGTTTTAGAGACCTGAGAAGATCAGCAATCCTGAGACCTCCACCTTTCTTTATTTTCAGATATTGTATGAGGGATACAGTTTACTGGTCATGTTTTGGCTCATTTTGTATCTCATTGCTGTTTTGCTGCTAATTAAGGAAAAAGAAATAAGGGGTGTGAGTCTGCAAGAGCAAGTCAATTAAAATAAATTCAAAAGAAGTTAATTAGAAGCAAAACCAGTTCACCATTTAAGAAAAGGTTTAGAATAAAAACCTGCAGCCACTGAGGCCCTCCAGGACTGGAGTTTGAGACCACTGTTCTATACCAAAGGTAAACTACCAAAGTAAATTAAGTAACACATTAAACATTGCTTGCTTTCCTTCTCTTTCTCTGTACATTTAGCATTCGTTTGCTCAGACGTTGATGCATTTGCTGCTTCCTGGGCTTCTTCTCTTCTTTCGTTGGCATCTTTTTGTGTTAATTAAAACTGATTAAGTCAGATTTTGTGTTGCAATTACTTAGTACGTTTTCCTTAATTTTTCACTTAAGCTCACACTTAAGTCTTAAATCTGGCTCAAGAATGATTTAAGATATGAAGAGGAAGGGATGAGAATGGCGCCTGTATGCATGCACCGCACGGCCGGCCAGCCGGCCACTGCTGAGAGTCGATAATATAATAAAATAAAATAAAAAGAGGAATAACCTTGGAGGTCAATCATCAACCCCGAAAGCGGATAGTAGATGTCATGTAGTACATACCATACGTACCAAATTTCAGGTCAATAGTTCAAATGGTTTGCGAGCTACAGGTGATTTAAAATCCTGGACAGACAAACAAACAGCCACGGTAGCGTATTATACAAGAAGATTATAATATATATGTAGCTTAATGACAAAGATGGGGATTTTTTTGTCTGTCAGTGTATCATTTTTTTTTATCATGGAGAATCTATTTCTAGGGGTCTTGAACCATTTTTATCTACTTTTTTGACACAATGAACAGAGACATGTTACAAAACTACGGTCACCGCCTAGGTGATGTCAGCAGAAGTTCACTATAAATATGCAAATGGTGCATAGGTAGCATTATTCCTCAGTCGTATAAATGACAAATCTTTTGTCATAATTAGATTTGATCAAATTAGGTCAAGTTAACTCATTTTTGACTTTGATTTTTGGTTTGCCCTGCACTTTCTTTGTTCTTCCAGTTTTGACCTTTGACTGACCTTCACTACAAATTTAGTCTGGATTTTTTATGTCCCAGTCTATATATATATTCACAGTAATCCCCAGAGATACCGTCTCAAAACAGAGAGGAATACAGCATAGATGAATAAACATTTTTAGGAAGGATTGACTGAAAAGAAATGGGGGGTTGGTATTTATATAAAAGCTTTTAGGTGTGTTGAGAGACAGGGAGCAGTGGAACAGTTTTAAAAATGTTTTACATATTGAATCAACCCACAACCCCAGACATACTATCCTCCAACTCAACCCTAGGTTTAAGTGCAAAAAGCCACAAATCCCCCAATTATAAACAAATAAATGGTCTCCTTCACCTCCTTCCATTCCTCTAGTTGACTCCCTGGGGTGAGCTCTTTTTTAATGTCAGATCAGGAAATGCTTCCAGTGTCACTTTACTGCCTGTTGGGAGCACTTCTGGGTCATGTGGAAACCAGTATTATCCTCCCCTGGCAGTACACTCTGGAGGCAACAACACTCCAATTCCTATGCAACCCTGCAGGTGTCCTAACTAGAATAAGCCTAGAGGAACATTGCCACCTTCTGTGCAGCGGAATAAACCACTTTCAGCATCCACTTTCACCCAGTCCATCCATTATTCCTCGTTCCCAGTAAGGATGAAGATTGCCAAGTGTTTTGACCCAGATGTGTCTAGTCATGCAGTCCTTTCATAATGGCCACCTGGCTGGGCAAGAAGTAGGAGGTGAAAATAGGAGGTGAAGTGCATCAGGAACAGTAAAGGGGGAATTATATAGAATATACAGACAGTGAAATGGGAAATCCCTCCAAAGTTGCACTTTTGTGAAGTTTCTACATGTAAGCAAGTGGATAATCTTCCAGCAGTTACATGGACTACTAAGTAGATGCATAGTGTTTTGGAAATTGTAGAGGTAGAAAAACTGCTTAGAAGAAATCACCAGAACTAGGCAACATTCATCATTGAGTGCTTAAGGAGGTTATTAAGTATTGTTACAGTTTAGGATTTTCTCGCACCCTTGTACCCTCAGACACCAGATAAAAAGTCCAATTATTATTTATTATAATAATAATGTGCACAAAGCACGCTCCTCTCCACAATTCTCAAATAAACAAACAATACTCAAATAACCAATCCTCCACTCCCAGACGCTTAGCCACCCTGCCTCCCAACTCAGCTCGTCCGTCTGGGATTTCCCACAGTTCTTTATACTCCTCGACCCGGAAGCGTTTCACCCTCTCTGTCCATGTGACCTGGAACACTTCCGGGTCAGACAAAAAATCCTTTTTTCTTCACCCAGGAAGCACATCGTTCTCTTTGTCCATGTGACTATGACGTGCTTCCTGGGCGTAAGGCAAATAGTCTCTGGGCCTCCCTGCAGTGACTCCTGGCGGACCCCATGATATCCAGCAGGGCTTTGAATAAAGACTCCAATGTCCATAATGCCCTGCTGGTCTTCGGGGCACCTCCATACTGCAGGGAGGACTCCACCTGGCGGCGTGGGGGTATTGGCCGGGATGAACAGCCGGCCATACATCACAGTACATATATAAACCTTTGACACATTTTGAAAATAGTTAGGACATATTTTGAAAGATATTGTCCACTGAAGAACTTCCTAAGTACTGGAAAGTTGCAAATATTGTATTATATAAAAAACGGTTTTCAGGCATATCCAAGCGACTATAGGCCAGTAAGCGTAATGTGTGTCACTGGTAAATTAAAGAAAGGAATTATTAAGGAGAAGATTGAGCAGCACATGGCAAGAAAAGTGTTTGAGGGAACATTCATCATGCAGGAGGTTGTGTTTTACTAATATGCTGGAATTTTTAAATGAAGCAACAGATTGGTGCATATGATACTATTTTTCTGGATTTTCAGAAAGCATTTGACAAGGTCCTATAAGAGAGGTTGGACGTTAAACAAAAGTGGGATTTCAAGGTGTAGTGCATAGATGGGTACAGGAATTTTGAAAATACAGAAAGCAGAGGATTATGGTGGTAGGAACCTTATTATAATTGGATAATGTTAAGAGTGGCGTACCTCAGGGATCCATGCTACCACTGCAGCATTTTTATACATTTAAATGATCTGAATACAGACAATAAGCTGGTTAAGTTTATGGATGATACAAAACAAGGTGGATTGTCAGATAATCCAGAATACATTGAATTATTATTGAGGAACATGGATAGCATACTGGCTTGGACAGGTTTATGGTAGGTGAAATTTATTGTAAGAACTGCTTATAAGAATGACTTGAAGTGGACTCATCACTATCACCTTCTAGACAGTGTTCAGAAGCCATTAAGAAGGCTAACAGAAAGTTAGGATATATAACATGATATGTATAGTACAAGTTAAAAGAGGTTATGGTTAAACTTTGTAATCCCACACGTGAGGCCTCATCTGGAGTACTGCATACAATTTTGGTCTCCAGGGTACCAAAAATACATAGCAGCACTAGAACAATCTCACAGCGAGCTGATTCCATGACTGCAGAGTATGACTTGTGGAAAGTTTAAAGGAGTTGAACATTTTAAGTTTAAACAAACAAAGATTAAGAGGTGACATGATTGAAGTGTTTAAAATTATAAGAGAAATTAGTACATTGGATCCATGTTATTATATTCAAATAAGTTCAACAATAATTTAGGGATACAGTTGGAAACTTGTTAACAGTAAAATGTTGTGAAGTTTTTCTTCACACAGAGAACCATCGACACATAAAATAAGTTACCAAGTAGTGTGGTAGAAAGTAGCACTTTAGGGACATTCAAAACTCAACTTGATATTATTTTAGAGGAGTTAATTGGATAGAATTGGTAAGTCTTGTTGGACTAAATGGCCTATTCTCATCAAACATTTTATAATATTCTAGTATTAAATGCTACTCAGTCAGTTGGATGTTTACATTTAAATTTTACTTACTGCCAATCGTAGCTAAAAGAGGACTTCACACGCACACTAATGTGTGCCCCAGCATGCTCTACAAACTCTCTGATATTTATTTTCACTCCCTAATTTACTTTTGGTGAAAACAGATGTGTAAAAATGAAAAATTCCCCTTTATAAATATCTGGAAATACTAGAACAACAAAAAAGGTAAAATTTTAAATATTGTTTTTAGCTGCTGTATTGAGTTTTTGTTGTTCCCGGGCAACACTGGATACTTCCACTTATATAAAATGAAAATCTAATCTCCCTTCTGAATTACACTTTAAATTTAAGCAGATCTTTCAGATTTAAAATGCCCTCTTTTTGCTCAAATTACCTGTGTGTGTTAGGAAGAGGATGGTGGTCTTCATGTATGTATCTATAAAATATTCATCTATCTTCTAAACCCACTTATCCAGATCAGGGTTTCAGAAAAGCTGGAGCCCATCCCAGTAAGAATTAGAGAGAAGGCAGTAATAGTCCCTGGACGGGATACAAGTTAATCACAGGGTTAAGAAACACATGTGCCAATTTCGCATCACCAGTCCACCTAACCTACACGACTGATGATGGAAGCCAGAGCACCTGGGGAAAAATTCATGAGACGTGGTAGAACGTTCAAGCTCCATTCAGGGTGCATCCAGGATAGGAACTCTGCCTTCCTTGCCATGAGGCAGTAGTGCTACGACTGTACCAGCATGTCACTCCCTCTAAAACCTCTTCCTCTAATTCTGTGTTCACTGCTCATCACTTTCCCTATTGCTTATATCTATAAAAGTTACTACAGAATGCAACTTTAGTGTTAGTAAAAGATCCAGCTTCTCAGAATACCCCCTGTTACTACTTAATCTCCAATAAAAATGAAATGCCAGCACACCAAATACTTGCCATTTTTACATTTCTTTCTTTTCATTTTTCACAGAGGTTTAGTTGCGCTGCAGACTTTGTATAAATTGGAGGAGCTAACAGGAAAGCCTGTTTACCAGCTGTTTGACTATATTTGTGGTGTTAGTACAGGTAAGTGTAGAAATTATCATGCACTTGCACCTTTATGTTTTTACTGGAAGGCCAGTTAACCATTTTAACTTTATTTGATTACAGTTCATGTTTTACTTCCATAAATGTTAATGTAATCATTTAAGTTGAACTTAAAATTATATTTCACAAACTTTAAAAATTGTTCACGTCCTTAAACTTCATTAATAGGTTATAGAATAGGATATTAAAGTATTTATGATTTTTTGTCATTAATTGACATAAAAAATCAAGTGAATAAAATGCTGCAGGTCCTTCTAATTAACAATGAATATAAAGACTGATTCCATATACATTAAGCCTGTTACTGTGCACAGCTAGATAAATTAGGGTTAAACAGAATGCCTTTAAAGGATGCATGATTAGTTAAATAGTGCCATTGTAGTCTTCATCTATCGTCTTCATCGTTTATTTCATGTTGAACATAACCTGTTTTTCTTCTCCATTCTCTAAGATATACTGGTTAGGTTAATTGACATATCTGAAAATCTCCTGGTTTCAGTATATGGTCTAATGTCAAGTTCAAAAACATTTTAAATCACATGCATCTCCCTCTCTCTTTTGACTTAGACTACCCAAAAAGTAGTTGGTTTAAGACCCTACTTGCTGGAGACATGTTGTTAGGCACCTGCCTCACTGGGTTTAGGAATGCCCTCAGCTTGGACCTTATTGCAACAAACCATTGCACATTTATTAGACAGTCTTCGGTTTGCAGTAATTCCTAATTCTCCAATAGTGGTCTGCGTGGCAATAGTCAATGGAATGCTACTTGTTAATAAACAATCTTTTGAGGTAATTTACTCAATACTGCTAGCATGTTGTCTGTTCAAATAGAATAATCCTGACCTACGTATGCATTGTAATAAAATCCTTAAAAACAATCAATAAAAATAAATACTTATGTAAACAAGAATCTGGTTTACAATTTACAACACCTCATTTAGTTATGGAATTCTGTCAATTAATCATTTTATTGCACATTCTAAAATACAGTATATTTGATATCTTAATCCAAGTGTTGCAGTGAATTCTGGACCATTTATTAACATGAAGCATTGATGTCCATGATGGAGTTAACAGTAATCTTACATATTAGGATGTCATGAGTGTTTTAATATGAGTTAAAATTGTTTCATAATCTACCATATATATTGAGTCTAATTTTTGAAATCTACTTGATTAACTCCTTCAGCACTGAACTTGGCAAGTGGTTAGAAAACTTATGGATAAATGGATAGTTCATGATATATTTTTATCATTTTTGTATATTAGAACTACATTTACTAATAGTAATAAAAATGAACAGGTTATTATGTTGCAGTACCATTTGTTATCACAAGATGGTAGCACGGTAGTGTTTTTATATATATATAATATTATATATTATATATATAATATGTGTATACATATATACAGTATATACAGTATATAGTATATGTATATATAATATGCGTATGTATATATATATATATATATAATGCCACATAAATTGTCCTATTTTGTCCAATTTATTGATTTACTTTGCAGGAGCCATATTAGCTTTCATGTTGGGAGTGTTCCAGATTCCACTTAATGAATGTGAAGAGATGTACAGAAGACTGGGATCAGATGTATTCAAACAGAATGTTATTGTTGGCACAATGAAGATGGGGTGGAGTCATGCCTTTTATGACAGTGAAACTTGGGAAAATATTCTGAAGTAAGCCATAAAAGTATATATAAAAGCATGAATAATTTTAGGGACGGAACAACAGATTTGCACTAGAGATATTTTATGATACCTATAATATTGACAGTAAATGTTGTAGAGAAAAGCCAAGCAAAATGACACCTTTTATTGGCTAACTAAAAAGATTACATTATGCAAGCTTTCAAGGCAACTTAGGTCCCTTCTTACATCTTGCCTGACAAAGGGGCCTGATTTGCCTTGAAAGCTTGCATATTGTAATTTTTTTAGTTAGCCAATAAAAGGTGTCATTTTGCTTGGCTTTTCTCTACATTCATAATGGCTAACACGGTACAACACCCTAGTACTACAGTAAATGTTGGAAACACTGGGACTATTATGCCTTACTGTACTGTATATTTAAATACACGAAAGATGATGTGATGTCCATTGCAGCTTTGTATAACATTGTCTGTTGGTTCCAAAAGATAACCAATTATATTGGTTTGTGATATAACCTGCCTCATAGAATGTCTAATTAGTTTAGAAGGGAACTGAAAATAATATTTCATTTTTATAATGAGAATAAGCATGTGTTTATTATGTGTTATTTAGTAACTAGTATTTGTGTGAAATGCCTGAATAGTATACTTTTAGCAGTTTTCCACAATAGTTATAAAGAGGTAGTTTCAGAAATATGTAATTATTCAATAAAGTAATCATTTAAATTGTTAAGATTTCTTTTCATTTCATAATAACAACTATTCATATACATAATACTTAGTTGTTCTATGAAATAATGGTATCAATTCCTTTAACTTACATGCTTAATTTTCAGTATAATGTGTTCCGAATACCATTACTTAAAATGTTCAATTGCATGTTGTGTCACCTAAGCCGATGTTACATTATGTAAGTTCAATTTAGAGAGCTTTGCCAACTGTAACTGCTGATCTTGTCACCAGACCATGTAATTTTACACGTGATAATTACTGGCCAAGTCAAATTTAGCAACTGCAGACAACTGTCCAGCACAATCATTCTTGAACCTTTTTCTGACAGCCAGTACCAAGAAGCTGGTACCGTATGAAGAGTTAACAGGTACACCGAGTTCAGCCACAATCTGTTCTATTTTCTAGTCTGTTGTGGTACACAAAATATGAAGCATCAGATAGTCTTTTCTTACTCGTTCTTCTGATTATAAATCCTGCAGGTCATATGAGCCCAATCACTTAAAGGAATGGACCCTGCTACCACTTAAAGGAATGTTCCAAAACTATTTCTCAATTCAGTTACATCTCCCTTTTGCTGTATGAACAAAATGCTAGTACTCAGAGTAGAAGCCCTTGTCCTTGGTCACCTGATACTTTAGTAGCGCTTCAATGGATGTGTCTCCATGGCAGCTCTTCAGCTTTTTGTTCCCTTAAAGGGATAACATGGCCTCACTCCTTTACATTAGGGACTTTGTGCTGTCCCTTAATGATTTGGAGCATCTCCTGATAGGGTGCCCTTTGCTTCCACATGTCAGTCAGCAAGCCTTTTTTCCTCATGCCAGCCCCACATGTCTTAGGTGTGAGGCACTACAATATCTGTAAGCCTGAGTAAATCTTTTCAAACTTTTAACTAGCTGTCACTGTTTCTCAGTTTTACTGGTACCTTCCTCTTTTCACTTCCAGGGCACCACATATGAGAGGCCTGAGTGTTGCACTCCATGCCAATGAGAGTCTCTTTGAGGAGGCTTCTCATGGAAACTTCAGTTAGCCAACTACCACCTTCGTAGTACCTTAGCTACTAACAATATCTTACCAGCTAGTCATTCTTTGATACTACTATGTTTTCAGTGACTTTAGAAAGAAAAAAAGGTACGTTTGAAATTGGTCCATAATCATAAATATGTGAATGCAGTGCTTTCTTGCTTGGTTTATTGTTCCTTTTACACCATCATCCTCCTCTCATTCTTTGGTAAAACTATTTATTTGGAAGATTATTAATCAAAAATAACTTTTGCACATATTCTGCAGTACAGCTTGGAGTAGGCTGATTATATAAATAAATGTCTAAAAGTAAGTTTTGAAATAGTGGTAAGTTTATAAAATGTTATTTATATGCATATGATCTTCATCTGAAAAACATGAAATTTTTCAAGCTTTTATCCTTTGTTTTATGTACTTGTATGTATTGTTATAACACAAACTAGAGAAAAGGATAATACTCAGTAGTACTTATATCTTAACTTGCTACATTTACTTGTTTCCTTCTATTTCTTTACAGAGAGAGATTAGGTTCAGGTCTTCTGATAGAAACGTCCAGAAGTCCACAATGCCCAAAGGTGAGAGTGGAATCTTCAATAAAACATACTTCATTTAGCAATAATTAAAAAAATCAAATATTGATACTGAATCTTTGACCATTTTGTCTCAGTGTTATGTTTCAGCTGGAAAAATGACAGATCTCAATATCGGAAGTAAACATCTGGTAGCATAAATAAAAATAAATAAATAAAATGTATTATTATTGTTATAAATCATTAGTCACAAATGTGTCAGACATTTGAAGCATTAATAAGAATTCTAGAGATGCTGTAATAAAAAAAGAGATTTTTTTTGCCTCTGCGAGCTAATATTTTAATGAACTAAAATATTGCTTTTAATTGACTATAAAGCTGATGTTAAAAAATAAGGTATGCAGTATAGCAGTTAGTAACTTTTTCTGTGTTTAAGAAAGTTTAGTTTACAATTTGTTTTATTGTTTCTCCAATGAAAAAGTTAATTAGTTAAAGGAGCATATTTTAGTGTCCATGTACTAAAACACAATTTAAAAAAATAAATTTTAAACTCTGTGAAAATGTTTAATAAAGCCCTTTGTGTAGATGTAGCATTTTATTGCTTCTTCCCAGTCTCATTTAGTTGGTAAACAGCATTTAGCCATTTGCTAAATAATTAATTACACAGTAATTTTCTAACCTACTCAAAGCACTTTATATAGACACAAAGGAACCACTTCATCCACCCGAGTTATGCAACGACAGCCATTTTTGAACCAGTGTGCTCACCACATATCAAGAGGTGAAGGGTTGAGAGTGATAATTCGCGAGAAAGGGACAGGAAATGATTAGGGGGCCAGATTGACCAGGCCATAGTGTGGAATTTAGCCATGACATAGGGAAACACCCTACTATTTTTCAATGGATGCTCATGGATCTTTGATGACCACAGAGAGTTAGGACCACAGTTTTACATCTCATTTAAAGGACAATGCCAATTTTTATAGCACAGTGTCCCCGTTTCTGCAGTGGGAATTGGGATTCACACACATACCACATCTTTTTTCTAGCAGCAACCCAAGCTTATACAGGATGGTCTCCCAAATAAGTACTGGTTAAGCCCAAACATGCTTAGTTTCAGGTAGACTACCTCTTCTGAAGTGGAAATTAATTCCGCATCTCCAAAGTTAAGTCTGTTTTTTATAAACATTTTTTAAGGTTCCCTTGCAAGGTTTTTTCTGAAAATGTAGTTTTTTTTTCATTGAGGAAGTTGCAATGTTTTCTAGTCCACTGTAGAAGGTTTTCCAAAACTAGAAAAACTAGCAGATGGGAGGTAGTGTATAATGAGTATGGATACATTTATTTCCTGAGGAACACAGGCTACTGTATAGACTCTGAGGATGCATGACTGTGTTGTCTTCCATTGTATAACAAACCTTCATCATTTATTAAAATACAATTCAGTGAAGCTAACATGTGTAAGCATTGATACTGCTAAGCAGAATTTAAACCTTATTAATAAATTAGAACAAAAGATTCTGAAATAACATGCAGTATAGCTACAGATTTATATTTACAGATTTATAGTATTAAGAGTTTTACATATTTGCAGATTTACAGTTATAATTAAAATGTTGCTGCAAATTAATTTTTATTCTTAATTCATATACTTTTTTACTACCTAAATATGGAAAGATTGTAAAATTTTTAAATACCTGCTTGGCTCTTTGAAGTATTTCGTCCAATATGGAACATATACTTATTTAAATAATAAGCAATTAAGTAATAAACCACTGATTTTCTTTTTAATTCATGTGTTTCTAATTATAACGTAATAAACATACATTTTTAAAATTAAGTAGTGGCAGGAACACTAAAATGAGGAAAACACCACATTACCAAGCAAAAAAAAAATACAGAAGTCCCTAAAATCATCTTCAGCTGCTTCCTAAAAAAGAGAGCTAACATGGCTATCCTGACCACAACTCAGAAGAGCTTATTTCATCCCCTGATTTTGTCTACCCAAAATGCAAGAAATATAGCACTGTCATAAATTTGTTTTATCCCATCAGCACTCTGACTCTGTTCACCGACTTGTTCCTGAAAGTAACCTTCCTTAGTTACCTTTTACAACAAGCATAGACACAGTAAACCTCTCCATGCTCCATTACCTTGGTGCATATAATTAATGCTAATGGTTTCACCACTGTTTTCATGTATGATTTTTGTATTTAGATGGTAAAAAATTTGATAAGTTGCAATACTTACTCGCTGAACATGGAATACCTGTATAAGTATCTAATATCTCACTGTAGATGCATGATACTGGCCAGCACATACCATGCATACTGCCATTCTTGAATGCTTTTCTCAGGTAAAATAGTCTATGAATCTTTCACTCTATAAATCACTGAAATGTCATTTTTTATATTATCTGAATTTGTATTTTTTGTAATGTTGTGTGTGTGTGTATATATATATATATACAGTGTGTATATATATATATATATATATATATATATATATGTATATATATGTATATATATATAAAACATTTTTATTCCATGTGACTATTTTTTCTGTTTATGCCTACTTTATGAAAAATCTCCTGCAACTAAATAGGATATTATTCATTTCTACCTGTACAATAGAAGACACCTCACTCATTTTGCCATGTGTGTGCAGTCCTGGAATTGGGATCCAGACATCCTTACACAGTTAAAAAATATCTGCTCCACAGCATAAGCAGCCAAGCTGACCTAATTGCATACTGCAGAGGAATCTTTAGCACCATAAAATGAACTAAGTCCAGAAATGCAGAGAAACATTGTGCTTTGTTATCATCAAAGTGCATTAAATTTCTGCTCACCTTTCCTGGAAGATTGTGAGATAGAGGCTCACTGCTGTCCTGGTACAACAATTAAGTAATTAATTTGCTGCTAGCCCTTTGTACTTACCTTTGTTAGGCTGAATTGATGAAGTGGAAAATGATGGGCAAAGAAGAAGAATTTCAGTTCACATACCATTTTACAAAATTGTCTCTAAAATTAATTTTGCATGTAATTTTTTTGAAATGCATAATGCACTAAAATAGAATTTTGCAGATTTTCAGTTTTTTTTTTGAGCAGAAAGCAAGAAATAATTCTTCTAAAGAGTTATTATATTTCCAAACTGATGTCTCTTTCCTTGGCCGCTTACCTCCACCGCCATGAAGTTCCATGGCTATTTCCATGCCACTCCGTGTAATATTATTTCCCTGCTTGTCTGCATATCCATACCAGTTTCACCTCTCAGTTATCATACTGTTGATAACATCATCTATACTCAGTTTACCTAACACTAAGCCAAGCCAACCCAAAATACTCCTGGAGGCCACAAACCCAGTCCAGTGGAATTTAGCATCTGTGAAGTACTTGTAGCTACGTTTTCTCTAGCCCCACCACCTTTCCATAAAAAAAAAAAATAAAAATCATCCTTACCCTAAACAGGACAATTGAGATCTATTTTTGGTACTCATGCTTGTAGATCGTGTTTGCCTGTAAATGCCTAATGACTCAATGAATGTTGTAGCCTTGTTAATCTAAGTACAAACAGTTGACCTTAGTAGTGTAGTTTTCTCATTTGAACTATTAAGAAATGTTTGCTATTTTTTTTTTAGAAAAATGGTATGTATTCAGAAGCGGCACGGTGGCGCAGTGGTAGCACTGCTGCCTCGCAGTTAGGAGACCTGGGTTTGTTTCCCTGCGTGGAGTTTGCATGTTCTCCCCGTGTCTGTGTGGGTTTCCTCCGGGTACTCCGATTTCCTCCCACAGTCCAAAGACATGCAGGTTAGGTGCATTGACGATTCTAAATTGTCCCTAGTATGTGTGTGTGCGCCCTGCGGTGGGCTGGTGCCCTGCCCAGGGTTTGTTTCCTGCCTTGCACCCTGTGTTGGCTGGGATTGGCTCTAGCAGACCCCCGTGACCCTGTCGTTAGGATATACCGGGTTGGATAATGGATAGATGGATGGATGGTATGTATTCAGCATCCTTCTGTTTCGCTGTGGTAAGAAAGAAAATTAATATGTGATTTATTTGAAATTTTAATAAAATCTAAAATATTTTTTCCTTCCACAAGGTGGCAGCAGTAAGCACAATTGTAAATAGAGGGACACCTTTAAAAGCATATATCTTCAGGAACTACAATCTTCTCCCTGGCACAAAATCACATTATTTAGGTGGCTGTCAGCATAAACTTTGGCAAGCTCTAAGAGCATCATCTGCGGCTCCAGGCTACTTTCAAGAATATTCTCTAGGCAGCTATCTTCATCAGGTAAATTTTGAAACAATCTGTTGTATTAAAAAGGCAAGATGGACTAATTAGGGCAGTTTATCATTTTCTCTTCCTTTTCGTAGGCTTTGACATTGATTTACTATAATGGTATTGGTACAGTATAATCTATGCATGATTGTGCTAAATTTATGAACTGCATGATGACTGAAATAAGACAAATAAAAATAGCCTTTAAACATAATCTGTAAAAAAATCTACACAGCAAATGTTGACCTTTCTGAATTGTATAATGAATGTCACACATTTCAATAAAAAATTGAACACTGTACAGTATGTTACATCAGTGTGATGCACCTAAAAATGCACATGGGACGCTGTACAATCACTGACCATGTGCTCTAACCCCCAAGGCCATGTAGAAGACAATTTCCCCTTAATAAAGTATAGTAAATCAAGCAAATCAAATCAGAATTATTCTTGATAATATAAACCACACCAAAGCAGGTGTTTGCTGTGCACACATGTTTTTTAATTCATTCTAATAGTTTGTACAGGCATGATGGTAAGTATACAAGTATAGAAAGAGTTTATTTGGAGAAATTCTCTTTGGTGAGTGTTTCTGGAGTCTTTGTGCTAAATTGCTGCTCAGGTTGTGCTGTATCTTTCTTTACACCACAGCAAAAAACTCTCATGATTTAAAATCTATACATTTTTTGCAAAATGTATTATTTGTTTTGTTGCACTCAATTTAGTTGCTGTTTGCTGAACATTCTCTAGTGTTGTTTTGTCTTTTTTGTAATACAGAGACCAAAACTGCATACAGTACTCCAGATGAAGCCTCTCTAATTTCCCTTCACTTTTACTTCACAAGTCTGGCTATATAACCTTGCATCGTATTAACCTTTATAACCTTCTGCACTTACCTGGATGAAGACAGTGAAGAGTCTACCACTACCCCTTGGTCCTCATTAATTCTACATCTAAGTTTCAAACCACCCACTGTGTACTCAAGTCTAACATTTTTACTTTTTGGATGTAAACATTTACATTTTTTTTACAATAAATTCTGTCACAAATCAGCTGAAGCATGTAATCTGTACAAGCCCTTCTTTAATGATTAGACTGGTTCTATATTATTTGCTGTTCCATCAAGTTTAGTATTACCTGCAAACGTAACCAGTCTGTTATTAATATTCTTATTAGGATCATTAATGGATATTTAAAAGAGCAATGGTCCCAGCGCTAAACTACCTTACATTATAACTCTTTATTCCTGGTGTTTAAGCCAATTTTGCATGACACTTCTTTTGGTTTATTCCTAAGCCTTTCACCTTATTAAAACCTTTCTGAAAACTAACAGCCTTAGTAACTGCTGGCATGTTTTTAGCTTCTCCACATAACACTCCACATTTTAGAAAATTTGTGATTTTACTGTTTGTACATTTTAGTGTGCCCTTACTGTTCCTAATATACTTTACTTCCTCCTCATGTCTTCCTTTATTACTGAAATCCTGAAAGAATGTCTTTGAGTCATCTTTGATCTTTTCTGCAACATTTTTCTTTAATTCCCTTTTATTATTCCTAATAACGTTATTAACTGTTACTCTGGTGCTATCATAAACCCAGTGGTTAGTGCTGGAGTTAGTGTTCTTGTACACATTATACTTTATATTTATACTTAAAATATTGTGACCACCAGGGAGAGTAGGAGCACCCCAAACCCCCCAGGCACAACACGGTTCTGGGTTCAAATGCAGTATCTTCTTTAATTTTGTCCTCTACCATTCTTCAAATTCTCTTTCACATTAACACAATTACCTGAACAAATTTCTTTCCTTTTTCCAGTCTCTGACTGCCCTTACAGGAAACTCTGCTTCTTTTATGCCAGACTAGGGAGTACTTTGGTACCACAGAATTGCACATTGGAAGTACTTCTGGGTCAGAAGGAAGTCTATTAAAGACATCATATTGATCCCTTGTAGCTCCTCACTACAGCCAAGTACCCAGGCATGGCTGTCCAATAGAAACACAATTTCCATCCTGCCCTGTGAATATTCTTATGGGTGTTCCACCAGTGGGATGCTGTAACCTTAGGGAAAATATAACTTTGGGCGGTAGACACCTCTTGTCTTTCTGTTCCAGCTTCCTTTTCCAGCTGGAAATCAACCTCCCTCCCGGCCAGGACACCCGTCTGCCCCACACTCCCACTCAATATTTATATATGTAATATTTTTCTTTTTTCTTTTTAGTTATTTATTTAACTACCATGTAGTTGTCTGCATTTAGGGGGAGAAATGTCCAGAAGCAGGAGGAGAGGAGGAAGGTAAAGAGAGTGGAACTGAGGATAGGAACTTTAATTGTTGGCAGTATGACTGGTAAGGGGAGAGAGATAGCAGATATGATGGATAGAAGGAAGGTTGATATATTGTGCGTGCAAGAGACTAAATGGAAGGGGAGTAAGGCCAGGTGGATCAGAGGTGGATTCAAATTGTTCTATCATGGTGTGGATGGGAGGAAAATTGGGGTAGGGGTTATTCTGAAGGAACAGTATGTCAAGAGTGTTCTGGAGGTGAAAAGAGTGTCAGACAGAGTAATGATTACGAAGCTGGAATTTGGAGGTGTGATTTTAGTGCATATGCCCCACAACTTGGGTGTGCGATGGATGAGAAAGAAGACTTTTGGAGTGAGTTGGATGAAGTGATGAACAGTTTACCCAAGGCACAGAAAGTGGTGATTTTAGTGGAAGAGCAGATTTTAGTGGATATGTTGGTGAAGGGAACAGAGGAGACAAGGAGGTGATGGATAGGTATGGTGTCAAGGAGAGAAATGAAGAATTTCTGATGATAGTGGAATTTGCCAAAAGGACGGACATGGCTGTGGTGAATACATATTTTAAGAAGAGGGAGGAACATAGGGTGACGTACAAGAGTGGAGTACGATGTACGCAGATAGATTACATCTTTTGCAGAAGAGTCAGTCTGAAGGAGTTTAAAGACTGCAAAGTGGTGGCAGGGGAAAGTGTAGTTAAGCAGCATAGGATGGTGGTCTTTAGGATGACACTAGCAAAATACCCGTGCTTCGCAGTGGAGAAGTATTGTGTTAAAGAAGTAATGAAAAAGAAAAGGAAACATTTTAATAATAACGTAACATGATTGACATTGTAATTGTTTTGTCATTGTGATGAGTGTTGCTGGCATATATATATATATATATATATATATACACACACAAATATATATACATATACACACATATATATACACAGATATATACTGTAAATATACATATATACACATATACATATATATATACATACAGTATATATGCACATATATACATATATATATATATATATATATATATATACATTTATATTTATAGTAAAATACCCGTGCTTCACAGCAGAGAAGTAGTGTGTTAAAGAAGTAAAGAAAAAGAAAAGGAAACATTTTGAAAATAACGTAACATGATTGTCAAAGTAATTGTTTTGTGTATTTGGCCGCAGCATCACGAAGTTGTTTTTGTCTAGCTGCATCAGAAAATGTACCACGACGTCTGACACGCCTCCTTTTTAGTGTTTTCTCACAGCTTGGATTGCTGCTGTTATAATCGGTTTGAGTCTATATACATATCTACATATACACATACATATATATACACACATACCTATCTACATCATATATACACATACATACATACATACACACACACAAATTATATATATATATATATATATATACACATACATACATACATACATACATACATACACACAGGTATATATATGTGTATATATATATATATATGTATGTGTCTATATGTGTGTGTATAGCTTTGGTCACTGAGTGCAAGGGACAAATAATAAAATGTAGTCTATAAGTTATTAAACAGTAAAACATTAACATTTTAAGAAGGACAGGTACATTGAGCATTACTGGAGTGGTTTCGGGTAAACTACATTTTAAAGATGGTGTAACACAACAGGTAAGTAGTACTAACAGCAGCTAAAATGTATATAGATGATCTCTCGGTAGTAGATCCCTTTTGAAAGGCGCTACACGACGGCTGTGGTATAGAAGTTACATTTTCTATGTGAACGTCCAAATTTCTGCCTCTGGTAATGTGCCTTACCGGCATTACCAGCAATTAAAGAAAATTACTTTTGTGTCCTCTGCGGTATTGAGAGAGAAAGGCTTTGTTTTGGGATAAAAGGAAAAAAGGTGTAAAGAAAGGAAAGTTGCCTTTTTCTTTTATATAGTGTAGAGAGATGTCTTCGCTGACAATATGAGCGCCTTTTGGGGACAGTCGCGGTGGGTCTTGTGTAGACTGGTGAGACGTCCCTGCCATTAATCGGCTGTGATGGCACTGTTGGTCCTCCACTCCTGTGCTTTCTTCATAATCCGAGCTGACGACCTCATAATCGTATACGTGCAAAAGAAAGTGCGAAGCACCTTAATATTAGTTTGCAGCGGTGTAGAAAAGGGATCCCGTGTTTGCACTTGTCTGGGCTACAGCTCAGGGGGAGGAGGAAAAAAATTAAAAGTGCTCACTTTGACTTAAGGCAGAAGCGCAGTCAGCGTCTCAAAGGCCGGCACAGCTATGTGCGCGCGCCGGCTGCTCAAGTTTTGCAGGGCAGGAGGCGCCACTTTTTGCAGACACATTCACGTGATCAAAAGTCTCTGCGCTCTTTGGAGGTCATTCACACATATATATATATATATATATATATATATCAAAATACCCGCGCTTCGCAGCGGAGAAGTAGTGTGATAAAGAAGTAATGAAAAGGAAACATTGTAATAATAACGTAAGATGATTGACATTTTCATTGTCATAAGTGTTGCTGTCATATATATATATATATATATACACACACACACACACATATATATACAGTATATATACATATACATCCACATATATATACATATATATATATATATGTGCACAAAACCACGCTTTTATCAAGGCTTCCGTCGGGTAGTCTTTTGAAATGAAATTTTCCTCCAATCAGTCGTAGCAACGCACTTTCTTCCGACTGTTACATTTTTGTAGCTCTGATGTGTGAATCAGTGTAATCGGTGTACCAGGAAATCATGCATTGATAGAAGTTCCCCTTTGCTTGGAATGCAAAGTGTGGTTAAATACGTTATTTTTTAACGCGTTATGGAGCACATGCATCAAAGCTTCTCAGCTGTGCTTGTGGTAAGAAAAGGAAACATTTTAAAAATAACGTAACACAATTGTCAATGTAACCTTTTGTAAGTAGTGCCTGGTGGATTCAGAGTGTGGAGAAACTCTAGAGACAGCATGTATATTAACTTGTGGATTTTTCTGTGAGTATTTGGTGGCAGCGTCACAAAGTTGGTTCCGCAAGACTGCGTTAGCTGCGGAGCTCAGCTCAGAGCGAAATGAGGTGAATGGGAGGGGAGATGATGACGTGACTCCCCCACCCGCCTTAACTGTCAATCCCCACACAAAGACAGTCTCTCGGAATTTGCATAAGCACAGCCCTTCACCAGCAATTTTAACTTAGTTACAAAGTGATCAAAACTCGCTTATATCCTCGCCCTCTCATTAAACTTGTATCCCGCATTAGCCGTGGGCATGACAAACGCCAGCGGCAGCCTGTCTATGAACTTAATTTAAACTTTAGGTTTACATCGTGCTTTGTTTCCGAAGTAGCTGCACTCATGAATATGGTTGTATGTGTCAGTCGCTTGGTTCTTATTGTCTCGCTGCCTTCTCAATTGTATAATGCATGTTTTCTTCAGCACTTTTTGGAGCTCTTCCTTGTTTTCTACGTACTGCGTTGACAGTCAGTTCACGTGATTACGTGGGAGGCGTGATGATATCACACAAAACTCCGCCCCCCACAGCCATCGAGCTCAACACCATTACAGTATATGGAGAAAAATAGCTTCAGTTATGACCATTACGCGTAGAATTTCGAAATGAAACCTGCCCAACTTTTGTAAGTAAGCTGTAAGGAGCCTGCCAAATTTCAGCCTTCTGCCTACACGGGAAGTTGGAGAATTAGTGATGAGTGAGTCAGTGAGGGCTTTGCCTTTTATTATTATAGATTGGAGATCAAGAAGAGGAAGAGAGTGAGGGCAGAGCCAAGGATCAAATGGTGGAATTTGAAAAAGGAAGACTGCAAGGTTGGGTTTAGGGAGGAGGTGAGACAGGCACTGGGCGGCAGTGTAGAGTTATCAGACACTTGGGCAACTACAGCAGATGTAGTAAGGGTGACAGCAAGAAGGGTGCTTGGGGTGACATCTGGACAGAGGATGGAGGAAAAGGAAACCTGGTTGTGGAATGGGGAAATACAGAAGAGTATACAAAGGAAGAAGATGGAGAAGAAGAAGTGGGATAGTCAGAGAGATGCAGAAAGTAGACAAGAGTACAAGGAGATAAGGTGCAAGGTGAAGAGAGAGGTGGCGAAGGCTAAAGAAAAGGCGTATGAGTTGTATTAGAGGTTGGACACTAAGGAGTGAGAAAGGACCTGTACTGATAAACAGAGGGACCGAGCTGGGAAAGATGTGCAGCAGGTTTGGGTGATAAAGGATAAAGATGAAAACGTACTCACAAGCAAGGAGAGTGTGTTGAGTAGATGGAAAGAGTAATTTGAGAGGCTGATGAATGAAGAGAACGAGAGAGAGACGGTTGGATTATGTGGTAGTGAATCAGGAATTGCAACAGATTAGCAAGGAGGAAGTAAGGACAGCTATGAAGAGGATGAAAAATGGAAAGGCTGTTGGTCCAGATGACATACCTGTGGAAGCATGGAGGTGTTTAGGAGAGATGGCAGTGGAGATTTTAACCAGATTGTTTATTTGAATCTTGAAAAGTGAGAGGATGCCTGAGGAGTGGAGAAGAAGTGTATTTGTGTCGATATTTAAGAATAAGGGGGATGTGCAGGACTGTAGTAACTACAGGGGGGTAAAATTGATGAGCTACAGCACGAAGTTATGGGAAAAAGTAGTGGAAGCTAGGTTAAGAAGTGAAGTGATGATTAGTGAGCAGCAGTATTGTTTCATGCCAAGAAAGAGCTCCACAGATGCAATATTTACTCTGAGGATGTTGATGGAGAGGTATAGAGAAGGCCAGAAGGAGTTGCATCCTGTCTTTTTGGACCTGGAGAAAGCATATGACAGGGTGCCTCGAGAGGAGTTGTGTTATTGTATGAAGAAGTCGGGAGTGGCAGAGAATTACGTAAGAGTTGTACAGGATGTGTATGAGGGAAGTGGTGAGGTTCTACGGAAGGAGTGACAGATGCATTCAAGGTGGAGGTGGGATTACATTAGGGATCGGCTCTGAGCCCTTTCTTATTTATGACGTATATATAATGACGTATTGTATGATCAGAAAGATCAGAATCAGAGCGGTAAATAATTACTGAAATGTTATAGAATAGTTTGAGAAACTTGGTTCCATTTTTTTAAATTGAATGCGGTGAAATATCAGTGCTACACCACAAATCAGCTGATTTGGATCCCATTGTTTTCTCTGAAATGGCCCACTGGAGTTATGACTACAAAGGGTATTTACTTGAAATTTTACATTGGGAAGCTCTTATTTCATATCTATCCTCTAGCATGTGAACAAAGTATAAATTTTCTTGACAGGTTCATCTCATTTAGTTTTTAAAGTTCAGGTGTCACATATATAAAACTTGCATATGCACAAAAAGAGGCTGGAAATGTGTGTATGCAACATTTCACACAAAAGTTGGTATTTATAAAAGAAAACCTAATGGGATAGCCTTTATATATTTATGTCAACTCTGAGCCATTTGTACATGACATTTCAGAGTAAGTGGGAAATGACACTCTTGATAAAATATGTAAATGCAGCCAAACGAGCTAAATAACAACTTACACACATAATAATTCATGTCACTGAGACATTATTATTATGTGTGTTGATGTAACAAACACATGAAAGCTTTTCTACAGTTTATGCTATCTGTTGTAACTTCTCAGCATTAGAAAAAAATATAATACACAAGTGTTATTCAATCCCTGAGAACAAACAGCTCTCCATATTATACCCTGCAGCAAAATCATAGCCTAATGGTTTGATACAATATGGCTTGTTTGGCGGTGCTTGAAAACTTTGCAAATGGCCATATAGGAAAGGAATGAGA
The DNA here is from genome assembly GCF_016835505.1 of Polypterus senegalus. NCBI lineage: Eukaryota > Metazoa > Chordata > Cladistia > Polypteriformes > Polypteridae > Polypterus > Polypterus senegalus. The sequence continues at coordinate 31,079,452 of NC_053161.1, read as the reverse complement.
CTTTACAGACAAGCAGAATTTTTTTTTGACCATGATGGTGACTGCCTTATACAGTAAGTCAATTTAGGCTCCCAAGAGCCAGTCAAGTTATGGCATTTGACAGTACTCAGAGCAATAAACGCACATAGTGAAAATGATGCTACTTTTGTTAACCATAGGCAGTGACAATTAATTAGCACAAAAGGTATCTGCGATGCCAAGATGAGACTGACAAACATTGTGGTTCGGTGTTCTGACTCAACCCATGATTCATTTGTTTTGAAGCAAAGTAGCATCGGCAGATGACTTGCTTATGTTTCTGCTATGTATGACGGCTGGCTTGTTGGTAAGGTAATTGGCTGAATGCTCAGTTTTTCATATGGCCTATACTATTCATAGTAACAGCACCTGACCTGGTGCTTTAACGCTATGCAGGTTTCTCTAGTGCAGGCCAGATGTAGGTCACAGTGTCTGGATGCATCAGATGAGAAGCTGGTCTCCCAGACAATCAAGGTCTGCAGCATTATGATTGTATATATATATGAACTTAATTAGCATAGTCCATAAATGATTATTTCAGGGTGGCAACTGGGCATTCACATCTACACATTAAAAGGTAATTGTAATTTATAAATGGTATATTGCATACAAATGTGAGTGCACCAAGTTTTATAAATCAGATTTTTTTTGTCCATATATTTTCACATTCAAATCCACGCAAAGTTCTTCAAATGAAACTCCAGGTCTGGGAGAAATCCACTGAGCTTTGGTGGCAGATATACATGTGCTGAAGTACAGTAACTCTGTGATGTAGATCAAGAAGCTCCCAATCTGAAGTCTCTAGTCCATTGGAGAAGCCTAACCATAAGTAGTGGTTCATTTCTGAATATGCTGGTGGAATTAATGTAGATGGATTATTCAAAGGCATGATGCAATTTGAAGTAGATTTCTCTTGTCTTTTCATTCAGCCGAGTTTTCAATATGTGCTTTGTTCTGCCCACCTCTAAATATCTATTAATTAAACAAAAGTTTTTCTAAAACATTTTTTGTTTGTTTTGTCATGACACAATTTTGCTATATAGTTTAGCACTTATTCAAATTTTATCCTCAGATGCATATAGGATATATGATATTTATAAGGATATATGATTTTTATAAGGTATATAGAAAAATAACAGAGGCTTAAATTAAGGCAAAAATCCAGTGACATGGAAACTGAGGACATTTTCCCATCAGTATGATATACAGTGATCCCTCGCTGTATCGTGCTTCGACTTTCACGGCTTCACTCCATCAGCGATTTTATATGTAAGCATATCTAAATATATATATCACGGATTTTTCGCTGATTCGCAGATTTCTGCGGACAATGGGTCTTTTAATTTATGGTACATGCTTCCTCAGTTGGTTTGCCCAGTTGATTTCATACAAGGGACGCTATTGGTGGATGGCTGAGAAGCTACCCATTCAGAGCACATATTATGTATTAAGTAAAACTCCTCAATGATATACGATATGCTTCCCACGGGGTGCTTCACATAGTAAAAGCCCAAACAGCACCTATTAATTTTTGATTGTTTGCTTTTCTCTCTCTCTCTCTCTGACATTCTCTGCTCCTGACGGAGGGGGTGTGAGCAGAGGGGCTGTTCGCACACTGGCCTAGAGGATATCGACTCTCCTCTAAAAAATGCTGAACGACTACCTTCACATTGCTCCCTTCCCTGCGGGTGCTTTGTCGGATGGTGCTTCGCATACTTAAAAGCCCAAACAGCACCTATTGATCTTTGATTGTTTGCATTTCTCTCTGTCTTTCTCACTCTCCGACATTCTCTGCTCCTGACACGCACTCCTTTGAAGAGGAAGATATGTTTGCATTCTTTTAATTGTGAGACGGAACTGTCATGTCTGTCTTGTCATGGAGCACAGTTTAAACTTTTGAAAAAGAGACAAATGTTTGTTTGCAGTGTTTTAAAGTCCCTGTCTCTACAACCTCATGTGTTTCTGGGCAAATCTGTGACCCAAGCGTGACAATATAAAAATAACAATATAAACGTATGGTTTTTACTTCACGGATTTTCACCTTTCTGTGGGGGGGTTCTGCAACACCACCCCCGCGACTGAGGAGGGATCACTGTACCTATTATCAATATTATATTAATATAAACCAGGGTATGCATAAAAAAATTCTCAAGTACCCTATTTTTGCGATTGCATCAAAGAAATGTACTATTTTAAGATATTAATGAAATTTTATTGTATAGTGTTGTATTTTAAAATATTTTTAAAAGAAAGCCGAATAAGAAGAATAACAAAGCAGTGGGAAGTTTCTTTTAGCAGTTTCCAACAATTGTATCAGATTAAATGACAATTTAAGATTGCCCTGGTATGAGGCTTGGTTTTGCTGTACTACTTTGAACAATACAATAGAACGACATTCTACACAGGATGGGTACCATCTATTGCTTGTAATGGCAAGACTAGATTCCATCTTCCTGCCACATTCATTAGAATTCATTTTGAAATAAATTGATGGATAAATGGTGATTAATTATTTGGTGTAGCTAAATCGTTTACTGTCAAAAGATATTTATATTCTTTTAACTGGATGTTGCATATATTAGCAGATTGTTCTAATAGCCTAATGACATAGAAGTTATCAAAATGCACTTATTATGAGTGTAGCTGCATTTACCCAAAATTACCAAAGATCTGCAGCTTTAGTTTGATTCATGGGATTCTGGCAAAAGTGTGACACGTTAAAGTGATTCCACAGACAAAATATCTTTGTTTTTAAAAGCTTTAGTACAAATTCTAAGTAAAACAGTTCACACAAAAATAGAGAAAAGGTTGGTATTGCAAAGTAAAGAAAAGTCCTTGCTTAAAGAAAATTCAGTTTTATGGCTTTTATCTTGTTTCATTTCTTTAAGTTTGCTCATACAGCTAAACCATTTCTAAATGGTCAGAAAAATGTATGCCTATCCCATTTACAAACTGCAAAAGGGTCTATCATTCCATGCTAGCAATGAGACTAATTCCAAACTGACTTAATTAACAACCAAGAAGGTTCTTTTTCATGTTAAACTACAAGGGGTAAAGGCTATACCATAATCTGTACCTATGAAAGAAAATTATATTCTGTTCAAATTAAGCAAACATTAATATGAGTTTAATTTAAAACATCTCTCTAAGATTGGCTGTTACAATGATTCATATTTTTGTTAAAATTTCTTTTGCCAGAATTCCCTGACACTGCCATTTAGCAGCTTATTACTGTGAAAAAGAGTCAATTTTCACATTTACTCCACTTAAGATCTGAATGACAAAAATGTATAAGCATGGCATTTTCTTAATTAGGCATTGTTTTAAGAAGTACTGCCTTTAGACAGTTTTTGATTTTTATGTTTTATATGTGTCTTGTTAGTGCCACAGTGTTGCAGTGGTTAATGCATGCGCATCATCGATCCAGAGTGCATGTTAGGTGAATTGCGGACTCCAAAATGCCTCCATATTAGTTAATACACATGTGTGTGTCAATGTGCCCTTCTTTGTGTTGGACTTGTGCCGCAAACTCACAATGTGCCCAGTGATTCCAGGATAAGCATCAGACGCTTGTAACTCTGAACTAGAAAAGTAGGTCAGAAAATGTTTAATAGTATCATTGTTATTTACAAAAACATAACCCATACTTCAAATTGAACTTTTTTAGGAACATTAACAACATAAACTATGCATTATCATTCACTCTTGTCATAAGAGTGAAACCAACATTTCTTACTGTTTATTTTCAGAAATGCATAACAATTTATATAAGTTAAAAAATAATGCTTAAGCCAAGTTTATAAGTGAGTAGCTTTTGTTGATATGAAACGTATCTGCAGTGACAAATTCTGTATGTTGCTAATTACTGGTTATTATTTATCCTTAAAAATGCCAAGTCATTTTATGTTATAATTAAGAAATTCAAGCACTTGTGAAATAACATTTATTTCATAAAAACACAGACTATTTTTGAAATGGCTTCCTAATTTTGTATTATTCATAAAGAAATACAAGAAAATACACTATACATCCATCCATCCATTATCCAACCCGCCATATCCAAACTACAGGGTCACGGGGGTCTGCTGGAGCCAATCCCAGCCAACACAGGGCGTAAGACAGAAAATAAACCTTGGGCAGGGCACCAGCCCACTGCAGAATACACTATGCACTAGCAGCAAATACAATTTTAAAAAATAATTGTAAGTTCAAAAACTAGCATCCTTGTCAAGATTGCAGCATAAGCACAAGAGGGTGAATATCATGTAGTGGGGGCCTCACTTATTCACTTGATTACCTGCGGGACCTTGGAGTAATAATGGTTGAGAACCACTGTGCTAGAGCTTTTTTAAAATGGAAAAGCTTCAGATTTTAATAATCTGGTTATACTATAGTAATGTGTTTCTTTTTGTAAAAAAGTGGTTTTCTTTTTATTGCATTCTTGCAGTGGGTATGGTAATATATATTCACAGTATTAATCTAAATCCAAATAATACATTTAAAAATAGCTTCTCTTCTTGGAAGATTTTTGTAGGATTATCAAGATGTTGGACAGATTGATTAAAGAATTTGAATTGGCCTTTATATATTACCATCTGTAATAAGGAAAAATCAAATACAAACACCAGAATTTGCCAATTCTAACTTCCTCTGTGTACCATTCGATTCATACATACTTGTGCAGTTTTTTTTTTTCTTACATTAAAAAAATAATATTAATGATTGCCATTATCACAAAAGCAAGGACATATACAGTGAAACATTCATTTTTGTATCACTGGAGCTTACTATCTATCTATCTACACAGCCACTTGATGATTAATGCTAAGCATGTCCTCAGAATCAATGAGGGAAAGAGGTTACTATGGATTCTACTAAGTCATTATTCAAGTTTTAGACTGGTGATTCTCTCAGTTTGCTATATGTAGGGTTTTAGTAATCACATAAGCAAAATGATGCCCTCAAAATTAGATAGCACTTATTTAGCACTTCTCTGCATATACTGCTGTGTTTGAAAGTAGTATTTGACATTTTTGTTATTGCTCCTGTGGACAGTAGTCACCTTATTCATGTTTCTTTGCATTGCAGCTATTGAAACACATGCTTTTTAAGCTTGTACTGGGTAAATGCTACACAAAGAGTTCAGCTAATAGTAAAATGTCGATTTTGTTTTTTGTTTGTGTTTTATTTCTTGCATGGGAGCACATTATTGACCATATTTAGATTATCTTGCAAGTTAATACATTATTAAATATGAGCAATTACAATTAAGTTTGCGTAACACGGTTAAAAACCGTATGCCTCTATACCTTACACAAGGCAAGGCTAGACACTAACTGGAGAACATTGTTCACTCAAAGCTGTTAGAAAATGACAGGAAAATACCAACACAATTCTGTTCACGGGGTTTGTAGGAACCTCCCATATTTTATGCATTATCATCTAGTAAAATATTCATGAGTTTTATAAAACTAGGAAAATGGCTTTTACAATAACATTTAATTAATTTTGCATAATTTGCAATATGAACGTTTTATTTTAAGTAATTAACTGTATCGGTGGAAGAAGGCTGCCTCTCATATACTTTTTCAACCTCTGTAAGAGTGTTATCAAAATAACTAGAAGCTAACTTTGATTTGGCAGCTAGTAATGATCAAATACATGAGTAGAAATTTGTTATATTCCACACAGTGAAAAATGCTGTGTTATTACTTATCAAAGAAACTAGGATTCATCCATGTGTCATTCTCCTTGATGCAGGGCACGACCTGCTGTTAATAGAAGAATGTCACAAATACTCATAATCTTATCAAGTCTCAGTTGATGAACCATGACAACCATCTGGCAACAGAATCTGTTGTTGGTTTATTTATATTTACAGTGTGAACAAATGTAGATACTACTGCTAAAAGAGTAGCTTTATGTTGTAAGTGTTGTTTGAATGCATGTCATGTGAAAAAGTAAGTACGCCCCCATGAAATGTTTTTTTTTTTCTTTTATGTGGACATATTAAGATGTAATGATAATTTAAACAGCATTTTTAGATAAAGATGATGTAATTAGTGAAAAACTAATGAAAATTTTACTTTGCAATAATTTATTTAGCGCAAAATGATAAATGATTTCCACCTGTGGATAAAGTAAGTACACCCTTGGCTCTAATAGCTGATATTGCCCCTTTTGATTGAAATACTGTAACCTCAAGTATGTGTTTCCTTTAACTGTCTACCAGCCTCTGACACTGCCTGAGTGAAAGTTGTTCCTCAAACTTTCAGGTAGAATTCTTTCAGCTGTGTGATGTTCATGAGGTATTTTACATTCACACCCCATTTTAATTCTCCCTTCAGCATCTCAATGGAATTTACATCTGGGACTTGACTTGGCCATTCCAGAACCTTGCATTTCTTTCATTTTAGCCAATCCTTGGTTGATTTACTAGTATGTTCAGGATCATTGTCATGTTGCATGGTCTAATCTATGCTGAGTTTCAAACATTTATAACAAATGGTCTCACATTATCCTCAAGCACCCTCTAGTACAATGAAGAATTCAAAGTAGATTCTGTTATGGTGAGCAGCTCATGCCTGGATACAGCAAAGCAGCACCAAACCATAACATTTGCACCACCATACTTTATAGCTGGTATCAGATTCTTCTGGTCAAATGTTGTCTTTGCTTTTCACCACATGTTTTTTGGTACTGTAGCCATATAAATTTATATTTGCCCTATCTGTCCAGAGCACATTGTTCCAGAAGTTCTTGTTTTTGCTGAATTGTTTTTTGGACAAAAGTTACTCTTTTTCTGATTATATTTTCTGGACATCAAAGGTTTCCTCCTGGCATATCTCCCATGTACATCTAACTTGTGCAACCTCTTTCTAATGGTAGGCTAGGAAATCAACAGTAACTGCCATTTAGGTCCCTTAATGAAATTTTGTGGTTCTTTTGAAGCTTCTTGCAGCATCTTACAATTTGCTGTCTGGTTGATCTTGCTGGGTTGGCCTCACCTGGACAAGTTGGCAGTTATTTGAAATCTTCTCCACTTGTAGATGATCTTGTGGACAGTAAAATGGTTAATTTCCAATTGTAGATCTTTTTAAACCCTTCTCAAACCCATTGGCATCTATAACCTTTTTCCTGAAGGCCTCAGAGAGTTCTTTCGATCTAGACATTGTAGAAACAGTCTTTCAAAGGAATTCAAGTCTGTTTTTGACCTCCTGCAATTAAAGAATAAAGGCATCCTCTTGACAGCAGCTGTCTCTCTGCAAAGGGGTGGGGATGGAAATTGCTCTACAAGTGGCAAGCCCCTCAGATGGGTTAAAGCTGTTTGCATGAGGAAATCAACCACTTATGAAGGTTTTTATGACTATGAGTTATGAGACTATTGCGTGAAGGCTGTTGGCATGCTTTTGTTTGATTAGTGTTTGTGTATTTCTGTAAATAAACTGGCTTTAGAAAAGAAGGTGCCGCATTTACTGCCCATATGTATACAAATGTAAACCTACTTTTATCCACCCATCTATATATACATATATACAGTATATATATTAATGCTGGGCACCGATTAAAATTTTTAATTGCGATTAACGCAGAAAATACATTTTTATGTGTTAATTCCGTGATTCTCTCCATGTTTTCCATATCGCTAAAATAATAGGGCTATGCAGTGCATCCGGAAAGTATTCACAGCGCATCACTTTTTCCACATTTTGTTATGTTACAGCCTTATTCCAAAATGGATTAAATGCATTTTTTACCTCAGAATTCTACGCACAACACCCCATAATGACAACATGAAAAAAGTTTACTTGAGATTTTTGCAAATTTATTAAAAATAAAAAAATTGAGAAAGCACATGTACATAAGTATTCACAGCCTTTGCTATGAAGCTCAAAATTGAGCTCAGGTGCATCCTGTTTCCCCTGATCATCCTTGAGATGTTTCTGCAGCTTAATTGGAGTCCACCTGTGATAAATTAAGTTGATTGGACATGATTTGGAAAGGCACACACATGTCTATATACGGTCCCACAGTTGACAGTTCATGTCAGAGCACAAACCAAGCATGAAGTCAAAGGAATTGTCTGTAGACCTCTGAGACAGGATTGTCTCGAGGCACAAATCTGAAGAAGGTTACAGAAACATTTCTGCTGCTTTGAAGGTCCCAGTGAGCACAGTGGCCTTCATCATCCATAAGTGGAAGAAGTTCGAAACCACCAGGACTCTTCCTAGAGCTGGCCGGCCATCTAAACTGAGTGATCGGGGGAGAAGGACCTTAGTCAGGAAGGTGACCATGAACCTGTGGAGAGAGGACAACCTTCCAGAAGGTCTCTGCAGCAATCCACAAATCAGGACTGTATGGTAGAGTGGCCAGACGGAAGCCACTCCTTAGTAAAAGGCACATGGCAGCCCACCTGGAGTTTGCCAAATGGCACCTGAAGGACTTTCAGATCATGAGAAACAAAATTCTCTGGTCTGATCAGACAAAGATTGAACTCTTTGGTGTGAATGCCAGGCGTCATGTTTGGAGGAAACCAGGCACTGCTCATCACCAGGCCAATACCATCCCTACAGTGAAGTATGGTGGTGGCAGCATCATGCTGTGGGGATGTTTTTCAGCGGCAGGAACTGGGAGACTAGTCAGGATAAATGGAAAGATGACTGCAGCAATGTACAAAGACATCCTGGATGAAAACCTGCTCCAGAGTGCTCTTGACCTCAAGCTGAGGCACGAGTTCATCTTTCAGCAGGACAACGACCCTAAGCACACAGCCAAGATACCAAAGGAGTGGATTCAGGAAAACTCTGTGAATGTCCTTGAGTGGCCCAGCCAGAGCCCAGACATGAATCCGATTGAACATCTCTGGAGAGATCTTAAAATGGCCGTGCACCGATGCTTCCCATCCAACCTGATGGAGCTTGAGAGGTGCTGTAAAGAGGAATGGGCAAAACTGGCCAAGGATAGTTGTGCCAAGCTTGCGGCATCATATTCAAAAAGACTTGAGGCTGTAATTGCTGCCAAAGGTGCATCGACAAAGTATTGAGCAAAGGCTGTGAATACTTATGTACATGTGATTTCTCAGTTTTTTTATTTTAATAAATTTGCAAAAACCTCAAGTAAACTTTTTTCATGTTGTCATTATGGGGTGTTGTGTGTAGAATTCTGAGGGAAAAAATGAATTTAATCAATTTTGGAATAAGGCTGTAACATCACAAAATGTGGAAAAAGTGATGTGCTATGAATACTTTCCGGATGCACTGTATAGTCTCGCTAGCGATCAGTAGAGATCAGTGATCTTCTTGTTACTGCGCGTTTCAATACGCTTTTGCTAGAAGAAAAGTTAGCTTTGTTGATTTGACCTCGATTCCCTGCATGTGCATGAGTAGCGAAGAGCAAACAGCTTCTAAAATGGCATGTGGAGAGATATCAAAGTGAATGCTGAAAACAAAATAATCTGTGGATTACTTTTTTCATATTATCGCTGAATCAGACTCCAATTTTGATGCAAGTGATCTGGAGATGTAGATCGAAAACAAAAGTGAGGTACCGGTATCAGCTGATCGGTCCCCAGCTGATCATGGTGCTGAACATGTTCGTGTAGCTGATGCACCTATGGCAACATTCGCCTTGGAGGACAGACACTTACGATGACAGGAGGTACAAACCATATTGCGTCTCACTGCAACTAAAACCCCCGTGCACCTGTCTCACAAAGACAGCCAGACAGCCAGCCAACCATGCATTCCTAATGGCCGTTGAGCAGGAATGTGACTGCTGGCCCCATGCAGCCGCTGCTGCCACAAACTGCAAACAGGCGCTGACAGCAGGCACAACAAGCAGCAACAGATGTTTTATATTCATTTATGTGTGAAACCATTGCTTTGTGCGCTTTTCAGAAAACGGAGTTTTTTGGAAAATATTAGCCCTCAAAGAGTTGCTTCTGAACATAGGCTGTTTATGCTGCTTCCTGATGAAAGAAAAATGTTTCTGCTGGTATCTGTTCAGATAAAAAAGAAAACAGATTTAGAAATGTTAACTTGCTGTAGCTCGAAAGGTACCTGTTATAAATTTGTGATTGTGGCTGTGGATTCTGAGGGTAACTTGTTTTTCTGTAACAAACTAGACAAAACATTAAACAGCTTTGGTTTTATATTTGATTTGATTACATTAATATTTAAGTTGAGATTTACAAGAAATATTTTAACTGCTACTATGTAAAGGGAATACTACTGTTAAAATGCACCTTATTTGTTTAAAGTGTTTGCAAGCCAAATATACGGAATACACTATTTTTGAGTTCATTATTGAATTTTGCAAATAACAATGTGATTGTTGTGATTGTATACGATTAATCGCAATTAAAATTTTTAATTGCTGCCCAGCACTAATATATATACACATACACACACAACACATACTCACTGTATACTGTATATACACAACAGCTAACAACCGCTGGAAAATATAATGAAAATATATGCAACTCACAAATAGTAACTGATGTTATAGGGAAATTTTGCATTAAAGAATATTAATTTACATTTTTGATTTGCAGGGAGCTTTACAGTGTAATACTATATATATTTAAGTTTTAATCATAGTTTTTAGAGCTATGATACAAACATATTTCTAAATTGATGGGACACAGTGGGTTTTTGTTCATTTCATTGCCTAAGGGTGCTGCAGATACTTTCTTTCATACAAAATTATCTGACAATATGTCATTTCCGTCCTGCATTTCCAGCCATGGTCAAGAACTTGAACTAATGACCTTATGTCAAAGGGCAGTGATTGAGTGATTACATTTTGTTATGGTGCGTGAGAGCTAAAGACCTTACTAACTATAAGCACACACTGAGTTTAAAAAATGAAATAAATAAAAAATTCTTTCTCATTTCCCCTTTGCCTTATTATTATGGAGGAAATAAAACCTGAACCCAATTCACCTTAGCTGAGATGAATATATTCCTTACAGATTAAACTAAATCAGGAAGTTCAAGATGTCTTATGGGGAAATAAACCATTGGAGTTTTGGTATTAACAAACCCTGCTGATGAGCTTTATTTTATATGAATAGCTATAAATGGAAGTGATTGAATGTTCAAAGGCATGAAAATCCTCAAGCCTTTCTTTAGAGTAGGTACACAAGACTTCTACATCTTAGTGTGTGGAATTGTCTTTCCTGTAATAATATAGTAAAGCAGCCTGAAGCTTGCTAAGTTTAATTTAAGATCACGTAGAACTTTTGTATAATTTCATAAAATCCCACTTCCCGATACTTATAACTTGAATGGTCACAGCCGTTCTGACTGTCCTAGGTAGTTTGATTCTCAGGAGAGTGAAAGTTTGCTTCTTTTTCAACCACCAAACCTGTTGTGTTTATAAAGTCTAATGCCAACCCCTTTTGTATGATTTTTACAACCTGGGCAAGCGATTGCTCAATTACTGCAGATGGACTGTACAGATGTTCTTGACAGATCTAAAACAATTCTCAATAGTGCAATAGCTAAGATTTTTAATGCTCAGATTTATCAGAAATAAAATACATTAGGCTGTAGCTAGGAATGTCTGCAGTATTGCAAAGTTCCTCCCAGTTCTAGAGTGGTTTAATATATCAAATTTTGGTAGTTGCTGTGTCCAACCTGCCATGACCCATGTGGTGTTGTTTGGACTGGATGAAGTACAAGTTCACTGTTAGAAACAAATTTTAGTCATGTTATCGGCAATGTAAGTAAATATGTCAGGCTTTTGGAGAGATAAACACGTCTCTTTTGAACAACAAGAAGAGCCTGTTTTCCAAGCCATGCCAATGCTAAGTTGCTTTGTTAATTTAACTTCTACTGGTGATAAGGTGTGGGAAACATGGACTTGTGCTAAAAGTGTGGCAAGAATCTCTGTGAAATATGTCCACAGGTCTGAATTCCTAATAACAAAGTGCCAACATGGTAGTATATTTTGCTTTATTTTTTAATTTAATTTTAGACTTGAGAATTTATGTATGGTAAATGTTTATTCAATTCTCCATTTCTCAGAACTATTTTTAGTCTGTTCCTCCTTAATTATCTTCTCCTACCTCACGCAAGAGGAGAACAATGGACCTGTCTTCTCTGCTGGTTTAGCTTTAGCAACTGATGCTGGATGGTTAGGAGCTGCCTTTGTGTTCAGGTCTAGCAAGTTATATATTTTTGAATGATCTGATTTTCCAGTGTACTTTAACATTGATTCATGTTTTTGCCTTTTCCAATTTTAACACATTTAGCAGTCTGTGCTGCACATGTTTGTCTGGCAATAATTTTTTTAGACTTCTATAGCCCCAGTCAACATTATTTTGGTTTCTCAGGAAAAACACAGATTTTTATTTCTGTACTTAAGTACAACATGGTAATGAGACTAGTTAAGCATTCTGCACCAACAACAAAGAGTAATTCAGAAACACAATCAAAGATTACTGTTTTCTTTCATCCAACATAAAGTTTAATGTCTACATTCTACAATGTATCAAAGTCTTAAGTTGACTTCCTCTGCTAACAAAGTTTTTCCCTCTCCTTTTTCAAAATTGCTGTCTGCCTCACTTTACATGTTTAATAAGTGAAATTTGTCGCAAGCCCCTTTAACCTTTCTGAGTTTTTTTTTTTTTATTCTTGTAGCTGGTAACACTCAGTCAAAGTGAAAGTAAACATTTCTTTTTAATTGATCTGAAATAATACATAGGTCATTTTATCCTTTTGATACATTCACCCCACACCCATGTTTTAGCAAGTGGATTGGTTGGTTGAGGTATTTTCTGGAAAGTTTCAGGCTTCTTTGAATACATTTATTTTTAGTATTAAACTCACATATGCTAGATAAATGTCTTAGAGATGAGAGTTTCAGCTTTAAAATGTGCATTAATTTATTATGCCAACACTTTCGTTGAAAATTATTCAAGCAAGCTGTGTGAGCTTGTGGTAACGTAAAAGATTGTATTCATGATTAGCAATTTAAAGCTCTGCTGTCAAAGATTTAATGTATTGTACACTGATTTATTTAAAGAAATATTTCTTCCTGACGGGAAACCTTCTACATGCAGTGTATTTTTCCATGAATGGATGTATCGCATGAATAAACAACCTGTACTTTCCCTTATTTGCTCAGGCTATTATACAGTATTATGGACAGGACTACTATATATTTTCCTCCTTGAGTCTTTCAAACTAAATCCATCCGCCTTGCAGTCATATTTGATTTTCTGAATCCACTGGCAACATATTTGTAATGTTGATTTTTTGGCAAATGAATATCAGGCACAACAAAAAAATGTACCATTTCTTAAGCACTGTTGTTGTTTATAAGGTTAGAAAACAGATGCATTAACAGTGTGTTCTTTTAGTATTTCTCTGTTAAACACATCTGTTCAGTTGTTATTTGTATTAACTCATTCTACTGCTTTATTTTTAATAACTTCCTTTAAGATATTTTTATAGTGACACCTCTTCAAAAATCTGACTTTTATTCGATGAAAGCCATTTATGATTCAAGAGTATTATTATATAATTACATACTACATCACTCAGTGTTTCACATTCTCTCCATGTCCATTGGGGAATCGGGGGGAAGGAGAGTTCTCTGGGTGCTATGCTTTTCCTACCAAGTACATGTTTTGTTATGTTAGTGCCATTTCTTAATTAGTACACTTTTTGTAGATGTATGCAAAAGTAAGTCCTGTGGTGGATTTGCAGGGTTAGCCCTTGCCTGATGTTGGTGGACCAGGCTTAGGATTAAGCAGGCTTTGAATACATTTTGTTTAGTGTGTAATGGTGTTTTCATATATTGCATCCTGAAGAATTTGTGTCCTGAAGTTTCTTTTTTCTGTTTTATTTAAGTAATTTTATTCTAGGGGGACTGTTTTGATCCTCCTGACAGGTACCTGAACCTCTTTTAAGATAGTGTAACTTGGACTTGTAGATACAGACCACCAAGCAGTTTTATCTTTATTATTTTTAGGTTTTTTGTGGGACTTTTTGTTGGTTGCAACACTTTGTGAATTTGTTGAAACATGGTTGAGAGAATTTTACTCTTTATCCATTGTAATTTTTTCTGGACTTCATGCCTTCTTGTTGTCTGATACACACACACACAACTAAGGCAGGATTTCAAACTATAAACATAAAGAGACTTTCAAGTTCATTGTGCTGGAAATCCTTTATGTGATATATAGTTTTAACAGTAAAATACTTTTCATTTTTGGACTTGTCAGTGCACAGTATGCTAAAAGAACATTACAAACCAACTGGTAATTGTGTTTGACTCCACATACTTTTGAAATTTATTTTGAAGACATTTTGATGTCACATTTCCTCATTTTTAGGCTCTTTTTAGAATAATAAAAACAGCAGTTTGTCTTTCATGCCTTGATGTGAAAAGATTTTCCTGCATTGGAAGTTTCTAAGTGTGGTGTTTCAAGTTGATGTTTTAATGAGATCCTTAATATAAAAAAAAAAATCACACCGTGACACCACATTAGAAAAACAATTCAGTTCTTTTTATTACGTGGGTATGTCTGTTGGTTTATTATAATCTGGCTAAAATCGGATCACAAAAGACGTGGAGGGATAAATAAAATTGAACATTTTTAATGCTGCAGTGGAGGACTGTAATTGCAGACTGTTTAGGTCTAATTAGGTCTCGCATCAAGCCTCAGAAAGCTGAAAAATACTCCAGATAAAAAATAACACTTAAATAAAATTTCACAGATAGATAGAGAGTTTAAAGACATTTAATTAGTGCAAACTAAAATCAAAACATTTTGTTAAAATGAAATGTTATGTTTCTTGTAACTTCCATGTAGATAGTCTAAAGGCACATTACATTTTTCCTGTTGCACATAAGATGAAATGAGGAATGTGAACATAATCATGGTGAATTATTATCAGAAAACAGTTAATCTTTTATACAAATGAGTGGTTAAATATCTGTGTTAATTGAAGCATGACAAAAGATGTATTACTGTACCATATGGTATGGTCATGGTTATTAAATGTGTACTAAGCCCCTTCTGTAGTCACTTTTTGTGTTGAATAGGATATTGTTTTGCTCAAGACACACTGATTTGAGCTGTTATCCAGTTGGGAGAGTGTAGTATTTTATACTTTAAAAACATTTTACATAAATGAAACATGTCATCAGTGATGAGACTTTTTGTTATTAACTAAAAGAACCTAAAGAGGCTGGCTGAACCTTATAGCATTTAATACCTCAACAAACAGGTGTCTCATCTTCACTTATTATAGTATTTGTTACATTCTTCATCAAATGTTTAGTTGAGCCGAGAAAGTTCTGTTTAATTTTCTTTCTCTTTGTACTTGTGCACTCTTCTCCCAGAGAGAATTGGCACACCATCAAGGTTTGGGTTCTGCTTTGTGCCCAGCGATGCAGGAATATTCACTTGTTTCCAGTGTCTGTAAAATTACAATAGGCTGGTTTGGTAAAATGATTAATTAAGTTACAATATAATGAAAAAGAATGTGCTCCAAGTCTGCATTGTTTAGTATATTTCACAATTAAAATTAAGCCAGTCTTTCTCTGCAATGTATTATAGTATATAGAAAGAGTGCTTTAGTGTGTAAGGTATTCAAACAATGTTCATGTCTGAAAAATGTTTTTGCCCCAAGCTATTTTGTAACTGCAGTGCCAGCAACCCACAGTCAGAGCATTACTGACCAAATGGAGACAAACTGTCAAACTTCCATGGGGTAGATATTTTGAAACTATCCCTTCCAAATCAAAACGTTAAATTTTAATTAAGTTGTAAAGCAGCTTAGAACAGCATATGTAGATTTACATCATCTCCTGGGTTTGACTAAGGTCAGTCAGTGTTTATAAGTCTACTATAATAAACAAAAATGTGGACAAAAATGTTATACATGAGAAAGTAGTAACACCACAACCACTACTTATTATAAATACATGAGTACTCCTGTAAAGTTTGCCACAATATAGCTGGATAACCACCCAAGGTTCTAAGATAACTTTCAACGAATAAATCAAAAGTGTAATATTCTGACTAACACAAGTATCATTGTGACTGAACAAAAAATCCTAAGCCTGTATAACACAATAAGAACGTTTGGTTCTGCCTATTTGTGGTAACTCCATAGTTTAAAAATGCTTTGCTGGATCAGGATCTGAAAAATGTATAGACATTAGAGGAACTATTTATTATGACCTGTACCTGAGGATTTTTTAAGAGAATGTCAGGCCATCTGTCCATCAGCTGAAACATATACTACCCTAGCCATTGTACATTTAAAAACATTTGATATCACTTGCCTTACATCTTCCTTCATTGCCTTATCCTTGATATCCTTGTATGTCTGAACCTCTCTTAACTTGAGCAAATTTCTGTATGAAATGTCAGACACTGACATTTTAAGATGTCTCTATAAGAGTCTAATCAAATGGTACAGGAAATCTCTGGTTGCACTTTTTGCTGCTGAAGGTGGCCTAACCTGTTTTATAATCCATTGGGGTAATTTTTCACAGGGAGAGCTATTGGGTTTTAAATCAGTCCACCCATTTTCAACCCCAATTTAGTACCATTTATGCTCAAGGAATTCTCTAGTAATAAACCACCCAAAACTGAAGTTTGTGTCAATTGTACCCTTTTCTCCTAATCTAAAGATTCTGTTAAAGATCTCACAGCACATTTTGTAATATACTGTACATTAATTAACAAAATATTCTTATTGTATGATATGCAGGAATATAATATTTTTAGTTGGTGGTACAAAACAGATTGATTAATTGGACTGAAAATGTTGATGTAGACCTGGAGAGAACAAAATTTGATTTGATGCAAAATTGACCTTAATGTATTTGATTTCTGTCAATAATATATAGTTTACATTCATTTCAAAAACCTTAATTCTCCAAAAGCGTTCCATTAGCCACTTTTGGATCTATGACAGTACTTCTGCCTTCTTTTAAAATGCAGTTTTTTGCCTTTGTCTCCAACAGCTGTAATCAGAAAATGAGAGCTAATGTTAGTGTGCACTGAATAATTTATAATGTTGAGTACACAAATGCATCTTTGCATTTGTCCTTGAGTTAAAACATCTAATTTAATGAGGAAGGAAGTCCCTATCTTTCTTTTTTTTTTTGTTAACTTTATTTCTTTACTTTATCTTTGCTTCTGGCAGATGCTGTTTCGCATACACTGGTTCTGTTTGTGCCTCAAGTTGGCTCAATATGAATTCTCTTTTTGGCCAATGACTTACATTAGCAGGTGCAATTTAGTTTTAAAACAGTATAATGAATGTCTGTGAACAAATGTAGCACTTACACACTGCCAGGATAAAGAAAATCATTAGATTGTTTTAAATCCAAATTAAAAAAATTGATTGTGATATTTTAGATATGAACACTGTGTCTGTTTGGATTACACAATCAAGATAACAAATTTTTGTTTCTAGCATGTCTATTTATTTTTTGATGAAGTTGCATTTCTTCAGACTGTACAGTATACACAGCACTCTAAAGTTCATTTAATTCATACTTTAATATTGTGGATATATACCATAGGTAACATTTGTTAATCCATGAGCTATAACCAAAAAATGGCAAAACATGTCATATGTGTATGTTTCCTGACACCTTTTATCACTTAGAGTTAAGTTAGCCTTCATCAAAATATTTTTGCAATCATTTTACCTTAAAACCTGAATGACAGAGATTTGACATCTCCAATGTTTTCCAATAAATTATTTTCAAAGCACCTAATTTCTCATTGAGCAGTTTGATGCATGAACCAAAGTCCAAAGTGAACTTGTTACTTTTGTTGCCCGTAAAAGTCTGGGGTACAAGTACACTGTGCAAAATAGCTTTTCTGAAAGTTTCCTTCAGCTTTCTTTCCTGTTTCTACATGACTCCCCTTGAGTTATTTGATTTGCTAATATGAGGAAAGTAAATTAAGGCATTTTACAAATGCAAGAAGGTACAGTAGATATACATGTTTGAATGATATCCCAATATCTCATCCACACACTTTTTAATAAAAGACATTCTGACTTTTAACAATATAACTGAGCAGTTTGTTCTTGAAATTTCCACTTTTATGAAAATGAGGTTCATGTCCTCTAAAATTATACTGGTATCCTGATGCATTTAATTTAGTTTTAAAGTGAAAGTATTCTGCTAAATCAGCTTTCTTAACTTCTTTGAAAAGTTGATGCCAGCATTCAGTTCCTTTTCATTACTGATGAGTTTCCTTTGCCAGTCGCTTTAGTTCAAAGATAGGGATACACATACTTAGCCTTATCTGTACAAATTGTACTACTATTATGTCATTCATTCTGTATGCTGACTGGAAATGTGCAGAGTGATCAAATAGTCTCACTTAGCACACAGTTCATATATAACCTCCTTTCATTTATATTCATTAATTTTTATAATTTTATTCAACTTTTTATATTTGCTTATGCACATGTTTCTACTTTAACCACTTCTTAATCATTTTGAAGAGTTTCCTTGAGAGAAATGTCTTCCTCTGCATTATTTGTTTTGAAATTGTTTTAACAACAAGCTGGACAAATTGTAATGCTATTTCATAGCCAAAACTCAATTTTGCACAACAGAGTCATCTGCAAAATGTATTTCAGAAATGTATACAATTACCTAGATTTCATGATTTATAAAGTTTCTCTTACTCTTTTCTTTCTTATATGATTATTCAATGCTTTACTAATATATCATACAATAAATCAATACTTTAGTTAGTGTTACATTTGGCAAACATCACCGTTGCCTTCTGTAGTATCAAGTGCATTGAGTACAGCATAGTGAGGAAAATTAACTGTGTAGAAATTCTTTGACTGGGGAAAAATAATATTGTTTTAGCATACACAGTTAACATTAGCTGATCACATGGAACCAAGTAATATCATATACATTTTTAAGCAATTATGTACCATTCTCATCAATTCAGAAGCAAAGACAATTTACTTAGAGGTTGACAATGTATTTAGTTCCATCCAATGTGAAAATCGACAGGCTCAAAGCATGCACATATTATACAGTGAATGACCAGTCTTCTTTGAATATAGTGAATGGTATTTTAAGGCAGAAAATTGCAGAATTGGTGGGCTCTCATAGCAAAATGGTTAATTAGTTTTAGTAAGGGGTGACTTATCTTTGAATAATATGTTGGAAACACAGGTCTGCCGGCAAGAATGCTTTTCAAACTATGAACCTCAGATATGGAAGAGAGGTGATTATGCTGAAAAAGTAAAGAGGACTAGAAGAGTGGAAAGGTGCATAGCAACTCTTAAACCACAGACCAAACAGGCATTATTTCTTTAAATCTCAGATGAGCAATTAGACATGCATTTGTTCAACCACAAATTCTAAACATCAAACCATAACAGTGCTAACTACAAATTGCTTAAAATAATCACTATTGTTGTTAACTGCTTTGGGACTAATATATTGTAGTTAGTTGCCCATGTGTAGGATTAAAATAAAAGTAAATGAATTAAGTAATTATTAATATGGATGCTGTAAGTATACCAACCCTGAATATGATGCCAGTACATTGCACTGCACGGCTAAAACCTGTCAGCAACATGCCCTAAAAGGTGATCAGTAGATTAATTGTGGTAACATTAAAGGTTTGTGTACTTTTGGCATTTTATTGCTTGGATCTGTACAAGTTTAGGAAATTCCTCCATGTTATTTAAGCATAGACAGCACAAAGGCATAACTGACAGACAGAACAGATCAAATAAATAAATTATAAAAATGACTGCATTTAAAAAGAAAATGTTTAAGCTCCCTGTCTCCTCCCACCAATGGAATGAAAACAAAAACAACTACAAAAAAAAATTTCTATACCACATTTTAATACAAAGCATATAACAAGAGGTTAAAGAAAAGATTACAAGGTAAATAATATACTTAAATAAGTATTTGAATGCATAAATGCCAAAAATAGTTAAATAAGAATAAATCGATATGCAGATAAATAATACAGATATACAAGATATAGATAAAGTCCGTAATTATGGATTCGTTTTTAAGTCACTTATGATTCTAATGATGTCTAATGTTATTGTCAGATGTTCAGAGGACACAAAAAGATGCTGTAGAAAACGAAAATCTATGGGCCAAAAGTCTGACCAGTCCTGTCTGGGCATTCTATGCAACATAAATGTGCTTAAGTAGTTCCTATTGTTTTAATGCTTTGTCCTCAAAGAGTTGATGCAATGGGTCTGGGCACCAACATTTTTTACAACATCACAGGTAGTTGCAGAGTACTTTAATTAGATGGTTGCATTTTCAGAAACTAGAAGAGAAAAAAGAAGAGGTTAAGAATATTGCAATTCCAAGGAGTTTATGATATTTCAATACACGTATAATTTATTAGAAGTGGAACTAAGATGCAGCTATGAAAAAGCCATATGAAAAATTGGTTGACTTTATTAAATTTTGTAATGTACACAGGTGATGCATATGAAAAAATAACGGCAATAGTTTATATATTGATCTTCGTCTTCTTTTTTCGGCTACTCCCTTTAGGGGTTGCCACAGAGGATCATCTTCTTTCATATCTTTCTGTCCTCTGCATCTTGTTCTGTTACACCCATCATCTGCATGTCCTCTCCCACCACATCCATAAACTTCCTCTTAGGCTTTCCTCTTTTCCTCTTCCCAGGCAGCTCTATCCTTGGCATCCTTCTCCCAGTATAATCAGCATCTCTCCTCTGCACATGTCCAAACCAACGCAATCTCGCCTCTCTGACTTTGTCTCCCAACCGTCCAACCTGAGCTGACATTCTAATTATACCACCATCAACAATTTCAAGCTCATAATAATGTAATATTGTAATAATCTGAAGATTGGAATGGTTTGTTTTAAGGCATGTGTTAAGAACTATGAAACTTGTGCATAGTTAGATTTCAGTGAACAATTATTAATCAGAACTCACCTTGCTTAGCACTGAGACATTTAAGTTTTGATATTTAGCAGTTAAATTGAACATGCCTGTATGCCAGCAACATAAGGCACAAAACAGAAAATGGCTTAGGATAAAATGCCAGTCCGTTGCAGGTTTATTTATTATTATTTAAGTTTGTTTTTTAGTTAGTTAAAAATCTGTAATGGATTTATTATCTTTTATGTTCTATTATTGAAATTACATGAAAGGGGAAGAAGGCTTATGTGACATAACCATTTAAAAGCCCCAAGATAGTCACATGCTGTGCTGCAGATATACAGTAAGCCAATTTAAACAGTTAACCTCTCTAATTATTCTTGATGTCATTTTTGACACTCTAAAATTTGAATTTGAAATGGCATTGGTTTAGATGGAAATTTGGTAAGGAAATTTGGTGAGTTTGTCATTGGTACGGTGATTGTCATAGCTTGTTAATATTTTTTAGCGATCCTGATCGTCAGTACTTGACCTCTGCATGTTTTTTATAAGGTCTACGTGTTTTTGTCTTTTCGTCGCATGGGTTTTATCAGGGTTCTCTGTTTTTTTGTGTGTTATTTTTTAGTTCGGGGCTGGTAATGCCATTTAGCTCTCAATTAAACACTAAATTAGTCATAGATGGTTGTATATGGCACTGCCCAGCTATACACTAGCAGTGAGTACAGGGATGATAAAGCCTATCCAGATAAAATTTGTTGGGTCATTTCTGACCCCATTCTGTAATGCTGCTTTGAAATAGAAAGGTTATGGATATCTGTAAATGTTAATAAAGTAATGATTGAATTCTATATTTTATTTTTTCTCTTTCTATTTCACATATTTAGGGCATTTTGAGTCTTAATCCATTTTACTATAGTTTAAAAAAATCAGCTTTCCGAGTCAGATTTTTCTCTAAAGAGCTGTTGTTATTTATTTTATTTATTAATGCAATTAGGGAGGACATAGAAATTACATTCCAGGTCCACTATTAGGATTATAGTCTGAACCATGGACATGGGACGATAATAAAAAGACTTTGACCTTTGGTTTTCTCCATGATTATATGACATTGTCATAGTTTTTATTTTTAATGTGTTGGAGGTGCTATAACTTTCCTATGCTGGACTTGTACATAGCCCACACAACGTTATCAAGAATGCAGGGAAACAATCGCAAAAGCTGGCACTCCATGGAGAGAGAGCGAGTGGTTTGTACAGCACTACTTAAGATCTAAAACATATTTAAAACCAAAGTTATATAAACTGTCCAAAATGTGGCCAGTATTATCCATGTCTTGACTTACAAGCAGGATCTTAGACTGTGATTCCTGTGTCCCACTTATCAGTGGTCCAGACCAGAACTATAATTTAAATTTGAAAAGCAGCAGTGTTTACACACATCAAGACCATGGATCACTCAATACTATTACACTTTTACAAGAATACTGACAATCACTTCATGTCTTAAACTTGCAAACTGAATTTACTTGGTGCCTTGGTGTAACAGAAAGATATTAAAAAAGAATTGAAACTTCAACAGTTTATTAAAGGACAGATATTGCTGGGCTCCATTTATGTTAATCAGTTTCAAACCTCCTCGTTTTTCTGTCTTTTTAAACAAATACGTGTTTTAATGGGTACTCATTATGTAATTATATTATTTAATAATAGTTTGTAAAGTTTGTGTTGGTGTCTCCCTGTGAGCTTGTCACTCCAAGAGCACTACACAGAAATAAACTGAACTGATTTGAATTTCCTCCATCCTTTTGGCATCTGCTTTGTGAATGTTCACATTTTAACATTAATCTTCATGCTATCTTTGAATAGCATATGTTGAGGGAGAATCTCCAATTTCAATAGTGGACATGTTCATTCTTTTGAACTAAGTGTTTGGAATGCAAATAGAATTAATTGTATTAATTTTAAACAGCAGTTAATTATACCTACAAAAATTATAATGCTGTATGCAAAATATTTCTGATATTTTTATTAATTTGAGTCCATAAAGATGTTTATTATTTTTACTTCTAAACTGTAATTTATTAATTGTTTTGATATAATTACATATACAGTATAATTAAAAATGATTTGTGCCCATATTCTCTTTCCAGTACTCAAATATTTACTGCTTTCAGTTAAAAACTTTGCTTGTTTAAAGTAACTAGTGATTTGTACTCTGGAATTTGATTTATCTAAAATTTCTAAGAAATCTTGACTTAGTTTGCATGTTACCTACTGAAAGCAAGTCTTTATTGCAGATTCAGAACCTTGAAATATACTATGACCCTCACACAGAGAGTGTTGTTTCTTTTGTTGCTTCATCGTGTGTCAGAAATTGCATATCACCTTTAAACAGCTAAGGATCACACCTTCTGGATGCCTAGACCAAGAGAAAGGTGGCTATCCAGCTGTTTGAAGTTTTTCATTTACCAGACTGAGTATGGACTTTTCTGTCTTCATCACTTAGTGTACTTAGTGTTTTTCAGAGTTTTCTTCATTTAAGCTGCTTTTCTCCCATATCTGATAGAAGTGCCAGTTCTCTTTGTTAGGGGTTATAGATCTGTCTCGGGGATTCATACCTTATTTTCATTTATTTTCTGACAAGTCCCAGTTCTCTCTTATCTAAAATGTGAAATGCTAGTTCAGAAAATGAATGGATAGATGAAAAATGTGAAGTCTCAGTACTGTGAACACAATTATTTGCTTTTTTGCTTGTATAAAACTGGACAAAGAGGGAAGTGACACGATTGATGAACACATTTGCATAGTAATAGTGACTGAAGTTAAGTGTCCATGGTGTATTTCAATAATGTGTGAATATTTTCTAGAAAATATATATTCTGTTTTTGTGAATTGTTGTACATAAACTATACATATTGGTTATTTATGTAAATGGTTGAAATATAATCATGTCTTTTTTGAATTCCTACAGGATGGAGGTTTATTGATCAACAATCCTTCTGCTCTGGCTCTTCATGAGTGTAAATGTCTATGGCCAGACACCCCTGTCCAGTGTCTAATATCTTTAGGAACTGGACGTTATGAGTCACTAGGTCAGAACAACGTCACATATACAAGTCTGAAGACAAAGCTTACCAATGTTATCAGCAGTGCGACAGATACTGAAGGTTAGTAAACCTAATGCAACTACTGTTGCATTAAACAATTTTGTGTAGGTGTACTTCACATTACTGTATTGTTACTGCTTTGTGTACTATACATAATAGCAAGGTGCATTTTGAAAAAAGCAAGTATATTTTTAACTGTGTTTCGAAATGTTTATGTACAGTAGTATGAAAAAGAAATCAGAACACAACCAAAAATCTATTAGTCCTTACCAAGACATAAAATTAAATAAATACAGCCTTAGGTAGCAGAAACAGACTTAACAGATTTAGCTTTACTATTACAAATATAACAAAAGTTATTATAACACAAATGCCACAGTGCTTCCATATTCAATTAAAAAGGTTATCCGAGATAGTTGCTACTAATCAAATATAATTGATGGTTGGGAAGTTTTTTTTTTTTAGTTAATATGTGAAAAATAACATTTCTTCCTTTTATGATTTGTCTGCTTTTCAAGGTAAATTTAATCAGCATTTTTATATTCCACTAATGTGATTTTTGTTTATTTTCAATTTCCAAACTCTCAGCAGCTAATGTGTGTTTGAAAATGTTTTATGATTTCTCTTCAACACTATATCATTAAGTACTGTTTTCTATCGAATTTACTAACAATATATTTTCAATTAGATGTTTGAGCTGCACTGTTATTCTCGACATAGCAAATATGTGCTATGTCAGCTGCATTGACATGGTAATAAACTTGCCAATGATGTAAAAGTTGAGATAGCATGTGTCAGCAATAATATTTTAATGAGACTTCTATGTGGACCTTTTTTTGGAATATGGCATAACTATATTCATGTAATTTCTGTTTAGCATTAATGCTAGCTTCAAAGACTTGATCAATTCTTACTGCTATAAAAAGTTTTTTTATTTTCTCATTAGAATATCAGTAATTTTGTATTTTTTCCTCAAAGTTCTATTAACTCTTTTACAGCTAATTATTTTTTTCCTTTTGACCCAGGGCTAAATATTTTTCCAAAAGCACACAAAGCAATGGTTTCACACATAAATTAACATAAAATACTTATTTATAACAAATGTCACTCTGTTTTATGTTCCATGAGCCTCTGCAATATGTACATTCACTTCCTAAATTACATACCTGTTTGTCTCATTACTCATAAGCTGAAAGGCAGTTTCTGGAAAAAACAGCTTGAAGTAGTCAAGTAGCTGGTAATCCGAAATGTCCACTAGCATGCTGAGTTACTAGCTGAAGTCAAGAAGCCAGCTTGCCTCCCACAGATCTATGTCTGTGTAATCCTCCAAGGGTAAATGTTGTTGTAGGCACATCAGCTACATGAACATGTTCAGCACTATGATCAGCTGGGAACCGACCAGCTCATGCAAGTACCTGTCTTTCGTTTTTGATTGCCAGATCATTTGCATCAAAATCGGAGTTCGATAAGTCAGAGTTCGATCTATCAATAATAAGCAAAAAATAAATAGCTAACATGCACTGAATATTTTGGTTTGCGCATTCACTTTGCTCTCTCAATCAATGTCACTGCCATTCTAAATGTTTCAACACTACTCACGCACATGCAGGGATTCAATGTCAAGTCAATGATTCTAATAGTCCTCCTAGCAAAGAGGGTCTACATAACGCTTTTATCACCCTTTACCTGACTTTAGTTGACATCTGCCTTCAACCCCTTCTGTCGACAAAAGTCGATATCCACCCTTAAAAAATTAAGACTGATAATTTAAAGGCTTTCACATCAGTTTTCTGTAGTGATGTTTTAGGTGATTTTTTGCACATACTCTTAATACAGCTTTACTTCTTGAAATATCACAGAATATATTTTTTACATTATAAACAGTACAGTATAACAAGTGTTGTTTAAACTAATACAGCCTGACAGTAAGCTACCAGGCAGCTTGCTGTCTTAGTGATTATTCTGTTCTCTGGCCTGGTCCAGTGCAAACCTTGATCCAGTATGGCCTTTGAATGGAGTGTCAGAAAAAGGCAGCATGGCATGTCTGAATATGGCTGCCGGGAGAGGTGGTCTCCTTCTCCTCCATGGATGAAAAATGGCATGGAGAGAGAGCATGTAGCCTACAGTCTCCTCTTTTTATTGCTCTGTAGCTCCTGACACACCTTCTGAATCATAGCCCTCATTCTAGTCCATTTGCATTGTGTTCTGTTCGTGTCTTAGCCAACTGTATCCCCCAAGCTAATTGGCCTGACTAGTAAATTCCCATTTTGGAATTTCATCTAGGGCTGCCTGCATTCGAAAATCTTATCTGATGAATTGACTGGATTAAAAAATAAAGTAAAAATATGGTAGATGTTTTTTTTCTCTCTCTACCACACCAGTGATTCTCAAAGTTAGTCCTGTAGGCCCAGTTTGGTTGAAGGTTTTCGTTACCACCAGTTTCACCATCACTGAGTCATTTTACCTTTGATTGATCTCATTGTGTAATTAACTGGTCATTTTTATTAGGTTACATTTAGAAAAGTGCAGTAGTATGAAATTTAGAGAGGATTTAGGAATATTTCTGTTTTACCCAAAGCTTCTCTTTAGTTATATTCTAATTAATTCAATTTTGATTGTATGTTAATGACATGTAACAAGGAGCAAAGCCAACACAGGGCAAATGGTTCTGAATTTTGAAAGGCTGCAGCTACTTGGATGTCATACACTAGTACAGCTTACATAATCATAGTACCAGGAAAAGAGAAATAAAAATCAAGACGATGATAGTGATGGCAACCTTTAAAATTAGCTCACTGAAGCATACGTAAATGGCTGGTACATTACATTAGAAAAATAGTAAACCAGTTTGTGTAACTTCTGGATTGATACCAAAATACAAACTGGGAAATAAGATCTTTCCTAATTTAACTAGAAGTCCAAATTAAATTTGAAATTGTTTGGGTCAAAAGCTTGAAGCCACATCTGGTATCAGGACTAAATTTGGGAACCACTGGCTTAAGCAAAGCACCCTCTGATTGTAATGCTAAATTTTTCATTTGTGTTTTGGGAGAGAAAAAGGACATGACCTAAATGGGATGCCTGTTACATCATTGTTTGTAAATGCTGTGTCCACGTTTGCTTTAAAACAGTGTTTTCAAATTCTAGTCTTGGGGGAGCCCTCTGACTCAATGGTAATTTAAGAATTAAAGAGAAAAAATTAAGCTATTGTTTTATGCAGAGCCTTAATAGTTAACAGTTGGATGATTATATAAAATACTTTCAGTTAAAATAGTTAATTAGCACAGTAGAGGGAATTCTAGTAGGGTGAGCATATGAGTCAGTCACAAAATAAATTCAAACACAAGTCAATCAAAAGGTAAAAGAGTTTGTAGGTTAAATATGAATGTTAAAATTCATCACACCTCGTAGGCAGATCTTAAGAGAAATAATTCTAGACATTTTGAGGGACAAAGCTACTCTAATGGAGGACTCACATAATGGTATCTTGAGATATAAAGAATGCTGGTATCTCTTAGTTTTGCACATCCAGTACTTAATTTCTGTCATTATTTTATGAATTATTATTGTACATAATGGTGTTGATCATTTTTATTGTTGTTTCTGTGATGTCCTTTTGTAGTTTGATTTCGGCCTTATCTGCCCCCATTATGGGAGTGCTGACTTTGATATGGCCAATCACATGACATTGCAGACAGAAGATGAATACTGTATTACAGTTCATCATCAGTACATCATCGTAAGACCTTTATTGTTTAATATAACCTCAAATAAAAAAGTAAATTTTAAATTAGCTCCCATTCAAATCAATTTTACCACTGATAAAATGCTTAAGAAAGGTGAGCATGTCTTAAGAGGGACCATCGACTTTACTTCATACAAGAGGCCTAGAAATGTGAAGTCTAAAAATATCAGATTCCATTTCATGAGTTAATTATATTTGTACATCATGTTAGCCTGTTTTTTCATTTTATACATGCAAGACATTTTTGTTTATATTTGTAAATCGACTTTTGTTTGGCATTGTTCCAGAGGTACACACAATGCTCGATGCTTTGCTGCTTCCAGACACCTACTTTCGCTTCAATCCAGTGATGAATGAGGACATACCGCTTGATGAAAATCGGAAAGAAAAACTAAATCAACTGCAAATGGATGGTATTCGTTACTTGGAGAGAAATGAAAACAAACTCAAAAAAGCAGCCAAAATACTAATGAAGGAAAAGACAACATCTCAGAAAGTAGCTGATTGGATTAAATTAAAAGCAGCAATGTATGATGGTATCCCACCTTTTTCAAAATTATAAGGTTTAAAATGGTAAATATTTGATCTACTGTACAATCTGAATAAAAATAATTTATCTTACCTTTCTTGGGAAAAGTCAGAAGTAACAGCACTCATTTGTGCTTTAGGAAATGAAACTTGCTTAAAGGTACTTGTCAAGTAATTTGCTTTTTGCCTTTTGGAAGAGCTAATCACTTAATGGTACTTGAAGGTAAATTCTTACTAATAGCGAAAACCCATTACTGGTTTGACCTTGTGTGCTTTTATTAATGATTACTTATTTAAAACAAAACACTTAAACCATTTTGGAGTGCCAGACAGAATATTTCACTGATTATTGCATGCAGAAATGTGAGGAACGTTATATTGTAAGATAAACATTTTTGGTGTGTCTTTTTTTTTTGTTGATAATATCGAATAATGAATTGCACCTCACAAGATGCTGTTTTCCACTAGGCTTTTAATTATGTCAATTAGTTCTTCACATGTAATGTTTTTGTTTGTCGATTACCAAATAATTGCATAGTCTGATATCATGTTAAATTTGAAGTTTATGCATGTGTCTCTTTATTAAAAAAAGTATGTGTAGTCCATTGCACTGCTATTTGAATACATTTTGTGGTGAAATCTGGGATATTGCGGACACAGAAGTGTTCCTTGCTAATTGTTTAAATAATGTGTGTAGCATTTTCAGCTTAGAGTGCTTTCATGTTTTTTTTTTTTGCTTATCTTTTGTATTTCCCACATTTGATGAAAACAGTTAGCCCAGGTGATGGAGTAATAGAAATATTTCATTGTATCTAGGCACCTAGGATCTACCCAGCACTGGAGGGTGTGTAGATCTCTAACATATTGTACATTACCTCGGCCAACGTAAGAGCAAATAACCTTAAGTAAGCTTTGAATTAATTGTGCCTTCATAGTTAACTTAGTCAACTTACAATCTTCATAATACCTTTAACACATACTCTAACATTCCTGGTAAGACATGCATCATCTCAAGGTAAACATGATTCTTTTTCCAGCCTAACATCAATCTTCTGAGTCCTCAATTCATTTAGAATGCTGCTAGATTCCACATATGCCAGAGATTACAATGGCACAAATGTCACAGCATTGCAGTGACTTGCATCAAAACGCGTGAGCACTTGTGGTTAAATGTTAACTAAAATCAAATGAGAAATGTACTGTATAGTAATGAAATTGAATTTTGCCCAGTATGCCCATGTTCAAGGGTTGCCATAAGATTCACAGGGTGTGCTTTGTTTAGTCTAAAAGATCGGAACCCCCAACTAAAGCCCCCACTTTGCACTAACCTTTGTAACATGCATAAAGTGAGAGAAGCTGCATTCAGGATTGAATACTGGTGCAGTATTGTGGAGAGACAAAAATGTTTATAAAAACCAACATATCTAAAGAAAACGATAAAATATTAGTAATATTACTTCTGTGCAAGGCTCCCTTTTGATATTTATATAGTGTACTGTAAAGGGGTGTCCAACTCCGGTCCTGGAGGGCACAGTGGTTGCAGATTTTCATTCTAACCATCTTCTTAATTAGTGAGCCATTTTTGCTGCTTGTTTTGCCTTAGTTTTAATTGACGTGACTTAGACCCCTTAGTTGTTTCTTTTTCCTTAATGAACAGCCAAACAATAATGAGGCACAAAACAAGATGTCAAATGACTAGCTAACCCGAAAATAAAGACAGTTGAAGGTCTCGTCATGTTGTTCTGCTCAGGTAACCCAAACATCTTGACAGTGGTCTTAGAACAAACAGAAAATCAGCAGTCTGCTGTGGCAGTATGATAGCAGCAACAAGTCATGATATTCAGTAACAGCTTTAATTAACAGCAAGAATTGGCTTCTCATTAAGAAACTGGCTAGAGTGAAATTGGCTGTGGAGTTTGACGCTCTAATTTAGCTGGTCACCTGTTGGCTCGTTTCACATCTCATTTCTGTTTGGCTGACATTTAATGAAGAAACAAATCAATTCTGAGGACTGAATCCTTAAAAACAGGGTTATTAAAATGATGATGAAGGGAATTAATTAGCAGTTAAAACTAGGAAAAGGGTTAGAAAGAAAACCTGCAGCTACTGTGGCCCTCTAGGACCGGAGTTGGACACCCCTGGTATACTGTATGCTAGAGCACTTAAATATTTCTTGAGTGGACAGAGTAAATTTTAATTATTTTACATGTACAGTTTATGGGTAAGTTAATGTTGCAGTTGCTTGAAATCAAATGTGTTGTGTTTATATATTTTTAACTTGTAGATTGACTGAATAGACTGAATTTAGTTTAATTTTTTAATTAGTTTTTATTACAATGAATAACAGGCCACAGTTTATACATTCAATTTAAGGAAAAGAATTGTTAAATTAGTGATGCACCAAAATGAAAATTCTTGGTCAAAGCCAAAGTTCAGTTTCAGAAAACATTAAGCCCAATTCCTGAACACCTTTTTTCTTTCGTTTATTCACTTATTAGGCCTAAAATTAGTCCATTTTACTTTTGATTTAAAGCTTTCAATGAAGTTGAAATTCAGTACTGCAAGTTATTGAAAAATGATTTAATTGTTGAAGCTAAATGATGAATAAATATATAAATGAAAATACTAATACAGCTGGGTAAATAATAAATTATGAGTTACAATATACAGTATTTGTTTATTATTCAATGTACTTTTTCCCTTCATGCTGAAATATTTAAAAAAAAAAAAACATTTTAACCAGCTTAAAAAATAGTAGATGAAATACCAACACCTTAACCAGTTTACTTTGGCTAGAATGACTACACACTTGCACTTTGCTAGCTTGTACATTTCAAGATCTTGCACCCAGCCATTAATAAATTGGGTGCCTCCAGTGAATTATAATGTTTTACACTAAGGCCCTGTCCACACAGACGTCTGAACTGAGTGTTTTTCTGCTGTCTGTAGCATTAGGTGAGTGCGGATTAAATGCCGAGTGTTTTTTTGCTAATTGCAGCCAGTCAGACCGCCCACTTGGGCTTTCACCATTTGTGTTCGGTCAGATGCTTGTTTGGATAGCATCAAAAAAACATTGATGCGGCTTTTTCTTAGCCTCAATTTCTGCCAAAATCCTGATGAGAGTGAAGAAAATATCTGTATTGTGTTCACATGTCATTCATTTCAGTTCTGGAGGACCGGATATGTACCATGATTACATGTGTACACTCACACAAACATTTACACATATTATCATCTAATGATAATAATGGAGAATTTGAAACAGTTTGTAGGTTTGTGCTAATGTTGTAACTTTAGGTGCCGGTGGGTGAGTAAGTGCATACGCGAATGCTGTTTGTATATTTACTTACTTCAAGGTGACAAGTAGCAGCACTTCAAGGCTAACACTGAATACCATATTAATTGACCAGCGTGTAATATGGTGTCGTACCATCTTTTCTTTTTCGCATTTCTTCATAGATTACACATACGTTGTGCAGTCAGAGGATGAACTCAGTAATCATCAGAACATCACTGTATCAGGAGGATGTTTAACACAAGTAGGTCAATGTTCAAGTCTAATAAAGCCAACTGATCCATATTTCGTGAATCCAATGAAGGATGAAACTTGAAAAACACTATGGACTGCCTGATAACTACCCTCCACAGGAAACACACAAAACTACAATCTGGGCTGCAGGTTGGCGCAAACAAACACAAATGTAACATCATATTGAAGTCAAATAAGCGCCACTACAAAACGTAATTTAAACGACTAGTTCACTCAGAGCGCATTCATTTAAACAAGATCTGAATACCCATGTGGACAGGGCCTTAGGCACTGAGTCCAAACACATAGTAATTCACATTATCAATATACATGAGTTAGTTTGTCAGGATGACTTGTCCATTCCTTTGCTAAATCCATATTGTTTATTAAGTTCTTGTTTAAACAGTGTTGCTTTGCATTCTGTGGTGATCCCATGTTTTGGCCATTTGCTTTTGCTTTCATAAAAGTGTTGCAGGTTCGTCCTTGTAAACAAATACAGTCATCTACACATAGCATCCAGACCTCACAATGCAATGCAGTTTGACATAGTGCTCAGTCCCTAAAGAATAGAAGGCGCCGTTTGAAAAAGTAATCCAGAACTAGAACAGGTTGGCAACACAAACATTGTCTATAGTGTATTTGGCCAAAAAAAAAAAAAACAGCATTTTAATGAGTTAGCCAAATACCAAATGTGCCATTTTTGCTGGATATTTCCAGTGGCTGAAATTGGTGCATCCCTAATTTAGACTGTAACTATTTGGTTGATTTTATATTTTTCAATTGCTTGAAGTAATTCTGGTGATTTCCAACTTGTTTTGGTTTAACAGTAATACAAGTAAATGGGAACAAAACATGCCTGCAATTAAATACCAAGTTAGTTTTTTACTTTTATATGTCATGAAAACAAACTTTTCATTAGAAACCAAAGCAAGAATAATGTTTTTAGCATAAACAACAATGTATGGTTTAATTTCATGGATGTGTAATGGCACTAATATCTCACATTGGGTTAATGAAATATGAAATAAGTTAAAAATGTAATATTTGTATTGAACATGTTAAATTGGACTTTTGCATTTTCTGGACAGAACTCATTGTTTAAAAAAAAAATCCATCCTTCTAAGAATTAACAAATTACTATATGTAAATGCATTGTGATCCGTTTTTATACAACTTACCGTCTTGTGATGTGTTGTTGTTGTCATACATAACCTAAAGAACCACTTTAGACAGCATTCAACAAGGGACTCCAGTTAACTGGTAATAGTTGAGTGTATCTGAATTGACCGTGCAATAGAGTTCTTTATAAACTTGAAGGGAAATAAATGCTCTACAGTGAAGAAAATAAACAGAAAAGAAGCAGTAGTCCTAAAAAAGGTGATGGTATATAAAGGGTTACAAGAAATCACTTTGTAGCCAGCGCAAAATTATAATAAATAAAATAAATTGAACCGTTTTTCCTGTCATTATTTACATTCCAGGATCTGATTGATCTGTTTTTAAATTGTGAATCTTTAAAAAAAACTATACTGTCAATGCATTTTTTTTCCTTGAGATAGATAATTAGAAAGAATAAATGGAGTCTGCAATATGAACAAAGCATCCTTTGATTTCTGCAATACTCTAATATCAAATGTGCTGGCACTTCAGCATTATATTAGAATTTCCGTTTACTCAGATTGAATAGGGAAATGAATGGCACTCAGCTTGAATGTTTGCCCTGCTGTTGTTGTTTCACTTGTTCCAGTGGCCACATATGAAATGATTAATGGGGCATTGCAAGAAACAAAAATGAAGTAAGTTTTGTGGTTTGAATGGGAACATGCTGGGGAAAACCATGCAATGAAAAGGACTGTGTGCCTTGGCTGTAAAAATGGCTTGCAAAGTCTGCATTCATAGTATTTCGGGCAATTGTACTCATGATTACCAAGGATAGTTAAATATGAAAACCTCAAAAACTTGAATGAGATGAAGCAATGTGATTTGTTGAAATAACAAGAATATGATGTAACAAAAAGAAGAGCATCAGCTTATAATAATGTGGTCATTTCAATTTTACTCAAAATATTTGAAAATGCAAATTATTTAAGGTTTTGTATAAGCTAGTGCCCTGTCTGCCGCTGTATTTTCGCATGAAACCTTTGAAATGGTGTAAGTAATATTACCAATAATGTGTATTCCATGTAGGCAAATTATAAAACACTTGCTTCCCCAATAATAAGACACCAACTAAGGGCAGGGTTTAGACAGAAAATTAGGTTTACTGTACAGTGTTTAGTGAGCAAATAACAACCAAATATAAGGAGGTTCTCGGACCTTCTTGAGTCTTTATATGATAACACTGGACAGCAATTCTTTTCAAGAAGTGTTGCTTCACAAGAAAATTTGATTAGGATACAGTTTCAAGTTGAACACAAATCTAGTTTCAGAATGACTGTATCACATGAAAATTTGGAGAAACATGACAGTAGTACTAGGGTGTTGTACCATGTTAGCCATTATTGATATAATGAGAAGTCAATCAAAATTATACCTTTTATTAGTTAACTAATAAAATTACAATATCCAAGCTTTTGAGGCAACTCAGGCCCCTTCTTCAGGCAGGATGTAATACAGAGACTGGAATTCCCTGTGTTTATACAAATTGGAAAACCTTTAAGACAGACCTCTTAGATGTAAAAAATGAATAGACCTCTCCAGGCTAAGATTCATTTAGCAAGAGAGAAGAACAATGTATAATCAAGATCTTTTAATAAGGTAACTTTCCAACAAAGTCTTTTGAAGATTTTGATTAATTTTCCATACAATGTGGTCTGTAGTCAAGTTGTTATAAAACTCTTGTCTGTTTAAATCATGTTATAATGTGTTAAATTTTAGCATGAGTTTAACTTCCCATTCTTTTCCCTCTTGCTGTGTTTTGAAGTTGCCCATAAGCACTCCCTCTCACAGTGTCCATGGCTGTTGAAGTGGGCTGCTACAGGAACATCTCTGTTGCCATGATTAATGTGGAACCTATGTAAGTTTATTCTTCGGTGAAGTGTTTGTCCAGTTTCTCCCACATAGAGTGCAGTGTTAAGACATTTCATACTGAGAATTAGGTAGACCACATTAGATGATCTGCTGGAAAATTATCCCTTTATTTGATGTTCTAGTCGGCAGTGTGGTATAATTACACAACCTGTATCATAAGTATAAGAACACATATTGCCTATTTTCTGTAGGCAGGGAGATGTGCCATTTTCTGTTGGTTCACTTAAAGAGCTACGGACAGTTAGTTTCTGCAGGTTTGGTAGCTGTCTTTATGCCAAGAGTGGTGGTCCTGGAAATACAACTGTCAGCGTTTCATCATTATTTAGTATTGGCCAAAGTTCTTTTATAATTTTTCGAAGTGCTTCAAGATGTGGGTTGTAGATAACAACAAGGGTGATTCGGTTCTTGCAGTCTTTGTTTTTATAACCCAGAAGGTTGTCTCTGGGTGTGGCAGTGGCATTTCTTTTTTGAGTTTCTGTTGTTTTGGGAGTAAAACCTTGTCTGATGAAAACTTGTCTAAGCTCCTGCAGTTGTTTATCCTGGGCTGCCGGGTCTAAGCAAATACGGTTGTAACATATAGCTTGACTGAAAATGGTGGAGCGCCTTACATGCTTTGAGTGAAAGCTATCACTTCTCATGTTGGTCCGTCTATTTGTTGGTTTGTGAAAAACAAGTTATAAGGGTGTTATCTTTCAGTTAATTGGTGGTGTCAAGGATGCTGACTTCTGATTTTGAATAAGTTTCTGCTGTATGTTAGGGTGGAAAGAGTTATATCCGTTATGAAAATGGAGGAGGTCCTTCAACTGGCAGTCCAGATTATGAAGATGTCATCAATGTAATTAAGATACAACATTGGTTTTAATACACACGTTGACATAAAATCCTCCTCCAGTTTTGCCATAAATAAGTTTGCTTAGAGAGGTGCAAAGAGACAACCCATTGCAGACCCCATTTGTTGCAAGTAGGAGTCTTGTCCAAATGAGAGTAAGTTGTGTGTCAGAGTTTTGTATAACTGACTCCATAAAATTATGTTGTTTAAGGTACCTTTCACATGCCAATATACCATCATCATGGGGGATGTTTGTGTCAAGTGCCTCAACATCAGGTAAGGGGCCTATAGCAGGCAGGTTTTTTAGGAAATCAGTGGGGCCTTGGATGTAGCTGGTTGTATTGCAGGCGAGGGGTTTAAGATTGTAGTCCACCCATCATGAGACATTTTCTATAAGGGAACCAATTCCTGAGATTATAGGCTTTCCTGGTTTTCCTTCTAAGTGGATTTTAGGAAGCATGTAGAAGTAATGGGGGTCTCAGGAATTAAACTGTTTACATGATCCTTGATGTCAAGAGGAAAGCTACTTACTATCTTTTTTAGTTCCTTCTTTTAGAGATTTTTAGGGTCTTCCTGTAGTTTGTAATAATGCAAGGTATTAGACAAATTGTCTTTGTGCCTCTTGTATACAGTATAGTGAGATGTGTTCTTGATAACTAAGGCACACCTTTTGTTTGCTGCTTTAATACTGATCTCTGAATGTATGGCTCTCCGCTCGTGAATAGTGATGTTCTGTATCCGATTCTGTTTAGGATCCCAGTTTTGACTCTTTGTCGGAAGCAGTCTGTTCCATTGCATGGCAACAAGGAAAGTCCAAATGATCTCCACTAAGAAGAACCATAATAAAACAGTTTATTTGCCAAGCTCCAAAATCCAAAAATACCCAACCTTACAGAAGAAACAAAATGTAGCAACTAGTGTGGCTTTTGCAAAAGCCTCTTATTAATACACCATCAACCCCAATTAGAAGAATTCCTACAAGCCAATGCTCCATTTATTTGCTGTGCCTCTCCTCGACTGTAACAAGTCATGTCATGGAATAAAAAAGCATAACTCTTTTTAGTCTAGTTTTTTTTTTTAATGTGAGTAGTTATGGGACTGGCACTTAGCTTTTTGGGCAGAGGAGTACAGAGTTAAAAGATTCAGTAGCACACATCAGGCAGATGACCATGCAGGGGAAGTGCTATGAAAAAATATAAGATTTAGACTAAAAGCCATAAATATCACATCTTTTTAGTTAGCCGATAAAAGGTGTCATTTTGCTTGACTTCTCATTGGAGCTTTTTGATGTAAAATTGAAAGTTATATTTCTCTTCAAGAAATGTGGTTTGCTGACACCAAATAACAACCCTTTAAGGCATAGGAGGACAGATTATCTCATATTTTTCCCACAGAAATAAATTAGAAACCAAGAAAGTATCAGAGCTAATCAGTGAAATTACTAGAATAGATCAAGAACATGCCAGGTGACCAAGTGAGGCACTTCAGAGGAAAAGACCGAGCTCAACATTCAGAACTCAACTTCTAGACAACTAAAGAAACTGAACAACTCATTTTTAAATCGCAACATCATTACTATGAATATGGAGAGAAAGCTAATAAGATCTTAGCTCAACAAATCCACAAGCAGGAAGTTCACAATGCAATCCCAGCAATCACCAACACAGACAGAGACAAACTCATTGACCATAAAAATATAATGCACACATTTAGAGACTACTATAAGTCCCTATATTGTGCTGAGTTTAAAGAAGACAAGACACAATCTAATGCATTTCTGGATGCATTTGCCTTTACTACACTATTGGCACGCAGACCTTTCTTACTGAACTGGAAGAATCCTAACTCTCCTCTTTTTAAGTCAGTGGGTATCTAATGTTTTATACTATTTGAAATTGGAAAAAATTTTAAATCTCACTTAGAGGATCTGTAAAAAAAACTTTTTCAAAACTGGCAGGACCTAATCGATAACATTTTAGAGTCAGCATTTAAAGCACTGAGGAAGCAGATTATGTCCCGTCTTTTGTTTTACTCTATATTTATTCATTTATTAATGTGTCTATTTACTTATTTTAACTAGCTTAAAGTTTTACTCTACTGGCTTAGCTCTCTTTCTCATGGGTGGGTGTTGATTTGTTTCGAACCAAGTCTTGTAAAACTTGACTTATTTGTATAGAATGTTATTTGATTTTAAT
The DNA here is from genome assembly GCF_016835505.1 of Polypterus senegalus. Taxonomy (NCBI): domain Eukaryota; kingdom Metazoa; phylum Chordata; class Cladistia; order Polypteriformes; family Polypteridae; genus Polypterus; species Polypterus senegalus. The sequence continues at coordinate 31,041,566 of NC_053161.1, read as the reverse complement.
AAAATCAATAAAGTAAAAAAAAAATGAAGGCAAAAAAAGAACCACTGCTTTTAGGTAAGCTTATCAATTGGCACAGAAGTACCTTTACTTACTTTTGGTGTTTCTCCTCAATTTTTCCTTTTAATAAATTAACTAAAACAGGTATAACATAAACCAATAAATAAATATTCACAAATTTAAAAAATGGTCCACCAATGTGTTGCCGAGGTTAATTACAAAACTTTGAATACATGTTATAATGTGGCAATTATATTAGGGGCTGATTAATGGTCAAGTCTGCACAGTTATCATGGCACTGAAGAGTGTTGCATGTTTGGTTGTTATGTGGAAAATACTTTAACTTTTCAGCTGACAGACTTCACGTGATATGCCTCAAGCTTCAAGCTGAACAGGAGTGCTGTGTATTCTGGGAAAGCTATAAGGCAGAGCAGGATTCTGGTATTTTGCTTAATTAGAAAGTACAGATTTGATCCCCATGGGAATCAACCTTAAGCATGTATGATAATGACCGTGTGTAAAAAAAAAAAAAAAATGAACCACCTTACTAGTGTAAAGAGAACCAAGTGGGTGTGCAAGAAGGTGGGGGGAGGGGCCTTGTGGTAAGTAAAGCAATGGCAGCGGTGTTTGCTTGTGTGTACAATGTGTGGAGGTAACTATTTATAGATTTTTAGTTTCGTTTAACAAGTTATACAACAGCATGTACCTTGAATGCTGTGAGTTGGTGTCAGAGAGAACACCTGTAGAAGGAGTGAAACAGTGAGACAGTGCAGTGGAGGGTCTTGATGTGTGCAACATGAGTCAGCCTGGTTGGAATGTGAGGAAGACAAGTTACTGAGCTGTGTGGAAAAGGATTGAAATTTAAGAAGACATTATGGGGAGGAAAAAAGGGCATGAGAGAGACTGGAAGTGATTAGAGAGCAGAGATTGAAGCATTTGTGGTGTTTTACATGTGTGTGTGTGTGGGCATGTATTTGTAGGCTTTTTTCCAGAGTTACAGCACATAGAACAATCTGTGTGCTTGGCAATTGGAGGAAGGCAGATGAATCATCTTTCCAGATTCGAGGAACGACACCCAGGGGCATATAAGAAGGGGAAGATTGAAACAGAGACTGTCTTTGCTGGAAGTCAAGTCTGTTGGTATTGGAGGGTGCATCGTGGATTCCTGAGCAGACTGAGTAAGGACAGGAGAAGATGCAGGTATTCTTATTTCTCCCCTAGAGCAGTTGTCCTAACCCACTTTTTCTTCGTGAAAGGGGTCCCCCATGATGAATCGAGCACGTTCATCAGAGTTTGGCGAGTGAGGGCCCTCTTGTGGTGAACAACAACAACATTTATTTATATAGCACATTTTCATACAAAAGAATGTAGCTCAAAGTGCTTTACATAATGAAGAATAGAAAAATAAGAGAAACAGTAAGAAAATAAAATAAGTCAACATTAATTAACATAGAATAAGAGTAAGGTCCAATGGCCAGGGGGACAGAAAAACAAAAAACTCCAGACGGCTGGAGAAAAAATAAAATCTGTAGGGATTCCAGACCAAGAGACCGCCCAGTCCCCTTTGGGCAATCTACCTAACATAAATGAAAGTCCTCTTTGTATTTATGGTTTTCACGGAAGGACTTGATGATGATGATCACGTGGACTTCTGGCTTTTAGTCCATCAATGTTGGGCATCATGATGCTTTGAGTAGGTGGTGGTGGCGGCCACCACCACAGAAAACCGGAAAAAGAAACAGGAGAGTGTAGGGGTCAGTACGGATTTTAGAGCCACCATGAATAGTTATTATGATGAATTGAACATACAGAGTATCAGGATTAAGTTAAAGTGAAGTTATAAAAGGCCATGTTAAAGTAATGTGTTTTCAGCAGTGTTTTAAAGTGCTCCACTGTATTAGCCTGGTGAATTCCTATTGGCAGGCTATTCCAGATTTTAGGTGCATAGCAGCAGAAGGCCGCCTCACCACTTCTTTTAAGTTTAGCTTTTGGAATTCTAAGGAGACACTCATTTGATGATCTAAGGTTACGATTTGGAATATAGGTGTCAGACATTCTGATATATAAGATGGAGCGAGATTATTTAAGGCTTTATAAACCATAAGCAGAATTTTAAAGTCAATTCTGAATGACACAGGTAACCAGTGTAGTGACATCAAAACTGGAGAAATGTGTTCGGATTTTCTTTTCCTAGTTAGGATTCTAGCAGCTGCATTCTGCACTCGTTGCAAATGATTTATGTCTTTTTTGGGTAGTCCTGAGAGGAGTGCGTTACAGTAATCTAGTCGACTGAAAACAAACAACTGAATTAATTTCTCAGCATCTTTCAATGATATAAGAGGTCTAACTTTTGCTATATTTCTTAAGTGAAAAAATGCTGTCCTAGTGGTCTGATGAATATGTGATTTAAAATTCAGATTACAGTCAACGGTTACCCCTAAGTTTTTTACTTCCGTCTTAACTTTTAATCCTAGTGCATCAAGTTTATTTTTGATAACCTCACTGAATCCATTTTTTCCAATCAATAAAATTTCAGTTTTCTCTTTATTTAGTTTGAGAAAATTACTATTCATCCATTCAGAAATACCAGTCAGACATTGTGTTAGTGTATCGAGAGAGTCGGTGTCATCAGGTGCTATTGATAAGTACAGCTGTGTGTCATCAGCATAGCTGTGGTAGCTCATGTTGTAACTTGAGATAATCTGACCTAAGGGAAGCATATAGATTGAGAAAAGAAGTGGACCCAGGATAGAGCCTTGTGGAACACCATATAGAATATCATGCGTCTTTGAGTTGTGATTACCACAACTAACAAAGAATTTTCTCCCTGCCAGGTAGGATTCAAACCAATTTAAGACACTGCCAGAGAGGCCCACCCATTGACTAAGGCGATTTCTAAGAATATTGTGATCAATGGTGTCAAATGCAGCACTCAGATCTAAGAGGATGAGAACAGATAAATGGCCTCTGTCTGCATTTACCCGCAAGTCATTTACTACTTTAACGAGTGCAGTTTCTGTGCTGTGATTTGTTCTGAAACCTGACTGAAATTTATCAAGAATAGCATGTTTATTAGGTGGTCATTTAACTGCATAATGACTGCCTTCTCTAGAATTTTACTTAAGAAGGGCAGGTTAGAGATGGGTCTAAAATTTTCAAAAGCAGAGGGGTCAAGATTATTTTTCTTGAGTAGGGGTTTAACTACAGCAGTCTTAAGACAGTCTGGGAAAACCCCGTATCTAATGACGAATTTACTATGTCAAGAATATTGTCAATTAGCACGCCTGATACTTCTTTGAAAAACCTTGTTGGTATTGGGTCAAGGACGCAGGTGGAGGGTTTCATTTGAGAGATTATACTATGTAATTCAGGTAAATCTATCCTGGTGAAAGCATTGAATTTGTTTATAACGGAGTACTGGGGCTTAGGAGGTTCCACAGTGTTGGGGAGATATACTATATTATTTCTAATATCACAAATTTTTTGATTGAAAAATATAGCAATGTTCTCACAGGTTTCGCTGGAAGTATTATGGGGGCATTCCTTTGTGTTACCTGGGTTTAACAGACGATCAATTGTAGAAAATAAGACTCTGGGATTACTAGCATTGTTATTTATAATCTAGAGAAATAGCAGCCTCTCAAGACGGACTGTGTTATTGTATTCTGTTATTTTAACCTTCAATATCTCATAATGGATAGTTAGTTTAGTTTTCCTCCATTTACGCTCAGCTCTACGACATGTTCTCTTTAAATCAGACACTCTTTGGGTCTTCCAAGGTATAACAATGCTAGAAGATTTTTAACTGTCTTTTCAGGTGCAACTATGTCAACAGCAGCTCTTACTTTAGAATTAAAGTTTTCCACTTTACTATTTACATCATCCTTGCTATTGTAGCTGGCACTATAACTGGACTGATTGCTTAGAATGTTTGTAAGTTTTAAAGCTGCTGAGGAGTCAAAGAAGCGTTTTTTAACAATATGCTTCTCTTGAATGCTTTCTATCATTATTTCTATATTAAATAGTAGAAGAAAGTGGTCTGATAGACCAATATCAATGATCTGCTTTACATCAACTTTAGTCCTTTGGTGATAATTAAGTCTAACGTATGACCTGCTTTATGTGTAGGCTGATTAACGAGCTGTCTCAAATCAAAAGAGTCCAGGAGGTTCATAAAATCTTTTACTTTTAGGTCACACTGATTATCGATATGAAAGTTAAAGTCGCCTACAATTAAGAGTGTGTCATAATTCGTAATTAAAATTGACATTAAGTCTGAGAATTCCTCAATGAAAGACGCTTTAAATTTAGGAGGTCTATACACGGATAAACTAGAACGTGAGAATCTCCATGAATAACAACGGCGAGATACTCAAAGGACTTAAATTTACCAAAACTAACATCTTTACATTTTAACCGGCTCGAGTAAATGTTTGCCAAGCCGCCCCCCTTTTTTCCCTGGCGGTCTGCACGAGTAAAACTGTAATCCGGAGGGCAGATTCGATTAAAACAGCTGCGCCGTCTGAGCTAAGCCACGTTTCACTTAGTGCAATAAAATCAATGTTTCTATCACTAATAAGATTATTGATATTGATATTTGTTAGTTAAAGCTCTAACATTTAATAGCGCCATATTTAATGATGCGGGGGGGCAGAGCTGAATTCTATGCGCGTTATTAGTTATTGGAACAGAAACTAAATTATTTTTGTTAGCGCCGCTCTGTGTGTATTTTTTATGTTATCTACAATCTGTTTTTATAGTTTTAATGCATTGTTGATCTAAAGTAGTAATTGCAATTAAATTATTGGTGTTTATGCCGCACTGCCTAGATTTTTTACGTGCATTAAGACTGGTTATTAAAGTATTAATGTTGTGCACTTTTACAGAAGACTTTATTAAGCCATTATGTCCTAGCAAAGCAGTAGTATTACGGAGGGAGTTTAAAGTAGAAACAGACAGTCAAAATAGACAAATTACCTTAGCGATGTTTTCGGAGAGGACCCGGGCGCCGAATCTATTTGGGTGCAAGCCATCCCGCTTGAAGAAATGCGGTCTTTCCCAAAAAAGGTCCCAATTATCGATGAACCCGATGTCTTGAGTCTCGCAGAAGCCTTTCAGCCAGTTGTTTAATCCCAGCAGATGTCTATAGTATTCATTTGATCGTCTGACGAGAGGTAGTGGACCCAAGATGAAAATTTTTGCCGATGGGGTCCTCTCCTTCGTGTCTTTAATTAGTGCTGCGAAGTCAGCCTTGAGAATCTCAGACTGTCAGTGCCTTATGTCATTTACGCCGGCGTGTAAAATGATGGATCCAACTGCCCTCTTGTGTTTCTCGAAGATGGTCGGCACCCGTCTCATCACGTCTTGGACTCGAGCACTGGGAAAACAAGAAACAAAAGATTTTTGATTAGGGCATGTGATATTAAGGTTTCGTACTATCGAATCACCTACCACGATTATATCACCCGGGGATGAAGGCAAACTGGGGACGCGGAGAGGGTTGAACCGGTTCTGAATTGGGATGCTCGCCTGTGCCGATGGAGATGTTCTAGCCCTGAACCCCCGCCTGCATGTCTGAAATACGCCAAGGTCTTCATCGACGTCGTTGTCGCTCCTTCGAGGCGCGGGGGTGAAGCTTACTTGTCCTTGAAATTGGGCGGCATGAGGTGGGGTTAATGTTGCGTCGACATCAGATGTCGAGGAGGGTTTATCCTGCAGCCGAGCCTTCAAACCTCTGAGGTACCTTCTTCTGGACAGGAGTTTCTGAATCTGCTTGTCTAGTGCCTGGAGTTCTTCGACGATGACGGCAACACGATTCGTCTCACTGTCGGCCATTGTGTTCTTGTACTTCCGCTTCCGCTTCGTGACCTAGGAAAGAAAGAAAGAGAGAATCAAGCATTAACATTAGAGTGACCCAATGACAATATACCTCCTGAACACTGCTTCTGATATGTCAGGTGTTTGGGACTTTTTCTTGACCATGGTGAGGTTTCTTCTGTCATCACCAGTGGAGGTCTGCCATGGCCTAAGTCCTAATCTGATTACTGTGCTCCCCAGTGCATCCTTTCTTCTTAATGATATTTCGTACAGTCAATTTAATTAATCCTAAGGTCTTACAGATGTCTCTAATGGTTTAATTCTTGTTTTTCAGGCTATTCTATGACTTCTTTGACTTTCATTGGCATAGTTCTTGTCTTTATGCTGACCAATGGAAACTACAGACTCCAAAGGGTAGCAACAAGCCTAGGTATCTTATGACTGCTGTGATGAACTAATGAAACACACCTGAGTAATCACAAACACCTGTGACACCAATTGTCCCAAAGATTATGGTGCCCTGAAATGGGGGACCATGTATAAAAAAGTGTTCTGATTTTTCCATGGTGTGACTTAAATGTATGCAAATACTCTTAAATGAAAGTTTGCAATGTCCACTTTTATCACGTCTCAATTGTTTGATTTGTAATTTTAAACAACAGAGGAGTACCAATCAAGCAAAATTTGGCCTTTGGCCTTAAACATTACATAAAACACTGTAGCAGATTCTTACCTTTGGTCTACAAGTGCAGATTGAATTAATTTAACTTTGAGAAAATGTCTCAAAAATACGCCAGTTTAATTAAACATTTCCTGGAAAATATTGACTGCAGAGAGCCATCTGGCCTCACTATAAATCAAGAAATGGTTAAGTGACGAGATTTTAGTTATTGATATTGATATTGTTTTGATATAATTTACCATGATTACAACATGGGACAAAGCATTGTTTAGTTTAAGACCCTGCTGCTTTGATGTCAGGGCTTCTCAGTGCATCCAGTGAGAATTTGGTGTGTGCTTTTGATGATGGCCTGTAGTTCAGCCTGCTTCCCTTTCATAGTATGTGCCCCATGCCCAAATGTTCCTTTCATTCTATGTCAGCTTTGGTCAGGTATGAGTCTATTAACCCAAAAGGCTAGTTCTTGCACTGTTAAGTAAGTATTTACAAAATGTTCCGCTAAATGACTTTATTTTGACATAATGAATATAGGCAATTAGCAAGCAGCCTCACTGCTGTCAGTAGTATTGTCTCCTGCAGAGAGAGACATCTGCATTTTATATTATTAACAACCTGCTTCTCCAGATCATTTGATAGGACATCTTGAAACAATTACTTTATATTAAGGAATGACTTTTAATTTTTTGGCAGTTGCCTCATCAATCATTGTTGACACCTTATCATTTGTTGTGAAGAGTATGAAGCCCTCCACTTTTTTTTCCATCATGTCACACATGATGAGCTTTTGGTATTCACAGATGGGTTTTTTATCATGCAAGTTTGCAGTACACAGTTTTCGTCAAGTTTCCTCAACAGCTTGTACACATTTAGGATGCAGTGTCTCATATTCCTTTATATCCAGCTGGCAATACACACAGGGATCTCTCCTGCTTAACACTAGAATTACCAGAGCCTACGAAAAAACTCGTAATTCCGTCCCACCTTAAATCGCTTCTTTAAATCGTTAATCCGTGTAAACACATTTTTAAAACAGAAACGTTTTTCATATTGTAGTAGTAAATTACAAAATGTAAGCATAAACTATATAATGTATGAAGCCTGAAGTCCAAATATCAAACACTTTCACAAAAGGTACACATATAACAGAACAAATATGCTGTTATTCAAAAATATAACTGCAGAAAAAAGCCACCTTAGCATGCCATATTGACACGTACGTACTGCAGCTGACACAGTAGCATAATGGTATCAGCCGCTTACTGGTATCCAAAAGCTCATGAGTTCGATCCCACATGGCTCAGTTTTCAGAAGTAAACTGCTCTTATTCTTACTATTTTAGAATAAAACATGCATTTGATTTCAGTGTGTAACAGCCAGTAATTTATGATACTTGTAAAGGTTAGTTTTTTTTTTTTATTCACTTTTCATTCTCAGTCTCAGTCGTGTTCAGGATCCTTCCCTACCCCCCATCTGAGAATGCTGTTTTCACATAAAGATGCGCTGTAGCTCTGCAGCGTACTTGTGACTGCATTCTCGTACCAATGCTTGCGAACTGAAGTGCCTGCGTGCACATTTCGTGGCATTACACGTCTATTTTTAGCATGCCCGTGTCGGCTCAAACACAGGAACATATGTTGGTGTACAAGAATAAAAAACAAGTGCACTTTTATTCTAGACTATAAGTGAAGAAAAAATAAAGCAAGTTACAGTAGGCGGTTGATACGACAGCTTGCGTGGTGCAATGCTAAGAACTGCTGATTTCCGATCCGTGCTATATAAAATCATCACATTCAAATATTAACAATTTCCACACACCCTTCCTACATTCACGACATGTGTACTTGTTGCAGTGTACACATCTCTCTGGGCTATGGTTCCTATTACACTGAATGAGCACCTGACATTGTACTTTCTTCCCTATATAAATCACATTCGAGTATAGCGTCTCCAAATAAATCACATTTGAGTTATAGCGTCTTTATGTGAAAACAGCATTGTCAGATTGGGGGGGAATCGTGAACGCGACTGAGAGAATGGAACTGAATAAAAAAAGACTGAAATCAAATGTATGTTTTTATTCTAAAATAGTTAAGTACATGCAATATTATTTGAAAGCGAACAGCGTCAGATCGGGTTTGAATACACGCTGCGACGCTGAACTCCCTGTCTATCTACATAGTAATAACAGTAATTTTATTATTATATAGGAGCTTCCCTGTCTGCCTATCATATAGTGCCTTTCCTTCCTACCTATCTATATATCTATCCCCTTAGCTGTTTTATATATCTATTATACAGTGCCTTCCCTGTTTATTTATATATCTAGTGCCTTCTCTGCCTGTTTGTCTGTCTGATTGCATATAGCGCTGAACTTACTGCTCTGTACTTTTCTGTCCTCTGCATTTCCTGGAGTACAAAAGAAACAGCACCATACAGCAACAAGTGAGAACTGGCAAGATCGGGGAAAAAACAGCGTCACTGATTACAAACCGCAAGATGAATGAAAGAGACAATATATGTAAAAACATCATCGCACTAATGCAATATTATTTGAAAACGAACAGCGTCAGATCGGGTTTGAATATGCGCCGATCTGGCGCTGTTCGTTTTCAAATAATATTGCATGTACTTAACTATTTAGGAATAAAAACATACATTTGATTTCAGTCTTTTTTTATTCAGTTCCATTCTCTCAGTCAGCGTTCACGATAACACCCCACCCCCCCAATCTGACAATGCTGTTTTCACATAAAGACGCTATAACTCAAATGTGATTTATTTGGAGACGCTATACTCGAATGTTATTTATATAGGGAAGAAAGTACAATGTCAGGTGCTCATTCAGTGTAATAGGAACCATAGCCCAGAGAGATGTCAACACTGCAACAAGTACACATGTCGTGAATGTAGGAAGGGTGTGTGGAAATTGTTAATATTTGAATGTGATGATTTTATATAGCACGGATCGGAAATCAGCAGTTCTTAGCATTGCACCACGCAAGCTGTCGTATCAACCGCCTACTGTAACTTGCTTTATTTTTCTTCACTTATAGTCTAGAATAAAAGTGCACTTGTTTTTTATTCTTGTACACCAACATATGTTCCTGTGTTTGAGCGACACGGGCATGCTAAAAAAATAGGCGTGTAATGCCACGAAATGTGCACGCAGGCACTTCAGTTCGCAAGCATTGGTACGAGAATGCAGTCACAAATGCGCTGCAGAGCTACAGCGCATCTTTATGTGAAAACAGCATTCTCAGATGGGGATAGGGAAGGATCCTGAACACGACTGAAACTGAGAATGAAAAGTGAATAAAAAAACTAACCTTTACAAGTATCATAAATTACTGGCTGTTACACACTGAAATCAAATGCATGTTTTTATTCTAAAATAGTAAGAATAAGAGCAGTTTACTTCTCAAAACTGAACCATGTGGGATCGAACTCATGAGCTTTTAGATACTAGTCAGCGGCTGATACCATTATGCTACTGTGTCAGCTGCAGTGCGTACGCGTGTCAATATGGCATGCTAAGGTGGCTTTTTTCTGCAGTTATATTTTTGAATAAAAGCATATTTGTTCTGTTATATGTGTACCTTTTTTGAAAGTGTTTGATATTTGGACTTTAGGCTTCATACATTATATAGTTTATGCTTACATTTTGTCATTTTCTACTACAATATGAAAAACGTTTCTGTTTTAAAAATGTGTTTACACGGATTACTGTACAAACGGAACACACGTGAAATGCGTGTATTCCAAATAATGATCTATTATTTCCAGTCTAAAACTCCACTTTACTCCCAGATAATCAATCAAGGCATGAGCTGGGAGAAGTTTGTGCACGTTCTAAGTCGGTGGGGGGATTGAATAGCCGGCTGCTTGCAGCCTGATTTTTATCAGCACATTTAGATGACAAAAGACGCTGGTGGAGAGCTGTGAACGATTTTTAGAAGCGATTTAAGGTGGGACGGAATTACGAGTTTTTTCGTAGGCTCTGGGAATTCTAGTGTTAACCACAATACAATTCAAAAATCTCTGCAAAAGATGGGCATTGTCAGATCTTCCTATCTTTTAGTGCCCATCTCTACTTGACTCAGCTGTCTGTGTTGCTACCTTGTCTGTTTTACTTTTCATTACTATCAAAAATGTATCCATGTTCTACTTTCTTGTCCTCACTGGCCTTTAACTGACCTCATGTATCTTTTCCTTTTGATTTTGAAAAGGGTAATAGCTTATGGCAATAGCTTGGTAGCACACAATTTGTTTATTGCTCCTGCATTTTTTTATGCTTTTCTTCTTCTTGTTTTCTCAGTAATTTTTTTAAAGCTCTGTCATTCATATTTCTCATGTCCTCCCATAAAACTTCAGTGTGCCGCACACTTTGGAAACCACTGATGTAAGTGTAAGCTATGTGTTAAATGTAAATGTGCATTAATCAAGCATTAATGTCACAAAGCCATTCACAGGACAGAATACAATGATGTATTGGTTACTGATCTCTTTTTTTTTTTTTTTTGGTGGATTGTCAAACTAAGTAGGAAGGAAAGTCAACTTTAAATACTTAAAAACCCTATGATCAGATCCAGCATTGTTCTAACAAAGCCTTGAGTGTAACATTTTGCTGTCTGTACTGGATTCAGTACATATTTAGATCCCTTCACTTTCTGCAAACTTTAGTGTGTTGTAGATTTATTTTTAATTTGATAAACTAGCCATTTTTTACCAGTATTCTTTTCTCACTAACCCATGATAACAAAGTGAAAACAAGTTTTCAGAACGGTATGCCAATTTTTAAAAATAAATAACTGGAAGCTCTTATTCATTCAAGTGTTTAGCCCCTTAATTGTGTACTTTGTAGAAGTCCCTTTGGCAGCAATTGCAGCTTTGAGACTTCCTGTGTAAGTCTGCAGGCTTTGTATCCCTGGATTTGGTCAGTTTAACCCATTCTTCCTGGTAGATCCCCTCAAGCACAATTAGACTGGATCAGAAGCATCTGCAATCTGCCCTCTTCAGGTCTCTTCACAGATGTGCAATGGGGTTTAAGTCTGGGCTTTGGGCTGGGCCACTCAACAACAGTCAGAGACTTGTCCTGAAGCCACTCCGGCATTGTCTTGGCTTTATGCTTCTGGTCATTGTCATGCAGGAAGGTGAACCAACACCCTAGTACTGAGGTCACATGCACACTGAATCAGGTTTTCTTAAAGAATCTGGCTGTATTTGGGTGCATTCATCCTTCCATCAATTTTGACCTCAAGTTTCCCACTCCATGCTACTAAGAAGCACACACAAAGCATATGATGCTGCCCCAATAAAGCTTCACCATTGGGATGGTATTATGCAGGTGATGAGCAGTGCTTTGTCTTCACCAGATATAGTGGTTAGAGTTCAATTATTGTCTCCTCAGACCAGAGAATCTTTTCCCACATATTCTCAGAGTCCTTCAAATATCATTTGGCAAACTTCAGTTGGACTGTCATATAACTTTTACTCAAGAGTGCCTTCCACCCAGCTACTCTACCATAAATGCCAGATTGATGGAGTGCTGCTGAGATGGCCATCATTCCAACATGTTTTCCCAGCTCAGCAGATGACTTCCGAAACTCTGTTTCAGTAGCCATTGCATCTTTGACCACCTACCTGACCAAGGCCTTTCTTACCCGATTGCTCAGTTTGGCCAGGCAGCCAACCCATTTAAGAGATGTGCAGGTTCCAAACTTCTTCCATTTCACAATTATTGAGGTCATTGTGCACCTAAGAACACTCAAAACTTTAGAAATGGTTTTATGTCCTTGCCCTGATATCTGCCACACCACAATCTGATCACGGTGGTCTATAGAGAGTCCCTTGGACATTATGGCTTGGTTCTTGTCCTGACCTACAGTGTGATTTGTGAGACCTTACATTGACAGGTGTGTACATTTCTAAACAATGTCCAATCAATTCAGTTTGCCACAGGTAGACGCCACTCAAATTCTAGACGCACCTTAAGGGTAAATAAAGCAGACAGGATGCACCTCACCACAATTTGGAGTGACAAAAGGGTCAAATACTTACATAAACGCAAGATTTTTGATTTTGATTCTTACTAAATTTGCAAACCTTACTGACAACATTTTACTTTGTCATTATGTGTTATTGGGTGTAGATTGATGGTCAAAAATGGCATTTTTAACTATTTCAAATTAAATCATTAAACACAGTGAAGGGTGCAGAAAGTGAAGGGGTCTGAATACTCTCTTTTCATATGCATTTTCCTAAAAAGCCAGGGCGTTACACTCAAAGGTTTGGACTTACGGAAACATACTGTTTTACTGTCAATTTTTTGCAGATACCCCAAAAAATGTCATACTCATAATATCAAATATCAAAATTTGACACCTGATATTAAAAGGTTTGCAGTCCCCAGGCTTGCTAAGATACCAGGTTGTGACTGTGTCTCTTGTATCTGCAGAATTATGTGACTAAGAACAATCCAGCCAGTACTGATCTATTTATTGCATTAGTGTGATCAATTATACAGCTTGTCATCTTAACATTCTTCCTGTTTTTCTTACACAACAAAAATGTTCTTATTGGTTAATCAATAAGTGGATCCAGGATGTTTTCTAGAATTGTTGCTGCTGACAAACATCAATAAGAGTCTAAATATTCATAGCAGTTTATGCTAAATAGGGATTGTGGTAGTGCTTCATCACTATTTAATATCTTCTTCAAAAGTGTTGAGTACGAAAACATACTGAAACCCTATGAGACAGTAAAACAATTTGAATATTTTTTAATATTAGCATGGTTCATATTTGAGCTATTGAGAAGACATCACTGAAACAAGCAATCCATTTCTCAATCCATTCCCTAAATCTGTTTTTTGGGTGCAGGGTGATGATGAGCCAGAGCCTAACTCATGAAGATCAGATAGAAGAAAAGAAGGTAAGAACAAACTAAATATACCAGTCCATTGCTGGGCACTTGTTGTGCTGATTCCATAGAACAGCAGCAAGATTTATTTAGACAAGGAGCTGGGAGATGAATAGTAACTAAAGCAGCCCATGAGAACTCAAAAATAACCAAGTCTAAATACAGTGGTGTGAAAAACTATTTGCCCCCTTCCTGATTTCTTATTCTTTTGCATGTTTGTCACACAAAATGTTTCTGATCATCAAACACATTTAACCATTAGTCAAATATAACACAAGTAAACACAAAATGCAGTTTTTAAATGATGGTTTTTATTATTTAGGGAGAAAAAATCCAAACCTACATGGCCCTGTGTGAAAAGTAATTGCCCCCTGAACCTAATAACTGGTTGGGCCACCCTTAGCAGCAATAACTGCAATCAAGCGTCTGTGATAACTTGCAATGAGTCTTTTACAGCGCTCTAGAGGAATTTTGGCCCACTCATCTTTGCAGAATTGTTGTAATTCAGCTTTATTTGAGGGTTTTCAAGCATGAACCTCCTTTTTAAGGTCATGCCATAGCATCTCAATTGGATTCAGGTCAGGACTTTGACTAGGCCACTCCAAAGTCTTCATTTTGTTTTTCTTCAGCCATTCAGAGGTGGATTTGCTGGTGTGTTTTGGGTCATTGTCCTGTTGCAGCACCCAAGATCGCTTCAGCTTGAGCTGACGAACAGATGGCCGGACATTCTCCTTCAGGATTTTTTGGTAGACAGTAGAATTCATGGTTCCATCTATCACAGCAAGCCTTCCAGGTTCTGAAGCAGCAAAACAACCCCAGACCATCACACTACCACCACCATATTTTACTGTTGGTATGATGTTCTTTTTCTGAAAAGCTGTGTTCCTTTTACGCCAGATGTAACGGGACATTTGCCTTCCAAAAAGTTCAACTTTTGTCTCATCAGTCCACAAGGTATTTCCCCAAAAGTCTTGGCAATCATTGAGATGTTTCTTAGCAAAATTGAGACAAGCCCTAATGTTCTTTTTGCTTAACAGTGGTTTGCGTCTTGGAAATCTGCCATGCAGGCCGTTTTTGCCCAGTCTCTTTCTTATGGTGGAGTCAAGAACACTGACCTTAATTGAGGCAAGTGAGGCCTGCAGTTCTTTAGACGTTGTCCTGGGGTCTTTTGTGACCTCTCGGATGAGTCGTCTCTGTGCTCTTGGGGTAATTTTGGTTGACCGGCCACTCCTTGGAAGGTTCACCACTGTTCCATGTTTTTGCCATTTGTGGATAATGGCTCTCACTGTGGTTCGCTGGAGTCCCAAAGCTTTAGAAATGGCTTTATAACCTTTACCAGACTGATAGATCTCAATTACTTCTGTTCTCATTTGTTCCTGAATTTCTTTGGATCTTGGCATGATGTCTAGCTTTTGAGGTGCTTTTGCTCTACTTCTCTGTGTCAGGCAGCTCCTATTTAAGTGATTTCTTGATTGAAACAGGTGTGGCAGTAATCAGGCCTGGGGGTGGCTACGGAAATTGAACTCAGGTGTGATACACCACAGTTAGGTTATTTTTAACAAGGGGGCAATTACTTTTTCACACAGGGCCATGTAGGTTTGGATTTTTTTTCTCCCTAAATAATAAAAACCATCATTTAAAAACTGCATTTTGTGTTTACTTGTGTTATATTTGACTAATGGTTAAATGTGTTTGATGATCAGAAACATTTTGTGTGACAAACATGCAAAAGAATAAGAAATCAGGAAGGGGGCAAATAATTTTTCACACCACTGTATGTGTCACAAAAACCAAAGTCTAGTAAAGAGTAACAGAATTCAAAAACTAAATGACACACATGTAACCAGAGCCAAAAATTTTGTTGTGATTAGTAACCAAAAAACAAAGCTGAATTCATAGACCAAAAATATTTCAAAACAACAAACAATTTAAAGTTTAAAGGTTTGGATTGATGCCAGTCAAAAAATAAGATGTTACTTTTATACTCGTAGATCTGAATATGTTACATGACAAATAATTCTGGTTCATCATGCCTAGCAATGGTTTAGCAACCACCCACAAATATTCCTCGAAATGGTATCACAGGAAAACCCAACTTATTTTTTAAATCACTAAAATGTATCAAACACCAAAACAGATGTGATACTGAAACTCCTTGACCTTCAAAACTCCCTAAAACAAAGTCAAAATATTTTCTTAGGTCAAGAAGAATATATAAAAACTTTCACACAAGATATTGTATCATGACACTTGCCTACACAAAGCCAATTTAGGTTTGCCAAACACTATAATGGTAGGCCTTTGGACAAATGAACAAAAGCAAAAGCAGGAAATGCTAACCCAATAGAGAGGGGACTGTTGCCAGAAATCATATCAAGATAAATGGAGTGCTGCCATATCCATTGAAGTTCAACATACTTTTGGGATGAAAGACAATAAGTCATTTTGTGTATCCAAATTTTGAGGATTCTCCCATTCCAGTAATATATTTAAATGGGAAAAGCAATATTTAATACCATTATTTTGTATACTGACCAGCATCTCCTAATAGGGGAACAGATAATTGGTGGTTAGCTGCCCAGCGCACACTCACAGGATTTGTTTCCACCAGCTTCTCACTTTTGCTCCAGTTGTGGTCAGTAGGTTGCTCCTGTTTCTTCTGCTTTTATAGGAGAGGCTGAAATCCTTAATGCTCTTTTCTGTTTTTGTGTGGATTTGTTTTTTTTTTTTTTATTAAAACAAAACAAAAAACTGGAACAAGAGCTATAAGCAATCTTAATTTGTAAAATTTAAAGGTAAAAACAAGTAACACAACTTAACCCCCTTCTTCCTCTGGGCAAGAAAGGAGTTGATATTGTCATGGCAAAAAAATCATCATCAGAAGGCTTTTTACCTAAAAATAAAGGCTATTAGGACTTGGGATAGACGGACAGAGTTTTAAGGCTTTATTGCAATAAATCAACCACACGGACTCAACCCAATTCGGTCAAATGAGATTGAGCCCTGAACATTAAAGCAACTGAAGTTTTGATAACAATTTCTTATCATTTTGACTTCGTTCGATTAACTCATTCTGCAAATGGTTTTACTGTCCATTATTCCTCTTGGTGTCTGGCTTATTTTGATTGGTCTCAGACTGAGTGGATGGCTTCCTCTTACCATCTTTGGCCTTTTCTTATGTCATTTCCTATCTTTTCTGACCTCGCTCGAATGAGCTCTTTTGCCCACCTTCTCTGACTCCTTTCTACTCCTATCCGGCCGAACCTTGAGTTCCCATGGGAACCCTTATTATCTCCTTGCATTCCTATCACTGGCCCCCTCGTGTTATTTTTATTTTTCTATGCTGTTCCCATTTTCTCTAACTGGCCAAGGCTTCAATTCCATATATGGGTTTCCTCTTATCATTTCCTTTCTTAAACCTTCCAAACTTTTCTATAATAGTGACCTGAAGCTTAAGCTTTAATTAAAAAGAAATATAGTATGTGCTTTCATTTAATCATTGCTTGGCATGCTTGATTTGTCTTAATTTCTAAACTAAAGATAATCTCTAATATATTCTTCTAATACTTTTGCTAAAGCCTGAATTTACTAAGATTTTTCTTCATGCATTACAGTGTGACCTTGCTTACAGCAAAAGCCTTTTGTTCCTTTCCTGCTGATTCACCAGTCCAGCTGGATCGATATGCGCCTTCCAGAGCCATTTTCTCTGCTA
Source organism: Polypterus senegalus (assembly GCF_016835505.1). Taxonomy (NCBI): domain Eukaryota; kingdom Metazoa; phylum Chordata; class Cladistia; order Polypteriformes; family Polypteridae; genus Polypterus; species Polypterus senegalus. Next base: position 31,024,443 of record NC_053161.1, on the reverse strand, counting down.
TCGTTTCCTTAGCTTCCTAAACCTTGAATCACAGGTGTTCTCAAACTCTTATCTTGTCCGAAGCTGGTTTCAACGTGTCAATTTCTGTTCTTTCCCAGACTAGATATTTTACTGTAAGCTTAAAAAATAATGCAATATAACTGATTTTTAGTTAACTATTTTCTTGACCTATCATATTTGCTTAACATTCTAATTTATGCTTACTCTTAATATTTTAGAAGCTTTTAATTGCTTTTTATGGCTCTTTATGTTAATTTGCTATTCTCTATGCTAATATAAAAAAATTTCCTTCTACAATATAAGATACTATAGGTCTTTTAAATATTTGTGTTATTAGAATTCCTTCTATGTGAACTGTTGTAAGATAATTAGAGAAAACTGATCAGATTTAAAGTAGGTTACAGGAAAAATATGCTCTTGTAGCATAATATTATATAAAATATAAATTTTGAGTATTAGAAAGTATCATGTCATTATTATGATTGGGAATTTTTTGTGTTTTTCGCAATCATTTTAAGCAGTTTTGTACTCCTTCTAGGTTTTCTTTTAAGGTGCTGAACTCAATTGTGATGCTTATTTTTAATTCTTCTGCATACTTTTAATAGCTGCTTCATTTTTTTGCTCTGTTTCACCCGCCATTTCGCTTTCTTAGGAGTCGCTGCCATTTTAGACATCTGTCATCTGTCTTTGTTTCTTGATTTCAAAGGTTGCAACCTGAGGGTGTTCAGTGCGACAGGTTAAGAGGTCAGTGGAACGTTCATTTGCTCATTCGAGTTGCAGATAGAAATTTTGTTTTCCTAGCACCTTTTTTTTGTGTGTTTGACTATTTGATTTGCTACTTCATTTTTTGACTACAAATTTTGTCTGGCTTGTCAGTCATGCTTTTTGATTTGCTGGTTTTGACCAAGTTTCTGCTTTTTCAGCCTTCTTCTGGTTCTGCTTTCAAAAGTTCTCTGCATTAAAAGATGAATGTTGCCCAAGCACCTCATTCAAAATTACTCATATACAGTAGGTGCATTTTTGTATATTTTTAATATTTTTTTCAGTTAAGTATTACATTCTTATTTTTTAATTTGACAGTTTATTTTTGTTCACGTCCTGCTGTCTTTATTGACCACAATCATCGTGCTAATGACATCTTAGATAATATGATAGTTTTACACAAGGGTAATAGGCTGCATTATTAATCAGTAGATACACACAAAAAACAACTCTCTTTTGTGGTAGTTAGCGTCTATTTCAAGTAGGCCCTAGGGCTTGATTTGCGCTTCTGGTTTTGACTTAGTTTTGCCTCTGACTTCTGAATCTTCTCACAGCCCTTGGTTGCTATTTCCAGATCTTGATTTTACAGTTTTGACTGTCTCTATCGTTTTGATCATCTGCTGATCATCAATAATCCTCAAACATGCTTTGTGTTCCAACATCTACTAAGGGAACATGAGCGACCCCAAGAGGGTTAATTTTGTTACTGAGATCAGTTGCCTCCACAAGGATAAGGAGGTTATTAAAGAGCAGCTAACTCAGCTTGCTGTTACCAAACCGCATCTACCAAACAATATAGTGAGCTAGAAACAAACTAAAGTCTGCATCTCCTACTGATGGGGCTGCTGAACCACACATGCTGCACACTAAACATTTTTCAGTTGAGAATGAGTGGCAAAGTGTTCTGTACAATCGTTAAAGAAAGTTAAACCTCCAGTAGCTTTCTTCAGTACAATAGAAACATATCCACCCCACTATTCTAATACGAGTAAGGTTTTATTACGACAAAATTGTTGGAATTACCTCCACGCAGGGAATATGTTTTGCTTCCAGGTGCAGCTTTATTCACTTTCAATGCCTGACTCTACAATCAAAGAAGATTACATTGAAATGACATGTTTCTTCAAAAGGTCTAGTAATCCTATTGGATCAGATTTTTTTGTTGTTTTATGCAGATGAGACAGTTCACATAGGCTCTGTTTTGATTTTCATGAACTAAAAAAAATAACCATTAAAACAATTATTCCCTTCCTCTGATCTGCTTATTATGAATCAAATTACTCGGACCAACAATTTTCAGTAAATTAAATTTCAGAACTACTTACAATCGAATCTGTATCAGTAATAGGGTTGAGTGGAAGAAGCCATTTAATCTCTAGTTCAGGATTTCTTGTGTTCAGTCCTGGTGTAACCCTGTGGCTTCCACTTGCATTCCAACCAGCTTCACAATTCAGTTGGACATTCTTAGATTAGATTAGATTAGATTAGGTTAATCCCAAATGGAAATTCAGATGCATACAGCAGTCTCAGAGGTTTCTTGGCACACCCAAAGTCACCCACCAGCTCTATTGTCTTGCTGATGTTGAGTTGCAGGTGGTTGTCCCTAAACCACAAAGTTCTCCACAACCTTCCTGTACTCTGACTTGTCTCCCTTATTAATGCAGCCTATGATGGATGAGTGATCTGAAAGTTTCTGTAGATAGCAAGTGCCTGTATTGTGCTGAAATTCTTGTCTGTGGAGGGTAAACAGGGAGACAGGACAGTCCCCTGAGGTACTCCAGGATTACACACCACAATTAATGACACACAGTCCCTGAGCCCCAAAAACTGCTATCTCTTGATCAGGTAGTCCAAGATTCAGGAGGCTGTGGGGGCATCAAGCTGCAAAGCCCTGAGCTTTTTTCCCAGTCGACATGGAAGAATGGTGTTAAAGCACATTCTGGAATTTTTTAATGTCTTATCATTTGAATTCTTTAGATGGACTTTTTTCTTTTCATATTCTGCATTCAAAAAACTATTTTAGTATGACATTTATATTTAGAAGAAATTCAGAGATGTGTTTTCATAGTTTCAGCATTTAACTTTCTTTTAATACTTCAATTTCAATTCACCTTATTCCTGTGGAGTTTACTCCTTAAATTGCATCCAAATTCCGACCATTAATGATGAGCAATGTAACCACAGGGGCAAATAACACTGAATGTTAAAGAAGAGACACTACTTCAATGTTACATTAATTTGTGTGCTAAATAGTAGTAAAAGGCTTAACAAAGTGCCCCTCAAAATCAGTCCTGTGGACCATCTTCTGCTTTTAACTGCCATTTCAACCCTCTTCTGCTTTTAACTGGACTCTTGCAGTTATTAAACAAGATATTTCTATTCCCATTTTCTGCCTTTTTATGTGTCAATCCTGCAATTACTAAATGGATTTCCTGAATTTTCAGGGGAATGTAGCAAGCATGTGCATGTGAAACAATATTAATAATTATTTTTCTTGCTTTTTAAGATTATTCTGTTTTATGTTCTGGTCATTTAAGCCTTATTAACTAGCAGTGCTACCTGTCCAAGATGGACTGAAATCTAAATAATCAACATAACCTTTGCAGTGTGCCATCTATTGGAAAGTATTGTGTAATGCATGTAGTAATAAAATATATTGCATTCATCGTTCCAAGAGAAGGCACATTGCAAATATTCATAATCATAAAATGCATTCCTGCAGATGTTTGTGATGCGCCTGCTGTTGAAATTACAAATGCAATTAATTTTATTACTGCATGCATTACACATGCACATACTTGTCCTTTTATTAAGATTGATTAGCTCACAAGCAAATTTTATACTGAATTTGCTATTTCCCTTTAGTATTCCATGCCATTTGCACCTATCTATAGTACTCTTCACTAGTTGTCAGTATTTAGAAACAATTAAAGGAGTAAACACCAGAGGAAACGGTGAATTAAAAAGGATGTGGTAAAGAAAATTAACATATAAAGATATTGCAAATTTCTAAATTGTGTTTACATGTAACTATTTTAGCACATATATCTAAATGCAAAGACAAAAAAAGAGTAACTAAAGATTTTAATTATAATTATAAATAAGATCATGTGGTGAAACTGCTTGGAATTGCTGGTATCCCAGGACTGAGCAATTCTGATGTAGTTCATTAAGTTAGTTGGTACTCATAGATGGCATGGCACGTTATTTTACTTTTCGATCAGTAGTAAACATAACATGCATTATGTATTATATATTTTAGAGTAATTTACATGTAAAGATTAACTTGAATAAAAGCATATTATGGTTTCTTTTTACACGATTTTATTCAACTTGCCCTCTCTATTTGTCTGGGTAAAAGTTTGCAATCAATTTTTTACCCACTTTTACCGAACCGATTGCCTTCAAACTGTGCATGCATGCTGATCTCCCGTGACCAGTGCCAGTGCTGGGTTATTTTGCACCCTAGGCCAAGCTTATTATTATAAGCTTATATTTCTCATTTCCTTACATTATGCTTTTAGCAAATACTCATATATATAGTGCTTTTAGCCAACACATATATATATTCATTAGTGGTGTTGGTCAAGTGATTAGTGTTTTGGACTTTCAATTAAATGCTCGAACATTCAAGACCAATTGGAGAGAAATGAATTAAAAAAAATAATTTTGGCTAATTGATATTGAAGTTTTGTCAAATTACTGCAATATGACAGTTAAGCAACATTGGTCAAGTGGTTAGTATGTTGGACGTTCAATCAAATAGTTGGAGGTTCGAGACCAATGTACACACACTACTTTTTTTTTATTTTACAGGTTTTTCATCATTTATGTACAAATTTGACAAAATACTATTTTCAGTGATTTAGCAATATTGGCTCAGTGGATAAAGTGTTGGCCATTACTAAGAAAGATTGACGGTTCAATTCTTCAATAGACAAACACACATTTCCAATATTTCACACGTGTTAGGTTTCACTGGGGTTAGGTTTTTCTGAAATGAAAAATGAACATGAATAAATGTTATGTTTCACTTTAAGATTGTAGGTTCAATTCCACTCTGTTGCTAATGTCATCTCTGTCAAATCACCTTACCACCAAAGTCAAGGTTTTTATAATATACAGAGGACTGTGTGGCATTAGGGTAGCTAAAAACATATTTAAAAAAGAGATTTTTGTATATAAAAAAAAGAATTCATGTAATTCAATTAAAATACTCCACACAGATTCTTTAAATGATTTAAAAAAAATAACTCTTGCAATTTGAATATTTCTCCAATTATAACCATTATCCTACATACTTTAATCAACTTTTACATGATGTATCATTTTCTTTCCTTAGTTAATTTGAATGTAAATTTCACTTTAACAAATCTATGCATCTTAATTGAATTAAATGAATTCTTTTTTTTTTTTTATTTCGGCTTTAAATCATTTGTCTTTGTCACACAAATACCTTGGATTTACAATTACAAGAAAAGATGTAGAGATAAGTTTACTCTTGAGTTTTGTAACCTATTGAAAAGTGTTGAGACAGACATTTGTGGATGGTGTTCTCATCATCTTACATTAGCTGGATGAATTGATGCTGTTAAAATGAACATCTTGCTAATTTTGTATTTCTTTTTCAAAGTATTACCATGCCGTATGTTTTTAAACACTACTCTGTAGATCACAAAGTGAAAAATGGATCATTGATTTACTTTCAGCAACATTTTCATATCATACATCACATAATTTAACTCAATGGCATATTGCAACTCCAAAGACCTGGAATTTATTAACTTGAGAGATTGAAATGTTGAGATCAATGGATTACTGGCAGGCATAAGGACAGAACAGAAGGTATACACTCTCATGGGGGGCATTTACTTCCCGCTCTTTATAGAGATTTATGGTTACTGTAATACCTCTGTTGCGCCCATCCCCACAAAGAAGATAGTCATGTTACAAGGGAGTTCATTTTTTAGGATGTAACACACACACACACCTGCCATAGGAGGTCTTTTACCATGTGCCACATTTTCAGTTCAGAAGCAGAAGATCTCCCAATATGTAAGAATAAAATTATGGCCAGAGATGATAAAGATTAAGTTGTTCATGTTGGATCACACAACATATATAAGGAAGGGTAGGTTGTCATTTCATATAAACAAATTTTAAAAGAGATGGCTGGTTGGTCTAATTTTTCAACAAAAGAATTATGTACACACAGATTCATACACACACACACACCCACACACACAAAAAGATCATATTCAAACAACTACAGATGAGTGATACCTACAGTAACTGCCAATCACTCTGTAATGTTCCATATAAGATCTGATCCACATATGTATGTAAGATAGATGTCTCAAGCTTGTCATGACCAGCACTAACACACTTATGGGTGTCCTTGAGACACACAAAAGTTTAGCCCCCTTTTGGTTATACTGTATGTCATTTACTAGTCAACAGAGTCTTACTTCTAATGCACTTGTTGTTCCAGTTAGGTGTGACCTCTCAGCCTTGATAAGCCTGTGGTGATTAGCAAACGGTGATCTCCCCTGCACCAGGTGCCATAATATTTATTTTATTACTTAAATCATTGAAGATATGTTGACAAAGTATAAAAATGTAAAAGCAACATGGTATTTATTAAAGTATAATGATACCAATAGAAGAAAGTGTAATAGATAAGATAGCAAAAGTCCAGATAGTCTTAGAAAAGCTTACTGAATATCAGTAATATCAAGACTGGATGTTTCCCTGGTTGGCTTTTTAAATTAGCATCTGGCATGATTCATAGTTTGTGTTCTCCAACATGCAAAGAAAATTGTCACTCAATCTCTTCCTTACATGTCTAGTACTCTGACATGGCTTCCTATGACATTTCTTTTTGGTCCTTCAGGTGAGACATTATTTACATTGAAATCCCATGTGGAGCTCTGGGACATGTGGCATTACACATATTTGATTGGCTAGCTGTCCTTGTGATGGCTTGCTCTGTTCAAAGGCTTTAATCCCGTGTATATCGGTACTGCTCTCTGTTCCTTTTTACTGCTAAGTTGTAAACAGATAAACAGATGTGTTAAACTTATGAATTACTGAGAAGAGAGGATGCTCTCAATGTAAATTGAAGTTAATTTGCCTTAAGACTTTGAACCCAACAGGCTGGTTTTCGGGCCAGCCGCATATTGTTATATAGCTTGTTGGCCGGTATGATGGCCCAATTACCGATTGTCATAACCCTGCTGGCCTGAATAACATCCTACAAGTACAGTATCTGTTACTCTACCCTCTATATCTTGCAGTCTGCTACCGTTGAGACATTTTCCCAAAGGGCTACTACACCTCTATGCCATCATCACTCATTGTGTTAAGTTTAATATTTGGTTACTTGTCTTAGAGATATTTTAACTCTCTAATAATTTGATTTTAGGAGTGTTTGAATACTGGGCTTCACTACATTAGACTATACATATAATATACCGCTTGTCTAATTATGCTGTTGAGTTATATCCACAAGATGCACTGCTGTTTTTTTTATCATCTGTAGGTGTTTGTTTTTTTTATCGAAGAATACAGAAAAGGGTTCAGTTGTACTTTAGCATGGGAGCAACTGAAAACAATAGATGCCTAGTATGAACAGAGACATACAAGCAGACAGAGCTTTTGCCCTTCAGGTCCACAGGTGTTTCTTTCCTCCCTAAGCTTGTATTAGGACATCAGCATTACGATGTAATGGGGTACCATGTGAAGTGTTCTTGTACAATGCTTCTGACACTAAAAACTATTTTGAAGCATACCACTCAAAAGTGCAGTTTTGGCATTAGGTCCTTCTAATGGATGGTAGAAAATGATGAAAACTTTGAGAGTGATAAAGCTCTGTCTATAGTATCAATCTATTGTTATAACATTGTGGCTTATTGCCATGTTATCATTATATAATAACATTTTACTTTATATATAAAAATATTTGATTTTCAAAATAGTTGAAAATTGCTGGGGAGACTAGGGTTATAATGCCAAAATGCTGGAAGGGCAGGGTTCAAAAGGTTAAATGTCCTGTAAATTACTTTATAGTTCATCCTGGTTCATTTAATCAAAATTAAAACTTAATATTAGCAATTTGTATTTTCCAAAAATGACAAATTTATTCTCTAAGACAATGGCAAAAGTTTCAGTGGTACAGCTGAAAAGTTGGTTTCTTTTGTGGCAGATGACCAGGGACCTTGCCCCACTGGGATGCTCGGAGCAGGGAAGGCCTGGGAGAGGGGCAATATCTCCCCTGGGTGGAAGAGGGCAGCCCCCCTGATTTCCATCAAGGACCACAAGTGCGGAGCTGGAAAGTTCAACCCTGTGGGGGTCCGTGGCCACCCCCAGGGTGCGCCTGGATGGTTCCCGAACCCTGGAGCACTTCCGCCACACCAGGAAGTGCTGCCGGAAGGCCATCTCAAAGCAACTGGTACACATCTGGGCCGTTATGAAAGGGGCCGCCCCACTCCATTCAAGGAGCTGGAGTCAGGTGAAGGAGGACGGAGCTTGCGACAGAACAGTGGAGGCGGCCGAGGAAAAGAACTGAATAGTCGTCTGTGACTTGGTGGAACCAGTTTGTACATATTGTAAATAAACATGTGCGTTGTGTATATTGGTGTCTTGTCTGTCTGTGGCCGGGCTATCTGTTACACTTTGTAACTCAGCTTATGTTATGCACAAATAAGTCTGAGGTGATCAGAAAGTTTAATGCAAGACTCAAATCATAGTGTTGGATAGAGAGGCATTTTGAAACAGGTGGGTCTTTTCCTTCTAAGACAATTGCATGTAAAGAAGAGCAGCATTTGGGAGTAGGAAAGTGTATGCACAATTAGGGAATGAAGAAGATAGGGAGCTTAGGACAGACTAGGTTTAACAGTTTAAATAATGCTGTAGATAGCAATTAGCATGTTGGAGCGTATGGAAGTTCTGAAATATTTAGTATTAATAGTTTCATCTGTCTTTTCACATCTTAATGAAAAATTACTTAACCCCTCTGACATGTGTTCTTAGTTTAGTGCAAGAAAATGGATGGCAAGTGCATATTTTTTCAATAATGTGTGGTGGTTAAGTTTCTTGTGAATGAGAAAATCTCAATGAATGACATTCACAAACACCTTTACTATGCATGTGAAAATGCCATGATGGGCACCTGGTAGTTTCAAACTGTGACGAAAGCAATAAAGAAAATACATTAGTGTTTACCAAGACCTCTCACAAACAGAGAAAATTCAGAGACTGGAATGGGAAACCATGCAATCTAGGAGTCAGTAAAATAATGTCACATAAAGCAGGGTACATTTTTGCTCCCCATTCTCTTCCCTACCCTGAACCCCCTGACATGTCTTTGCTAGGCATATACTTAATTCATATACAGTACATATTGCTATACAATCTTTGCAGTGCTGGACATTGATCAAAACATTTCAATAACTACGGTAATAATCTTCAAATTGGTGTACTGTTAGAGACCTAGACACGGCAAAATAAAATTAAAAAATAAACATAGCAACAGGACTATATGATAACTGTAGACTTTGAATGCATTGCTAAAGATCAAATTATTTAAAACTATAAACATCTATCAAATGGGCTTTACGTTAAAGCTCTACAAACATCATGCTCTGTAGTTTAGAATCATCTATAACTTGATGATTATTCTTTTCAAATTTGCTTTTGGCAAGCTAAAAAAAAGCAGGTCTCTCACTGGAGATCGTTCATTGGTAGGATAGTCATATTGTGTTCTTTGCATACATTAGCCCGGATACAATAAACAGCCATCATGGATCAATGTTTAGAGGTACTGTAATTGTTATATTTTAATTTCATTTAATTTTGTGATTATATTTGGCTAATCACTTTAGTTCAAGGACCAAAATATAATCTTATAGATACAGTTTATATAGCTGCATAGTGAAATTCTAAGTGTGCTGTCACTGTCACTGTAAGCTACCTGGTAGGCTGACAGAATAAACAGGGAACTACACTAAACAATACTCTTTTACACTTCCATTCATTTATTTCACATCTTTCAGTCATGTGAAGTGCAAAAAAAAAAAATACAGCCCAGTTCCTACATGCTTTCTACAATGTCACACCTCAAATGCATCATTTTTCCAAGACAGTCTTTCAGACAGATTTGACAGTAATGATTCCAATTAAAAACTTTTTTGGACACTGGCCATCATGAGTCGAACAATTCTCATACATCCTGCACTGTGAAAAAAAACTACGTCGGTGTTATGATACTGTGCTAAGTTTAATATTTGGATACTTGTCTTAGAGATATTTTAACCCTTTAATCTTTGATTTTTGGGACGTTTGAAGACTATGAATTATTCCCTATGTTTGCTTTGAGATCAATTATATTTCACAATATTCTGACACCATTTTTTAATGTCCCATCTCCTTGTTTTTCTTTTGAAATATACTATTTCTTCAGTTCAGGAATAGCACACTCAGCTTGTAGCTAGTATTCATGTTTGTTCTTTAGGTTACATCTGTCTGATGAATTCATTTTTATTCATTTGAAGATTCAGGATAGATATTAGTACAGTCATATTGGATCAGAATCAGTTGCAAAATGAATTTGAACAGATAAACCAAAAAAAAATCATGTTTGAGCCCAAAGACAGAACGCTTTTAACTGCTGTCTGAATATAGGCTCAGTAGGCTGTAGCAACATGTGGAATCAAGCGAAAATGGAGTTTTCAACCCATTTTTGCCATGATGACTTTTCTCTAGCATTGGTCCACAACTGCCGTCTCTCCCCAAAGATGGCACCTATGATGCTATGGAAAAAAAACAGGAAAATGTGCTGACATGGGGCTCCGAAATGAAATGTACAAGCACTGTTTTTGATTCTCAAATGCTCTCATCATGGTGGTGCATTGACAACTATGTTATGTGAGATTTGAAACTTTTGAAAATGAAAATATTTCTCATGATTTTTAAAGGTAGTAAATAAATAAGACATTCGATGTGTATTTCATTCTTAAGATTCACATTTAACTTTATTGTGTTTTGTAATGTTAAAAAAAAAAAACAAAACAAGTAAACCTGAAAGTGCCACCTTTACCAAAGTGCTGCCTGAGGCAGTCCCCTCATCAACTTGCCCCACGCACCAGCATTGCCAGGAGTTTATGCCCATTTCTGATGGACTGTATGGTGTCAAACAGTATACAGCATTGTGACAACTGATTAAAGCTATCGCACTAATCCAAAAATGAAAAAGTTAGAATGGAGTTTTATTAAAAGGAGAACCTCAAACACTCTAACTGAAATGCATCAGTCAGGAAGGTACCATCTAAATATTCCTAGTATTGTGAATACATTTTCATGTGAACTAAATCTAATTTAAAATTTTTAAATGAAACAAAAAACAAATAAATGTCTGTATAATCATTTAAAGTATAGATTATATTGTATTAGCTGTGCACATTAATTAATGCAAGAACAAAGTCCATTCTCAAAGGATTCACAAACCTCTTCTCTGATTCTAATACATGTTCTCTGCTAATTGCAAGTTTTACAAACAGTTCTGGATGCCATAATGTCTGCCAAGTTCCATTGCAACAGTTGAAGATTAATTCCTTCTTTGAAGTGAACTCTTTGCTAAATTAGTCTTGATTTTCTATATCTACATTCTGTATGGGCCCTCTGAGTTTAACGCATTTAAAATGTTTGTATTATTGCAATGTCTTATTGTCTGTTTTGCTTTGTCATGCTAGCTTTACACTAGCCCTTTTCTTTGGTATGTTTATTCCTAAAATAGCAATTAGACAGCAGGTCACTCAGGATGACAAGCATGGTGGCTGTGGTCAAATAATTTGTTTCACTTCTGCAGGGTGAACTTTGATTTGCACCCTCATATATTATGAGTAATCCCCTTTCAAAATCACTTTAAACATAAAAACAGAGCCTGATACACATATAGAGGATTTGAAACAAATCTGCTTAAAATCCGCCTGTGTTGTCTGCATTTCAGTGGGAAAGAAAAACAAACACAACAGGGGCATTTTCAATCCACATGGGAAGCACAGAAAGTATTAAATTAGCAATTAATTAAACCTGGAGTTCAATGGAAATAACTAAGACAATGGTTGTTTTGAAAAAGGTCAGATATTTGAATCTTCAAGGGGCATAACTGATAACTGCCTGCCATTGTTATAAGATCATAGAGGGAAGCCTGAGCACAGAGGTAAGACGATGATTACTATGACTTTTTATCTATTTGAAAACCATTAACATTGATATTTATTTAGCACATTTTGATACACAAGTGTAGCTCAAATTGCTTTACAAATATATAAAAGGTGGAAATGAAATTAAACATACCTGAAGTGAACAAAATTGCCATTCATGTAATTTGCAAGTCACTGATAGTTTCATGAGAAAAGGCAGAGTCTTATTTGATAACCTATTTTATGGTCAGATAGCCAGTGGGGAGAGGGAAACAAAAACTCCAGATGATGTAGAAGGTGGAGAAAATAAATCTCTAGGCTGAAAGTCCCATTGGGCATTTACAGTACTGAAATGTTAGAATTATTGACAAAATGTCATGAGGATTCTGAGAAGGTTTGAGATTGGATGGTAACATCATAATGGTAAAAATCTTTTCCAACATAAATGGTATAGAGTACTTTGGCCACATGTTAATAACCAAAAGCAACACTGAAGGACCTCGAAAAAAGAAAGTAATGACAAAAGTAGTTATTAGTAACTAAAATACAAATGTAAATCAAAAAGTAAAGGCAATTTGAGAATTACATGGTTACTGCAAAGGACAGAAGCTGTTGTGAATTTCCCCTTGGGATTAACAAAGTATCTATCTATCTATCTATCTATCTATCTATCTATCTATCTATCTATCTATCTATCTATCTATCTATCTATCTATATCTCTCTCTACAATGCAACACATAGTTTTGTAGTGTAATGGGGAGTTCGAACACACACACACACATCATATCGCTCTGCTGTTTGTCTAGTTGACGCCAAGGTCAAATATCATGGATGCTCCACTGCACTCCACAATCTGCTGTAGTGAGATTTCTTTGGGTAGAAGGAGTGAAACTTGCAGAAATTCATCAAAGGAGGAATATTGATACTATGATGTAATTAGCTATTCACATATGCGTGCTCATCCACACTTGTATCAGTGATTTTTATGTTTGCAAGAATGCAGCTTGCTTTAATATTAACTCATGTGATGTGGAAGGGAAAAGTATTAATACGTGTATCACCTTACATGTTGTAATAGCTTTTAAAGTTTGGTGCAAAATTCGAGAAATGTTTGGTTTGTAACATTCTCAAATCATCACTATTGCAAAGCTGTGTATTACACCTAACATTACCAACACTTTCATTTTTGGCTGAAAGTGCATGTCTTCTATACATAAACAGAGTGATAGCATAACATACAGAATTTGTAAAGAATATTATTCCATCTCTGTGAAATTGATATCTTTTTACCATTTTAATGCTGTCCAATGTTTCCAATGTTATTCCCAGGATATCCATGCTAATCTTGGCCTGAACACTATCCTTTGGCAGCTCCTAATGAGTTAGTGTGATAGAAATCAACAACCTTAATTAAACAAATATACTTATCCTCGACAGGGACAACTTTGATAAAACCTTTTTGAGTCATTAGTCAGGCAGGAGAAAAGCTGTCTTTTATTACTTCTTGGCAAATGCCTTAGAGGGAGCATCGATCACAGCAGTCTGTTACAGCATGGTCAGAATGATCGAAACACAAAGGATGGAGGTTCATTTTATATACTATTGAATTTGCATACAGTGTCAATCAGTACGTACATTTACTCTGGTTGGTTTACACCTCAGGTAACTTGGGAAATAAAATTCTTTTTTTGTTGTACCCCTGTTCATCCTATATCTTTAGGTTTAGCTATTATCCTTGAAATTTCTGACTATGTGACAACTTTCCAATGTTGTTGCTACAGGACATCTGCTGATCTTAGTCATCTTTAAGTACATTTCTTGTATTACATCTTTGTGTTTGTTGTTCACTTGAACTTTATCTGGTTTCCTAATATGCCTGAACAGGTTCCTGACATTTATTAACCCTTTTATACTTCTAAGATGGACACTATATTTTAATATGGAAAGCAGATGAAAACAGTTTATTCTAAATGACAATGTGACACTTTAAGTCTAATTTTTCTTCCACATTAGGGCAGCTCACGATCTCTCAAATTTGTGGTGAAGTTGGATTCCTAAATTAGTAAAATTGATATAATGCTATGATTTTTCTCCAAAGAGTAGGAACAAATTTGTGTCACTCTGAGATTTTTGAGCCCAGATCAAGATTTTTTTCCCCTGAATTTTTTTTCTCTTAATTTTAAATTAAGAGAATTATCTTTGAAGAGTTAGCATAGTTGAAGAAGGCAATTGCTATTTATATTTAGGACCATTTTTTTGATTTTGACTGGTTGAACTGTTTCATGGTGGCACAGTGGGTAGCACTGCTGCCTCACACTTAGGAGACCCAGGTTCGCTTCCCGGGTCCTCCCTGCGTGGAGTTTGCATGTTCTCCCCGTGTCTGCGTGGGTTTAACTCTGGATGCTCTGGTTTCCTTCCACAATTCAAAGACATGCAGGTTAGGTGCATTGGTGATTCTAAATTGTCCCTAGTGTGTGTGTGCCCTGCGGTGGGCTGGTGCTCTACCCGAGGTTTGTTTCCTGCCTTGCGCCCTGTGTTGGCTGGGATTGGCTCCAGCAGACCCCCGTGACCCTGTAGTTAGGATATAGCAGGTTAGATAATGAATGGATGGATGAACTCTGTTTTACTTTTGACATTCGCTCTTTTCTTGTTACTTGTGTCAGACATCTGCCTGTTATTGTGGACTATACCTTTGTGTGTCCCTCAAAGATACATCTTTTTTTTTTTTATCTTCTGATCCTTGCCAAAGTATATCATTAGCAGTTATTTCCAAGCTGAAGTGGTTACATCTTGCCTGAAAAAGAGGCCTGAGTTAACTGGAAAGCTTGCATGTTGTAATCTTTTTAGTTAGACAATAAAATGTGTCATTTTGCTTGACTTCTTACTACATTCATAATGGCTAACACAGTACAAGACCCATGTACTACAAGCTGAACAGTATAGGTTTCTGCATCTCTAAATGACAGTGGCAAATGTCATTAATCAGCTAAATTTTTTCTATTTTTCTTTTGAGGCTGATAGGTCCTTTTGTTGCAATGCCCAGAACATAAGGACAATGGGAATACAAAACTCTTGTGTTCAGACATATGTGAACACTGGAATCTCTGATGATAAGAATGTCTCAATAGTTAGCTGTCTAAATTAAAGAGCTAAGAGCTTTGATACAGTTGCTAGATATGTTGTGAAACTAGAGAGATTGGAGTGATTTGAGTCTTTAGTACTGGCAGGCATGGCCTGGTCTGCAAATACATCCTCACTTATCTTTCCTAATCTGTGAAGAGTTGCTGAATTTGCTTCTTTAAACTGCTCTTCGTGTATCTTGCCTTTACGTAAATAGTCTACTAATGGGATGCTTTTGTTTTCTTGTAATGTTTTAATTAGTCAGTAGATTCTGTCATTTCAAAATTGAATGGATGGACATTTGAATTTATGTGACAGGGATGTCATCCTTATTTTTTTTTATTTCAGTTGGTACTGAAGACTTTACTTTTGGTACTGTAAAAATGCATCTATTACTCATTAACACTTTTAATGTTATATGGCCTTACTAAAGGCTTCTTCTGGTCTTCATAACACTTTCAAAACACCAGTAGATAGGTTATTCATCTCTGTGCAGTATGGCATATTGTCAAGATGGTAAAATGACTTGTTAATGTGAAGTGTTCACAGGTATTACACAATTTATGTAATACTAGCAAAATACCCGCGCTTCGCAGCGGCAAAGTACTGCCTTAAAAGTTTTATTAAAAAGAAATTTAAATCTTTTTAAACTGAGGGAAAATATACCAATAATTATTTGTTTACCACATGGTGAGTTCGGCCCTCTGGTTGTAATATGACCAAGCTGTGCGCTGAGCTTACTCTTAAGCATGCAACGTACAGTTGGCCATGTGAACAGTAATCTTGTCTCAAATCTCACAGCTTGGATTGCTGCTGTCATAATCGGTTTGAGTTTCATGGTTTGTTTCAATTATGACAGTATTTGTAGGACTTGTGTTGAAGAGACATTCGGCATCTGTCAAGCGCTGCAAGTATACAACCAGTTTCATCGATAACTTCACATCCAGCTTTTGAAAGTTTAAACATTCATAAACATCAAAGTGTCCACTACTGAAATTGTCACCTGTGAATCTAAGATGTTGAAGAGGCATTGGCAGTTGTCCAAAGATGTAAAATATTTGGCTATTTCGGTACACTTGAAAGCGAAAACCTAACAATGCAGCGGCAGCCATCAACTCACATGCAGATGCATAGGTGAAGGGCTTAAGCATTTCATTCTTATAGTGCTCCTGTGTAGTATCATTATCTCCTGTACCATCATTAGTCCACATCTTGAACCTGTCCCAGTCATTCAATACATAAGACAGAATGTTCCTCCGGATATCAAGAGTGAACCTGATATGGCCGTGCAATATGTAACAAAGAGAATGGAAAATGTAGGTGCCATCTCCGGGCATGGAAACCATTCGGTAAGTGACAGTTCTTTGATCGATGGTGATTACCTCGATAGACATGTTAATGCGGGTACGGTTGGAATGATAAAGGAAATGGGTACCTGAACAATGTAAATTAAGTCTAAAATACCTACACAATAACTATAATCGTAATAAATGAACAATAAAACAGTGGAGAAGCCGTGGATTAAATAAAAAGGCTGTAGTTATCAGCAGGGAGACGTGAATCCCGTGGCAAAGCAAGGAAGGGAATGTAGAGACCGGAGCGACAGACGGCCTTATATAGGCAGGCAGTGAACAAGTGAACGGTGACCAAGCTGCAGGCTATGGACGTATATATGTACGTAAGTAGGATTCAGTTAGCGTTGGGAACCCACGTATCAAATTTCTTGAAGATGGGCCCATAAGTAACAAAGACTGTTGAAAAGTTCAATATGGCGGCCGATAGTGGCATCATACCACCGAAATAAATACCAAATTTCAGCCTTCTACCTACACGGAAAGTTGGAGAATTAGTGACGTTGGAAAGTTCAATATGGTGGCTAAAAGTGTGTCATACCACCGAAATAAGTACGTACATTAGTTTTGGTTAGCGCAGGGAGGCCGCCTACCAAATTTCGTGAAGATGGGGCCATAAATAAGAAAGTTCAACATGGAGGACATTGTTGACTGTTATGACCGTTATGCGTAGAATTTCGAAATGAAACCTGCTTAACTTTTGTAAGTTAGCTGTAAGGAATGAGCCTGCCAAATTTCAGCCTTCTACCTACACGGGAAGTTGGAGAATTAGTGACGTTTGGAAAATTCAATATGGCGGCCAACAGTGGCGTCATACCACCGAAATAAGTACTTACATCGGTTTTGGTTAGCGCAGGGAAGCCACTGACCAAATTTCGTGAAGATGGGGTCAGCCTTCTACCTACACGGGAAGTTGGAAAATTAGTGACGTTGGAAAGTTCAATATGGCGGCCGACAGTGGTGGGAAACTTTTGTAAGTAAGCTGTAAGGAATGAGCCTGCCAAATTTCAGCCTTCTACCTACACGGGAAGTTGGAGAATTAGTGATGAGTGAGTCAGTCAGTGAGTCAGTCAGTCAGTCAGTGAGTGAGTCAATGAGGGCTTTGCCTTTTATTAGTATAGATCAAGAGAACTGATCTCTGTTAAGCCATGTCAGACCACTCCAAAGCAAAGTTCTGTTAGTACAGGGGTCCTCAATCACAGTCCTGGAGGGCCGCAGTGGCTGCAGGTATTTGCTCCAACCCAGTTGCTTAATAAGAAGCACTTATTGCTTAAGTAACACTTCCGCTTCACTTTAGTTGTCTCGCTTGTTAAGATTATGAACTCATTGTTTTTTTTGGTCTTAAACAGCTGTATTCTTGGTTTTTAATGGCTCCTAATTAACGATAACATGCAAATGACAAAAGAGACCAGCATTTCTCCTTTTAGCTTATTACCAGTAACACCTCGGTGTGTATTTATCACACACTATTGGGTTTAATTAAATACTTGGAAGGAAAGTGAAGAGAAAAAAGTGACGGACTGAGAATTACACATCCATTTTAGCCTTCAAATCATTTGGATGACATCCTTAGAAAGGGGAAGAAAATCTAGGATATGAGAATCACCTGACATAGAAGAGTTAAAGCACTAAGAAGCCATGAAATTAAATTATTGGCAAGAATTGCTTTCAAATTAAGCAACTGGGTTAGAACAAAAACCTGCAGCCACTGAGGCCCTCCAGGACTGTGATTGAGGACCCCTGTGTTAGTAGGTCAGAGATGAATGAACACTTTACTGATGCTTTGTTAGTGTTATGAACACCCAAAGAAATGTATGTAATGTCCTGTTACATAATAGTAAAGAAGTAGCAGATGCATTTTTGCAGTACGTAAACTGGTGTTACCTTCATCTGAACACAAGCTACAACCTTCAGAAGGGTTCAAGAAAGCATGTTCATTTGAAAATAACATAGGGCTTTACTTGACTCTTTTCTTTGTGTTCTTAAGTATGCTTTGTTCTTAAGTATGCGTGTGCTCCTCATACACAACTACAGAAAACAATTCAAAGTAACTTAGATCACAATTCAAGTGAGGAATTTCATCTTGTTCTAGTTACCCAGTTAATTTTATGTCCACGAGACAGAATACTACAATAGTCCACTGTGGCTGATGGTGCCCTACAACAAAGTGTTGAGTTCTTCTATCAACCTATACATCTAAAGAAGAAACAGACTAAAGCAGTCTCGCCATCTGTGATTGTATCTTCAGAATTCAGACAAAGCTGCTCACCACCGGATTCCCCTGCCATTAGAAGAGAGAATAAAGCAGTGTTTTAGTAAAAGCCTATAGTAAGATATTAATTTGAAACAAATATTACATATATGTTATCGAATAATTGACAAAATGTAAGAAAATCTTTTTCTGTTATATGGTGCCTGTCTATACTCAACCCCCTTCCAAAAGCACATTAAGGTAACAGAACTATTTGAGCATTGTGTATACAGGCAAGGTAACTAATTTGTTCAGGGTCACACAGTGAGTCACAGGTGAGGACTAAACTGATAAGTGTGTTGTTTACAGTTCAATGTCCTTCCCACTAGGTCACACTGTTTAAAAAGAAAAATTATTTAATTAATTATTTTGGGTAGCAAGATGTCTCAGTGTTAAATATTGTTTTGTCACTGACTGGTTATAAATCTTGTACTAGTCTCTGCCTATGTGAGGTTTCGGCCATGACTGTTTGGTCAAAAATTTACTCTCTGTGGTTGCTTCCTGCCTGCACCTGATAGTGGATAGTTTCTGGATCTGTGTAACCCATGTAGATGCCAGAAAGAAAGGTGTAAAGGAAGAATTCATACCCAGCCTTGAGGCCATAATGGAAGGACAGATAAAACAGGCTTACTAGGAGCTAGTCATAACTCTGCATGAGATGTGACAGTGTTCCTCAGGGCTGGACCCAATTAGGACACCCACAGGGACACACAGCTCTATCAGAGTCTTTGGGGACCACCGGAAGGCACTGCCAGGGGAGGACTGCCCTGGTTTCCGCAGGACTAGGAAGTGAACCAGATGACTTGGACAGGAGACCTGAAGCAGTTCCTGGGTTAGCTTTAAAAGAGAGCCCCTCAACTCACTTAAATGAGTCATAGTTGGGATGGCAGTGGGCAATGCTGGCTTCAAAGGTCTCATGAAATTAAAATTACAGTAATAAAAGGGCACTAATCCGAGTCCAAGATTAAACTATATAAAAAAATTCTGTCTTGCATGGAGCCCCCTTTCCCCTTTTCAGGTACTACCCACCATGTGCTAACTCCAAAATTGCTCAGAATGCACAGTAGTGAGGGATATAACCAGCAAACCTCATTTAGTAATAAGCACAAACACGGGGTCTTTATAATTAAAAATATTTATTTTTCAGAAAATGTTTCTTGAATAAAACTAACTTTTGTGGAGCACAAAAGGCAAAAAGGAGTTGCAAGCAAAGGAAATCCAAGGTGAATAAATTCCCAATATGAAATATAAGGGGTGAAGTCACAAAATCAGAGCACAGGTTAAAAAATCCAATAAATCAAGAACAGAGGAAACAGTAGCATAAATACTCACCAACTCCCAAGTGCATTCACATGAATCACAATGGGCTATTTGGCTGAGCGCTGTCCTTTGCAGTGAAGGACAGGTGGCCTGCCTCATAGGGAACTACCCACAAAACACATACTACATAAGACGCATAGAAACCTAAATAATAGACTCAAACTAAACAGAAATAAAAAGTCATTAAGCAGGAATCTGAAACTCCAGCTAGAAAAGGAACCCTGGCTGAAATACAACATCAAGAGGTCTGTGCACATCACTGTTTCAGAAAATGAATAGCTGGATTCTGCTTCATGAATAAGTTGGACATTGGTCCCTTACAGGGCTGGTTTGTAATTTGTTGTTGTTGCTGAAGAGATAGGATGCAGCTGTGCATAATGTCAGCCAAGAAAAAACAAATAAAGAAATGGACTCAAAGAAATTATAGGGCTTTTGGATCCTATCATTTTTAAGTCCTGTCATTTTTTCATTTTTGGGTCCCATACATTTTTTTTCCTTTTTAGGTCTCCAATAAAGTTAACAATAAATGTAGGTAGTTCATTTATTATGATGGTTTAAACTATTTTTTTTTTAAACTTATTTTTTATATATCAGCACATTTATGTGAACTATTTCCTGAGTATTTTATATTCCTTTAAGGCTTAAAATGCACTTTAGACTAATTTGCTGTCTCATTAAGCTTTAATTGGTTCATATTAAAACCTTGCAAAAACTGAAATAAGGCTGCTCTTATCAGATGTCTCTAAAGACATGATTATTTTTTTATTTTTCCTGATCAAAATTATTACTATGACAATTTAGTATTAAAACAGTCTTCTTACTAAATATCTAAATGCAGCACTGCATGAAAAGCTTTAATTTTATAGGATTCTTGGAAGTGACTCGTTTGTTTTTATTTGCATAACACCTCATTTTCTATGTTCTCATGAGAAGACATTAGTTACTTTAGCTTGTTTTGAAAGTGTAGAGTACTTTCCATCGATTTTCAGATAACACTTACTCCATTACTTCCTCCCTGGGATCCTGCGCCCACCCTCAGTGCCATGGACAAGGATACCAGTCCATATCAGGGAATAGTCAGTCACATACTTACATTGAGCTAGGGTCAGAGACACTGGTTAGGCAAACAATAACACCGGGAGAATGTGCAAACTCAACAGAGAAGTTGTACGGGCTTAGAGCTGATTTCAAGACTTACAGGTTAGAGCTGTAAAACAGCAGTACAATTCACATTATTTTTTGTTTTCCACACTTCCTCTTTTGATAGACTTATGGCACTGAACACATTTACAAATATAACACAAAATCCAATATATAATTAAATCATTATTGCATAATTCAATTTTTACTGAAATGGGGTCAGTTTTTTGTTCAACGTTATAATAATATGGTTAACAGGGACCAAAGACCAAACCTAAAGGTAGAGAAATGACAAACAAAAAACAATCAAACTATGAAAATAGGCAAAACACAAATAACTCCTAGCTTTTCCACTGGGCATATCACAATCTTCTTTGTGCTGTACCTACCAGGCAGAGTGTAGTCCTCTTTCTCACCCTTCCATACTGCACCAAAATGCCCTCTCACCTTCCGTCTTTCACTGTATCTCTGTAGAATTCCTCCCTTCCTCTCTTCCTGCCAATGAATCTTTGACCCTACTGTCATCCTAACCCCACAATAATTTTGGCAATGGTAAGCAGTTGTTCTAATTCTTCTTTTTACATATCTAATATGATTCTAAATTATTTTTGTTTTACTTTTTTAGAGTATTTCTAATTTTTTTATTGTTATATTTTTAACACCATCACAACACCATTTTGTTTATTTGTTTAGCAGCTTTTAGTTGCCATTGAAAACCTATTTTGATGGCCACATCATAAAGTTTATTGTTACTTTGTCCATTATCAGGAACATGGCACACAATTTCATCATTACAACCCACCTACTGTATATAAGACTGAGGCTAAGTGTTACTGATGTCCAACCTTATGATGTAAAATATTAAACAGGAACAAGTTGAAGAGTTGGGGTACCTTGAAGGTGAACCACGTGTAATTATTGGAAAAATACCAATATGTTGAAAATTAGCAACAGGTCTTTCCAGACCAGAATCAATAGATAGACTGACTCAAAATGGTAGCAGAACCCTTAAAAAGAAGCTATGCCAGAAGAGGCTGGGTCTGTGGGTGAGGGATGAGGAGCATTAGGCAACAGTGCCAACCCTCAACTCATTGGTGAGATTAAAATTAGATTATCCCTCAAGTAGTGTCCCAAGCACACGTGTTTGACAATGAGTATAACTCTTTTTTTTTTTTTTTATTTATTAATTTTATTACAATCAATACATAGCAATCAAGTTTTTACAAAAAAAAAGAATTATGCTAAGAACAGATCGATCCCCACCCTTGAGAGAGAGAGCAAGCCAAACGGTGTAAAATTTAAGGCTTTAAAAATACCTAAATCAACAAATTCTCTGTGCTTTATAAACTCATTTCAAAATATTACTGATTAGATCCTGCCATGTTTTGAAAAAAGTCTGCACAGATCCTCTAACTGAGTATTTGATTTTTTCCAATTTTAAATAATATAACACATCAGTTTCCCACTGACTTAAAAGAGGAGAGTTTGGGTTCTTCCAGTTTATCAGAATAAGTCTGCGTGCCAACAGTGTAGTGAATGCAATCACAATTTGTTTGTCTTTCTCCACTTTAAGACCCTCTGGAAGAACCCCAAACACAGCTGTTAATGGGTTAGGAGGGATTGTGAGTCCAAGACTGTCTGAGAGGTAATTAAAAATTTTGTCCAGAATAATGTTAATTTGGAGCAGGCCCAGAACATGTGACCTAGTGAGGCTGGGGCTTGGTTGCAACGTTCGCAGGTTGGATCATGCCCTGGAAACATTTTGAGAGTTTTAGTCGAGACAGATGTGCTCGATATATAATTTTGAGTTGTATAATTGTATGCTTTGCATATGGAGCTTGAGTGAATTCTCTGCATTGCTACTTTCCACTCCTTTTCTGATATATTAATTGAGAGGTCATTTTCCCAGTGTCCTCTTGGATCTTTGAAAGGAAGGGATTGTAAAAGGATTTTATATATTGTAGAGATGGAGTCTAACTCCTTGAAATTGAGCAATAATTTTTCCAGCGTGGATGAGGGTGCAAGATGAGGAAAATCTGGAAGGTTCTGTTTAACAAAGTTCCTGATTTGAAGATAGTGAAAGAAATTTGTAGCTGGAATGTTAAATTTGGAATGTAATTGTTCATAGGATGCAAAGACGTTGTCTATATAAAGATCTCTAAGCAAGTTAATTCCAAATTTTTCCAGATATTAAAACTGCATATGTTTGTGAGGGTTGAAAGAGGTGGTTCTTTTGCAGGGTGCCACAGAAAGAAGCTTCTCCGTCTTAAAATGCTTTCTACATTGGTTCCAGATTCTAAGTGAGTGGAGCACAATTGGGTTATTAGTGTATTGCCGATAACGTGTGTTTATTGGAGCACAAAGCAAGGAATACAAAGAAGTACTGCAGGATTTTACTTCTATTGCGGTCCATGCCTGTGTATGTTCTTCTATTTGTGTCCAGGTTCTTATCGACTGTATATTTGCGCCAGTAATAAAACTGGAAGTTAGGTAGAGCCATGCCGCCTTCTGCCTTTTGTCTTTGTAGGGTCGCTCTTTTGATGCGTGGATGTTTAGAATTCCAAATAAATGAGGTTATTGTTGAATCTAATTGCTTAAAGAACGATTTATTAATGTATATTGGTATGTTTTGAAATAAAAAAGGAGCTTAGGAAGAATATTCATCTTAACAGTGTTAATTCTTCCAGCTAGTGTGAGATGAAGGGTTGACCATCTATGCAAGTCTTGTTTAATTTTTTCCATGCAGACAGTGAAATTTTGTTGATAAAGAGCTTTATGTTTACTTGTGATGTTTACCCCGAGGTATTTAAACTGTTCTGCAATGATAAAAGGAAGGGTGTCTAATCTAATATTATATGCTTGAATTCACCGGAAAGAGTACACTTTTATTCAGATTAATTCTGAGACCAGAGAGCTTTTGAAATTCTGTGAGTGCTGCTAAGACTGCAGGCACAGAATTTTCTGGGTCCGATATATACAGTACCATGTCATCTGCATATAATGAGATTTTCTGTTCCAGTCCTTCTCTGCTAATCCCCTTTATCTGATCAGTATTTCGACAATGTATTGCCAGTGGTTCAATGGCAATTGCAAACAGCAGTGGTGACAAAGGGCATCCTTGTCTTGTGCCACGCTCTAGTTTAAAGTAGTCTGAGCAAATGTTATTGATGCAAACTGAAGCTTCTGGGTTAGTATACAGTAATTTAATCCATGCACAAATGTTCGGCCAAACCCAAACTTCTCCAAAATAGTAAAAGGTATTTCCATTCAATCATGTCGAATGCTTTTTCTGCATCCAATGATAATAATATTTCTGGGGTGTTTGATTTAGTTGGTGAGTATATTACATTAAACAGGCGTCGAAGATTTGAAGATAAGTGTCGGCCCCTAATAAATCCAGTTTGGTCTTGTGATATTACTGAGGGGAGCACTTTCTCCATCCTTCTAGCTATGATTTTAGAGAGTATTTTAACGTCGTTATTCAGAAGTGAAATTGGTCTGTATGATGCACATTGTAATAAGTCCTTATTTTGTTTTGGAAAGACAGTGATTAGTGCTTGGCTAAAGGTTTGTGGAAGAGATTGGTTATCTCTGGCTTCTGTAAATGTTGCTAATAGGAGGGAGCTAGCTGAGCGGAGAATTTCTTGTAAAACTCTGCAGGGTAGCCATCAGGGCCTGCTGCTTTTCCACCTTGGAGTGACTTTATAGCATCCAGTAATTCTGATAATGACAGAGGTTTATCGAGCTCCTCCACACTAAAAGCGTCAATTTGTGGTATCTGTAATTTATCCAGAAATGCATTAGATTGTATATTGTCTTCTTTAAACTCAGTAGTATATAGGGATTTATAGTAGTCTCTAAAAGTGTACATTATATTTTTGTGTTCGATGATTTTATCTCCGTTAGTGTTAGTAATTACCGAGATTGCGCTATGCATATCTTGCTTGTGAATTTGTTGCGCTAAAAGCTTATTAGCTTTCTCTCCATGTTCATAATAATGATGTCTGGATTTGTAAATTAGTTGTTCGGTTTCTTTAGTTGTCAAGAGGTTTAATTCTGAATGTAGAGCCTGCCTCCTCTTATGTAGAGTCTCGCTTGGTAGTCTGGCATGTTCTTCATCTATTTTAGTAATTTCGCTTTTATCTCTGCTACTTTCTTCGCTCGGATTTATTTCTGTGGGAAAGATATGAGATAATCTGTCCTCTTAAGAAGGCCTTAAGAGTTTCCCAGAGTATTCCTGCAGAGATCTCAGGGGATGTATTTGTCTCTAGAAAGAATTCAATTTGTTTGGATATAAATTCAGTACAATTCTCGTCAGCTAATAGAAGCGGATTGAGACGCCATCTGCGGGTGAGTGTATGGGGCTTAGTAATTTCAGCTCCAAGATCATCGGAGCATGGTCTGAAATAACAATAGCATCGTATTTACAAGATTTAATCTTAGGCAAGAAGTTATTATCTATAAAGAAGTAATCAATCCTTGAGTAGCAATGATGTACTGGTGAGTAGAAAGAATATGTTCTTGAATTTGGGTTTAAAACCTCCAGGGATCTGATAAGTTGTGATCAGTTATAAACTTTGTAATTATCTTTGCGGTGTTAGTTGCCGCTCCCCTGTGGAGGAAGTCTTATCTAAAAGTGGATTTAGAACACAATTAAAGCCCCCAGCCATTATAAGTTTATGAGTGTTCAGATTGGGAATGGATGCAAATAAATTTTGTATAAATTCCTTATCATCAACATTAGGTGCATAAACATTTATCAAAATCATTTTACAGTTAGATAAGTCTCCCATGACCATCACATATCTCCCTTCAGGATCCAATACTACATCTGATGCTACAAATGGTACTGTTCTATGTATGAGAATTCCCACCCCTCTAGTTTTCTTTGTAAAACTAGAATGGAACATTTGGCCAGTCCAGTCTTTTGCAGCCGGAACTGATCCTTACTTAGTAAGTGGGTTTCCTGTAAAAATACTATTTTAGCATTTAGACCTGTTAGGTGAGAAAGTACTTTCTTTCTCTTTAATTCGTGATTCAGGCCTTTAACATACCAGCTTACGAAGTTAACTGTCCCATCATGGAGACACTGATTCTGAGTTTTTGGTGTCATATTATAGTCTTAACTGGAAGTGAAATAGTTTAGGTCTTAATTTCCTATTCCCCCAAGAGTTGTTGCCATGCAGCTTATTATTACGTTGATAGTTATAATTATAAAGATTGAGATGATAGATTAGATATAGATCAAGCCTGCCCTCTTTCTCTTCCCCCCTTAACCCCCCACCCTCCCTTTTTGCCTCCCCAGGTGAGGCTAAAACCCACTTCATGCAGTCCCAGTCCTCTGACATACCCAGAGACAGACAATGAGTATAACTCTTAAAACAAAACTTCTGTTTCACATTTTAGTTAGGACATAGTTATTACATAAGTGTCAGAGTTCCTGTATTGTTACTTTGAGTTAATTTCTAGTATGCCATTTTGGGCTTTGCTGCTCAGTCTTGCTTTTGACTTCCTACAGTACTGTTCACATATTAAGATTCTGGTGTAATTTCTTTACAGGCTTCCTTTAGGCTTCTTGGCTCTAAACTAGGCAGCGCCTCCAAAATTCAGTTTCAGGAATTTTTGAAATGAGAAATAAAAATGAAAAGCACTGTTTCTCCAAATCCAAAGCAGGCTTTGCATACATAAACCTTGAATGATTTAGAAAGTGGTCAAAACTAATAAAATATCAAATGAGGTTGGAGGAACCCTCGGGTCTACCGTAGCAAAACTAAAGTTGCTTTGTACAGTAATTACAAGGTTTTATTAACTAAAGAAGCTTAAAAACAAAAGCAAAAGGTATGCCTAAAATGTTACCCGACAAAAGTAACTAAGCCAGTCTATGAACCAATAAAATAAACACCTTTAAATAGAAAAAAAAATCAAGAACATGCAGTAGAAAGCACTTACAAAATAAAAATGAAGCCAAAGCAGATGAGTTCACAATAAATAGCAATGATCCAACAAGAGACACTAACCCTCAGACCTGAACATACAGTATATGCTCAGGATGGTCCCTGTTTTGGGTCATCGGAGAGCCCCCATCCAACCCCTCACCGAGGTTCCATCCGCAATATACAAGGCAGATGATACATTAATATAGAAAAGAACAGACAGTGAAGATGTATCTTATAAGCAGTGACAATGACAGTGGTGATAATGGGCAGATGAAACACAAATGTCACCTCCTATTTACAGAGTACAGTGTGACCTTCAAAACTGAAGCTGATAAATGAGAAGGCAACATTTTGAGTTTTAATTGGTTATTCTTTATAAGAGCCCAAAAGTTCTCATCTTTCAAAGTAAAACTGCAAAGATGTTTTTTTATGAATACATTTAAACCTAATCTATACACAATCCTTAGATAAAATACAGAGAGCAGCCATTGACAGATTGTATATTTCACTCCTTATTGGAGCTACTCCTAGACAGTCCCCAGAACAACGTTTTGGGGCCAGGAAGTGATTCAGAAAGTCCTGTAATCATTCCTACTTAGTTCCTTCTCTTGGGCTTTACTGCACTCCTGAGCCTTGATCCTTCTTACTGAGCCAGTTCTATGTCACTACTCACATATTCGCACAGTATAATTATTTTCTGGGAATTTAACAAAAACTTTCTTATGTCCTTCGAGGAGAAAATCTCCATCTACGAGAGGCTTATTCACTTTGATGTACTTTGGGAATGTCAAACCCAAGAAGACCTAAATACTGTAAAGAGGCTGAAAGCCTAAACTCCCAAAAAAAGGCAAAGCAATAAAAGGGAAGGGGAAACACCAAAACCCCTAGCCAAGTAAACAAAGAAAAAAAGCAATACAATAAATTGTGATAAATATAGAGTTCAAAGTTTAAAGAAAACAAAAGATAATCAAGAGTACATAAATCTTAATTGAAAAAAATCTTAATTAAACACTAGCAGGAAAAATGTCAATCCTATAATAACCAAGACCAAAATCTGCAAAATCAAGACAACAACCAAGAGTCAAAAAGAGGAAAACACAAATGATTTAAAGACCAAATACAAAAGATGAAGCACACAACAAAGAGTAGCTAATGACTCAGTGAAAAAATGAGGCTGGCATGAGGTTCAAATAGGCATTTACAGGTTCCAGGTCCTATTAGAATCATAGTGGGAGAAATGACCATCAGAGCTGGTGGTCAAATTCAGGTTATCTGTTGAAATATTTTGCCATCAAGATTTGCTTCTCTGTATTTCATAAACTAATAATGCTTCAAGGGGAATAACCACCAAACTGTGTACAAAAGACATTTGTAATGGTTACTCATAAGATACACTGATCCATTTTCAAACATCTTCTGATGCCAAGGTTTTATTATTTATTAACAGGAGGGCAGCCATTCTGTGCTGTAACTTAAAATTGCACACAAGTAAATCCATGTGTGCAACGCAGAGGTAATATTGACCAAAGTAGGCTACCAGCAATTATTTTACTTAAAAAAATATAAAGAGGTTTTTGTTTTCACCAAGTTTTATATTATTTATTAGTTTTCCAATATGCAAATGAATTGTTTTTAGTTTCTCACTCAGCTTTGTTTTTCTATCACTTACCGAAGTGCTTTTTATTCATCTTTCTTACAGTTTTTATTAATGAAGATAACCTTGAAAGTGTGCAGGTTATCTTATATCTTCCTTACAAAGGATTAAAATATATGAGTGCCATAGGAGTTAGATAGGCAAAATGGCAAATAAAGTGAAAAAGTTAAATTTAAGGACTGGTGAGTGAACAATACTTCGTTAAATACTCTTTAATTAGACAAGAAACTGACATGCGTTAAAAGATGTAAACACTGTTGCTAAGCAACCAAAAGACATTGCCTGGTGCAGCTTGGCATTGTTTAATACAATAATGTGGAGCGTTACGGTAAAAGTGGACAGCCTAAAGGGTGACTGGACATGACAGACCCACTTAAT
Source organism: Polypterus senegalus (assembly GCF_016835505.1). Lineage (NCBI taxonomy): Eukaryota > Metazoa > Chordata > Cladistia > Polypteriformes > Polypteridae > Polypterus > Polypterus senegalus. The sequence goes on along the minus strand of NC_053161.1, from coordinate 30,995,328 downwards.
ACTAGAGATTAAAAATTACAGCAGTACTGTTAACATAATAATAGAATATATAGAGGTGATATAGAGTCTTTCGTGTCTTAAACTATATAATTACAATTTGTTATGAAAGAGAAAAAATTGATCTAATACTTTTATAAAGTGAAAGTTTTCTGTGACTATTATTATTAATGACATCAGTTATTACAAGACGCAGCAATGTATTATGGACCAAAGCATATTCAAACTGGCTAGATTACAAAGAGTGTCTTTCAAATGCACATTGTCAAAGACTACTAACACAACATCGGCTGAAATGCTATAGCTAGCAAGTACAAAAAAGCAGCATTGAGCTGCTGCCAGCACAACATATTAAGCACATATGGCAATCAACAGCCTTATAATGTCCCACTCCACAAAGTCTGTCAGCGGTTAAGTCGCGGCTACTGTTATTTTGGATGAAGTTAGTAATTAACAGCAAACTGTGGATGATTGTATTTCTAGATTTAATTCACCTGAGCAAATTAGTTTAATTCTCGTTTTAAAATGTGTGTGAATATAATCCTGATCATCTAAGCATTGTTTGATCTTTAGTGTCCAAGTTGCAAGAATAGTGGAAAATGCAAAATAAGATTGATCAAGTAAGAAAACATATAGAACATTAAGCAACGTTTGGAGACATAACTAACTGTTTTGAAAGAGGGAGCATTTTTAAATTTTTTTTTGGTCATGTCATCGAAGAGTTAGTTATCACTGTCTTGTTTAATAAATGTTTTGCAATACTAAGCTATACTAAAAAATAACAGTGATAGTAGAATGTAATTACATATATTAGTAGAGTACATAAAAATGTTTTTTATTACCATTTTACATTATCACATGCTTAAAAACAGATCTCAAATCTGACTGAAACAGCTTTGATAAAAAGCAGATTCCACCTCAAGTGATGAAAAAATTTTATCGATTGATGTCTTGTTTATAGTTATGAAGAGTCTGTGACTAGCAATAGTTCCAGTTTTATTATATGTTTTAATGAAGTATCCAATGGCAATATAAAATCTCTATGAAAGTCTGAAGCTAAAATTGATGGCTGCATCAAACCATGATAGAGAACATTGTGGCCCGTTGCTAATAAATTATGGCACCAGAAAAATATTGAATCTTTATGATCTGCAGACATGCAACCATGAGGTTGTTTTTAGTGTAATGCAAATCCAGTGTACATATTTACTCACTGTAAGCAGTCATTTCTTTTCTGCATAAGTTATGTTGCTTACATTTTTTTACTTTCATGCTCACACACATCATGTCACTTACCTGCTACAATTTGAAAGAGTTGGTGAAGTGAGCTGCTATGACAGAATTTCACTAGTGCCACCTCACAGATTCAAAGACCACTTTTACATGTAGTATATTAAGCACAAGTCAAAACAGCACACACAACTATGTAGGTGTCAGTAGCAACTGGCAAATTGTTATTTATTTTATTGATGTCTTTATCCAAGGTGACTTTCAACATCTGAGATACAATTACATTTATTTTGTTTTTCCATTTGGAGCACGGACAGGTGAAGTGACTTGCTCAAGGTCACTCATTTTCAGTGGGATTTGAACCCACAACCTCAGGGTTTATAGTCCAAAGTGCACAGCTTTAACCACTACACCACACTGAGGGAAATATGAAAATCTGCATGTAGATGTAGCCTCCTTCAAGGTAAATTTGAAACTAATCTGTAAATTTCAAAACTTGGTACAAGGTGATGTATTCAAGATGTCTCAAAGTAAATTGCCTTTTCCTGACTGATTTTCTTAAAGAATTAGTGTGCTAAATTTCAAGAAAATGGGCCCACTGGGTACTAAGTTGTGTCATGTGGGCAGATGGATAGACATGCATCTTAAGCATATACTGAAAATATAGAGGCTTAGATCTGACTTGGGGGTTGGAGCCTAATTTCTACAGTAATAGCATGCAAAAAATTGAAAGTAAACTGATAATGAATGTGTTTCCAAATACATTTAGGCCTTTATATATGAACTAGCAAAATACCCGCGCTTCGCAGCGGAGAAGTAATGTGTTAAAGAAGCAATGAAAAGAAAAGGAAACATTTTGAAAATAACGTAACATGATTGTCAATGTAATTGTTTTGTCACTGTTGTGAGTGATGAGTGTTGTTGTCATATATATATATATATATATATATATATATATATATATATTACACACACACACATAAACATATATATATATACATATCTATACATATACACATATATACATACATATATATATCTACATATATACACATACATATACACACACACATAAATACATACACACACATATATACACACAAATACATATATATATATACATACACACACACATATATAAACATATATATACATATACATACATATCTACATATATACACACACAGCTATTTTGTATCAGTGCAATACGCTGCTTGTTAAAACGGATGACTCCCACTCTTACGTGCAAGTCTGCGTGGATATTATGAACTATCGTATTTGTTCAAGTTCTATTTAAATTTTAAATAGAAGGAATTTTTATTTAGTCGACAGAAATATCTTTGGTAGGAATGGTAAAAACAGACAGGAATATTATTTGTGAATAAATCAACTCAAACCTTAAACAACTTATAATATTTTGCTCTCCATAAAAATATATCCTGTCTAAATTATACAAGTTAGAAATAAAGTAAACGTTAAAAGAACAAACATTCAAATTTCTTTACTCTTATGTAATTTTATATAAAAGATAAAGTTAGATTTTGCTCTCCATAAAAATATATCCTGTCAAAATTATACAAATTCAAATATGAACATGCTGCATAACAAAACCTAGAAATATAAATAAAATGTGTTCCTTTCAGCAATAACAAATCAAATCATTCAGTTGTCTTTGCTCATATGTCATTTTAGAGCTGGACGCCTGGCATCTTTTTTTGGCCACAGGTTCGTTTATGTTTGGTGTGAGGTTCTGTGTTGTGGAGATTCTCAGGATGGATTGAAGGTGCTCATCAGTGAGGCGACTCCTGTGTGCTGTTTTGTTAGTCTTTATCACTGAGAAGAGCTTCTCACACAGATATGTGCTACCAAACATGCACAAGGTTCGAGCCGCATGTAGACAGACTTTTTTTGTTCTTCAAAGTCACCAAAGCGCCGTGCAAACTCAGTGCGCAGTGCGCTCAGTTTATCAGCAAAGTGCGTATTTGGGAACACCGTAGTGACGACTTGGTTTAACATTACTTGGCAACAGGGAAAGTGCGGCAAGGTGAACTGGTGCATTTGTGTCCCCCATAAAAGCAGCTTCACTTGAAATCACTTTGTGATTGTGCACGGGTTAAAATGTCCGCTGAAGTGTCAGATTCTTATTTAATTATGCTGTTTTCTGTATCTTCTGAATTGCATTCAGGTTACCCTGATGTTTTGTCTCGTAGTGCCGTCTTAGATTAAATTCTGTAATTACAGCCACATTAGCTCCACAAATGAGACACACGGGTTCAGTAAACATATACTCAGCCTCCCATCGGTTTTTAAAGGCTCTATTTTCAGAATCAACTTTTCTCTTCAGCATCGTGTGAGCTAGCTTCGCAATAACTTGCAGCATCATAAGGTAGACTTGATTAACGCGGTAAGTGTTTGGCAAGGCAGCTGAAGCGCTGCATTATGGGATCTGTAGTTTATTGTGTTACCAGCGCTTCATATACCCGGGCTTTAATAACAATAATACACTATATAAAATGATCTCGCGGGCCGGATATAATTACACACCGGGCCGGATGTGGCCCGCTGCCCTTGAGTTTGACACATATGAACTAAATAGAACTTGAAAAGATATATTTTTTCAAATGTGATCGTGCAATTCAGATAGAGTTGACGCGCACTACAGCCTGCATGCCTCAATGAGTCATCCTCCCCTCGCTCTTACTTTTTTACCGTTCATCTAATGAATACACTGAGTATGGCTTTACCAAAACAATCATTGATGGCAAATAAAGTATCCATTATTCGAGTATGTAGATCGGGATATATATATATACATATATATATATATACCCGCGTATCGCAGCGGAGAAGTAGTGTGTTAAAAAAGCTAGAAAAAGAAAAGGGAACATTTTAAAAATAACACAACATGACTGTCAATATACAGTATTTGTTTTGTGAGTGTTACTGAGTGTTGCTGTCATCAAGGATTTGATTATCATTATTTCTTTCAATCAGGTTCGTATTTGTAGGATGTGTTGTGTTCAAGTTACATTCCGTGTTTGTCAATCGTTGTAAAGATAAGAGGTTTCTTTCATCGATTCGTTTCTTACTGCATCAATAAACAGCTCGTCTTCTTCTTTATCTGAGACCTGACACACTGCATGCACGGGTTTTTTTTACACTGTCTTCCTTTAGCGGGACATTGACTTTTTCCACCGTGTGCTTTGTTTCCGCAGTAGATGGATTTATGAATATGCTTATCAGGCGTTTCATATTTTTTGCTGCCTTTTCAATTGTGTAATTCGGTTTTGTTCAGCTCTTTGGAACTGTTGCTTTTATCTGTGCACTGCGTCAGTTCACGTGAGCCGCTCGGTGTACATGCATCGAAGGTTCCCAGCTGTGCTGGTGCCATCTCGTGCTATGTCCATGGCTGTATTTAATGTTACCTTAGTCCTGGCACTTAAAACTTTCTCTCGCAGTTTCGCTGAGTTTGTGTCAAACACCACCCTGACCATCTCATCTTCCTCTCCATAAGCACAGTCCTTCACCTGTGAATATTTATCCGTGGCAGTTTGCTATTGGATTGCCGCTGACGGACGGCCTTATATGGGCAGGCACTAAATTACAAACGCCAGCGGCAGCCTGTTTATGAACTTAATTTAAAGTGTAGGTTTACATCGTGCTTTGTTTCCGAAGTAGCAGAACTCATGAATATGGTTGTATATGTCACTCGCTCGCTTCTAATTGTTTCGCTGCCTTCTCAATTATATAATGCATGTTTTCTTCAGCGCTTTTTTGAGGTCTTCCTGGTTTTCTATGTACTGCGTGATTACGTGGGAGGCGTGATGATGTCACACGAAACTCCGCCCCCACAGCATTGAAGCTTATCTCCATTACAGTAAATGGAGAAAAACTGCTTCCAGTTATGACCATTACGCGTAGAATTTCGATATAAAACCTGCCCAACTTTTGTAAGGAAGCTGTAAGGAATGAACCTGCCAAATTTCAGCCTTCCACCCACACGGGAAGTTGGAGAATTAGTGATGAGTCAGTGAGTGAGTCAGTGAGTGAGTGAGGGCTTTGCCTTTTATTAGTATAGATTTAATGTATTGGTACTGCTTGACATAATTCCTGGTCTTGGTTTTACATTTGAGGAACCCCAAAACATTCATAGTGAATAGGTAACATAAATATGCCGTATATACTCGAGTATAAGCCAACCCGAATATAAGCCGAGGTACCTAATTTTACCTACAAAAACTGGAAAAACTTATTGACTCGAGTATAAACCTAGGGTGGGAAATGTAGCAGCTACTGGTAAGTTTCAATAATCAAAATAAATACCAATAAAATTACCGTACATTAATTGAGGCATCAGCTCATTAACTGAGCACACAGCCCAGAATGAGTCTCACAGAGGCTGCACAGCACCATACAGAGCCCGCAGCAGTCCTTCTACCGCCCGCAGACCAAACCAGGTACAGTGGAACCTCGAGTCACGACCGTAATTTGTTCCATAACTCCGGTCGTAACCCGATTTGGTTGTGACCCAAAGTAATTTCCCCCATAGGATTGTATGTAAATACAATTAATCCATTCCAGACCATACGAACTGTATGTAAATATATTTTTTTAAAGCTTTTTAAGCTCAAATACAGTTAATAATACCATAGAATGCACAACGTAATAGTAAACTAAATGTAAAAACATTCAATAACACTGAGAAAACCTTAAACAACAAAGTAAACTATATAGGTACGAACTGCTCGCTAAAAATACTTTTTTTTTAATGAGTTTTAAGCACAGGGGAAACAATGAACATTTGAAAAATCTGTAATTTAATAAACCATCAAGAAAAGTAACATTGCAACAATGCACGCTACGAACCGATCGCTGAAAAACAGAAGTGAAGTGGAGGTTAAAATCCAATAGTAAAAAGTCTTCATTAAATACAACGAGGTTAAAACAATGCTCGGATCTGTCTCTTTAAAAACAAGCCTGGTGCATTCTTTAACTGCCTTCTTGGGATTATGCGGCCAGCCCTATCTCTCACTCGCTCTCTCTCTGTCTCTCGTGTGTGTGTGCGTGTGTGTGTGTCTTTCTGTCTCTCTTGCGCATGCGTGTGTGTGTGTGTCTCTGTGTGTCTCTCTCTCGCGTGAGTCTGGGTGTGTGACATTTGATGTGTGATGTCACCGAGGGTGACGTTTTTCAGTACATTTTGGGTGCTGAAAAACTCGGCTTATATTCGAGTATATACAGTATATATAATATATATAAATAGTGACTACAAAGGACATTGCAGCACCCTAAACCCAAGACAGAATTGCACAGACACAAGTCACAATTTAATAAAAAAGGGTCTATTTGTATTCAAATACCTCACAAAGGCTTTTGCAGTTTTCACGCCAATCATTTTCCTTCACCTTCCACTCCTCCAGACTAGCTTTGTCCTCTTCTTCCTGACTCTGACTCGCCTGGCTTAGATCGGGCAGCTTCTTTTATCTGAGGCTCATTGGTACTTCTGCTGCTAGGGCCTGGCCCTTCGGAAGCACTTCCAGGTCTATCAGAAGTCCCAGAAAGTATATATATTACTATATATTTGTATGCTGTGTGGAATTAGCCTAATTGATTAACCTTTGGTATTTACTGCATAATTAGAATGTATTAGTATTGCATATATTTTTGGTATAGAGAATTTAAACATCTAAAATAATCAAGTTAAAGCAAAATGTGTTGTATTAGCAAGTGTTAGGTTATATAAGAGTACATTATTAAAGGTTTTGTTTGCCTGCTTATTCCGACACTAGCATGAGATAATAAGAAGTCAAGGACACTGTATAATATAAGAAAAACATAAGGCTATTGTTTTAGAAATACAGCTGCTAAGACCTTGAGACGTGGTTGTAAAGTAATTATTCATTTGAGTGACACAATATCTTATGTGTGGGTCCTCCTAATCTCGACTCCACTGGTGAGAACTGATAAATAAATAGATTTCGGACACTTGCACAGGGTATAAAGTAATGATGGCCAGTTTGTCAGGTGAAGTGAAGTCAAGACATTAGGTAATGGTGGGAAGAGCTAGAAGGAGGAGAGTATTTTGTACAGATGATATGAAATGTAATATAAACCTATTGGTTTAAGTGCATGCACCAAGGTGAGATCTCTTTGTTACATTGCTATGTAATAAAGATTGTCGTATATGATTTAAACAGTTATTTTTTCTACCACAGCTGTTCAAAAAAATTAAGGGAATAGTTAATCATCTTGCAACAGCAAGATACCTCCCAAAAGAGAATGGTTTTGTAGGTGGTGACCACAGACAATTGCTCTTTCCTTATCCTTCCTGACTGATTCTTCTCTAGTTTTGCTAGTTTTCTTGTTGCGACTGGTAGTATGAGGCGGCACCTGCAGCTGATTCAGGTTGCACAGGTAGTCCAGCTCTTCCTGGATGGCACAAACATATGTTCTGTCGCAACAAGGTGTTTCCTAGCACAGTCTCAAGAGCATGGAGGATATACCAGGAGATGGGCCATTTCACAAGGAGAGATGGACAGAGCCCTAGAAGGGCATCAACCAGGAAGCAAAAACAGTATTTGCTCCTTTGCGCGGGGAGGAACAGGAGGAACACTGCCAGAATCCTACAAAATGACCTCCAGCTGACTACTGGTGTGCATATTTCTGACCAAACTGTCAAAAACAGACTCCATGAGCGTGGCATGAGGGCCTGACCTTTAGTGGGAATTTAGTTCACAGCCGATCACCATGTAGCTTGTTTGGCATTCTACTGAGAATACACAATTGGCAGCTCCACCATTGGCACATCATTCTCTTCACTGATGAGAGCAGGTTCACCCTGAGCACATGTGACAGACTGAAAGAGTCTGAAAACACCATGGAGAACATTATGCAGCTTGTAAAATCATCTAGTCAGAATTGAGAGAATATTCAGAGGAAGCTCACTTGGATGGAGTAGAGAAGGGGAGAATTATATTTTTGGAGTTGTGGAGTGTGTAAGGTTTTTGTAAAAATAAATTCATTTATTTTCACATGGAACTGTCCATCTGCTGCTATGTTTGTTGTTTTTATATACACAGTCCCAAAGCACACCATCCAACACAAATACTCTTTTTCTTCAACCACCATTCCTCCCTATCAAGCTTGGTCCTCCTACTCCCGACTCTGGCCATTGAGTGGTGGTTGCTGGCCCCTTTTATAGTCCACCAGGAAGTGCTCCAGGTGGTTTACTGCCAAGCTCTGGCTGCAATTCCGGTTGTGGCGAATACACTGCCCATAAGGGCTCAGGAGTCCCAGCTGCAGCACCCCCTGGCGGCGCCTGCGGAACCCAACAGGGCTGCACCCAACTCCAATTCCCATGGAGCCCTGTGGGAGACCAAGGCACAGCTCCAACCCAGGTGGGCTACCATCTAGCGTCCAAGGCGATTTATTGCATAGTCCATGGCTGCTCCATTTGAACATATAGTGAAGGGGCTTTCCTGCCGTCCGCCACTATATATATATATATATATATATATATATATATATATATATATATATATATATATATATATATATATATATATATATATATATATGTATGCATATAAGTGAAATTAAAAGAAAAGTAACAAATAAAAGATGTTCAAGGGATTCCCCATTTAATGTACAGCTTTAAAGGCAATGAGGTTCAGGCTGTAGAGTTCTGTTCCTGAAGCTGACAAAGTTTATCTACAAAGAGTTGCATGTTAAGAAGTTGGTTCCAATATGAATGGTGAATTTATGTTTGACTGGAGGCTTTAAGGTTGAGGAATGTAAAAAGGGCAGAACCAAAGATATCGAAACCAGAAAATAAATCAGTGGTCTTTCAGTGTGTTCTTCTCCATTGTAAAGAAAATAGAAATAAGCCTGTTGAGGCTGCTTGTGGTTATTTTGCATGGGAAGTTAATATTTGTGTGAATTGTTAATATTATATACAGAAAAGTAAACAATACAGTAAATATATGGTGTACATCATTGCTGTAATTTGAGGTTTGAGCTTGTATTTCCTAAATTTCAGAATAGGTTTGAATTAGCTGGTGCTTACTGTAACAATAACATCCCCTACAGGAAAGAGTGAATTCAAAAATCATTGGATGTGATGGTTTTAGTGCCTTACTGACAGAAATACTATAATTTCCTGTCAATGTCACAGCAGAGTTAAAAGTGCCGGTAATCGCAAAGTTTCTGGATTTTGCTGGCTCAGTTCTATGAGGAGTAACTGAATCTTTGAACAAAAAACGCTGAATCATTTGAAAAACAGGATGTTTGCAGACGCTCGAAACAATAATAAAAGCCTCATTATATAGTTTAAAACCACCACTAGGGAATGATTTGCTAAAAAAGAAATGAAACTGATGAAAATAAAGATGATTTATCATGCAAATAAACACAGTGATGATTAGGCATATAACAATTTGTTCAAGGTGTGAGTTGAATAATAATTCTGAACGTTTACAAAATAGTATTAGGTAACTAAATTTTGCATGTACAATTGGAATTATGCATTATAATATAGTGTTATGATTTAATGAGCATATCTTGATATCATAATTATTTTACCAGCATTTGAAAAAGAACTCTGTCCTTATGACACAAAGAGGTGCTTCTTCTTTTGGTAACTAACAAGACAGCCTTTTTAAACTCACAAAACGATTAGCATGCATAACATAAGAATCATCAGCTCGGGAAACGACGAGCTGTCAGGATCAACACTGGCAATTAAGCTTTGATGCAAGTTCTCCAGCCGAAAAAAGCGCCTTTCAGTCGAGACAGGGTAGGCTCTCTTTAGCTCTGCTGGAGAGATCTGTTGAATAAGAAGATTTAAGAAGTTATAAACAGAATGTGTAAATAATTCAATCTCAAATAGGAATGGATAGGCTGTAATTTTCAAAATATTCTATCTGTTTGTGAGAATTTTCCCTTTGATTCACATAGCTTGATAAATTGATTTAAAAAGACAGGGTTTTGATTCTGGCCTCTTTTATTGATTGAAAAAAGTATTAAAATGAAAGGACACCTTGGAAAAGTGCATATCAGTAGCCTAAAAAGTTGATCCTGCCTCAGTGGAAGAAATAAAATGTAAAAAAAATATTAGCTGTTTGGTTTACTTAATTGTATTTCATTTAGCTTAAAAGAAATATTTAAAAATTATACATGAATGGATAATTTTATTTTATTCAAAGCAAGTATCCCTAATTTTTGCTGTTCATATATATCTTTTGTGCTATATGATAAGCAAAATACACCTAGACAGGCAACTTTGACAGGGCACTAGAAATAGTTGTGTTTGTACTGTAGGAATAAAAGTCTCATAAGCAGGACTTGTGTGCAATAAGGGGTGAAGCATAAGAATGGCCATCATTACAAGTTATGGAATAGTTTCAAAAAGGTGAAAGTGATCAATTATATGATGGGAGGAAGTGAAGATTTGCAGCAAAAAATGTAGAAACCTCTGCAAAACAATACAAAGAATAGATTAGACAAAAACATGAAGGGCTATAGTGAAAAATCAGGAAATACAAAATCAAAACACAATGGAATACTTTTAGATTGATTGATCTGTAGTAGAAACCAACATCCATCATTCATCCTTTCATTCTTTAAATTTCTTATTTCAGTACAGAACACCTTCTAATTTATGGCCTTCAATAAACTGTACATGCCCATTTAAAGGGGGAAAAAACCTTGTATTAACAGAGAGTATATTCAAAAACTAAAACTGTTAAGTTATTAGTAGGACAAATGTTAATCATATGCGGCAAAGCCAAAATAAGAAAATAAAATTTACAGAGGACAGCATATTGTGATACAACAACCTGAACTTTGAAAAAGTTTTCAGAAAGGTGCATGTTATGCTCCAGTTTTTTTTCAAGTGGCCCCTTAGTTCATTATTCTGTATCCTATGGCAGTTCCTGCACTACTGATACAATTTCTGGTATTTTTTGGTCTTCTAACATTATTGCTGAGTCTGGATCAAATCTTTGATACAGAAGTGACCCTTAGACTATAACCTGCTGTTTATCCACATTGAGAAGGCCTGATGGTCTCTTCTGGAGTGCTACAAACTGAAAATGTAAGCCTAACATGGACAACCAGAGTTCAATAATTTCCAATTTCACATTAATTAAGCACGATACTACTTACCATAGTTGACCTTTTGCTGCTGTGTGGCCTTGTAATGGGATTCATTTTTCACAGTCAACCATGTTATTGTTACAAAAAGAAAGCACTCACCCAACCAAGCTTATAGAACTTTTTTTTAGCTGTTGTGGCTATTGGTAATCAATTCCTTCTAACAAGAAATGAAAAAAAAACTTACATACCTCAGCCTAAAAAGAAATTAGACATATTTGCAGATGGAAAAGCCTGGAAATACACTGTACAAATATAAATAAGAGAGTTGGAATAAAGAGTTGGGCTTCCCATCTTAAAGCCCCATTCAATGGAAGGGATTTGAAAAAATAAACAACAGAGGGGTGAGAGTCATTCTCAGAATAACACAGTCTTTTCACTGGAGCAATGTTCTTGAGAGTGCATACATCTGCAAACTGATTTCAGTTTTCTGCTTCTGGCTCATTTAGGTTGAAAATACCAAAAGAGGCGGGGCAAGGGGCGGAGACAATTTAAAAGAGTGTACCCTAAAAAAGTTGCATCAGTTGTAATAAAAGCTAGATACTTTTTAAATGTAAACCTGTTTGTACTGTAACTCCCTTATCATTAAGCAAGGCAGAAGTTCTTGTATGTGTTTAGGGGTGGCCTGTTGCTGCTGTTTGTTATAACAGTTCTATTTTCTGGAGCTTTTGTAAAGATTTAATTAATTCCTTTGGGACACATAAAGTACTATCTATGTACTTGTCCATCTATCTGTCTCTTCACAGACCCATTAGTTTGTCATTATTCACTAAACAGTGTGATATACCAGCCTGGCCACAGGCACCCAGACACCGAATGTCCCGAATATACACACGCTTTATTTCCCAAATATGACAAACAGCACCACAATGCCTAAACCGGACATCTCAGTCTTTTTCTCTCTCTCTCTCTCTTATCCTTTCTCTTTCCTCTTCGACCACCTTCTCCTCCTCCTGACTCAGGTTCCTGTCTTCTCCATCCCGACTCTGGCCTCAAGTGGAGTACAGCGGCCTCCTTTATACAGCACCCGGAAGTGCTCTAGGTGTTTCTTGATTAACATCTGGCAGCACTTCCTGTTGTGGCGGAAGTGCTATCGACCACCGTTCCGGAGCTGTCCAGGTGCCACCTGGCGGTGGCCACGTCCTCTCACAGGGTGGCCCCCATGCAACCCAGGAAGATGACCCTCTCACATTCCGGCCCTTCTCTCAGTGTCCCGGTGGGGCAATGTCCCCAGACATCTGTGACAACAGTTAAAATCCTCCCAACTCGACTAATAAAATCTCTGACTTGACGCAGTTTTATAGTAATACCAGATGAGGATCTTCTTTCATTGTGAGGACACCAGATAAAGCGCCCTGTTCTAACTCTCTGTGTCCTTGCACCTCTCAGCCTACAGTAGTCCTTGAATGGCCATGGAGGCAAAATGGTTCCCCTTGTCTGTCAAGGACCATATATTGCCCCAATGGCTATACAGCCAAGTACTGGCTTGCTGGGCTAGTATATAAGAACATAAAGAATTTGACAAATGAGAAGAGATCATTCAGTCCTTCAATCCTGTTTGTTTAGCTAATATCTAAGCTGCCCCAATATCTCATCCAGATTTTTCTTAAAGGTTGTCAGGTTTCCTACATCAACTACATGTCTTGGTCGTTTGTTCCAGAGTCCCACAAGTCTTTCAGTAAAAAAGCACTTCCCCTTAATTTCCACTGATGTCCTCGAGTATGTGATTCACCTTTAAGCTGCTTACAGAATGTTGCTGGATCTACCTTATCAATGCCTTGAGAGTTTTAAATACCTGGATTACGTATTTAATGTTAGAAGATAACGGATTAATGGCTCCGAATCTGCTTTATCCATTGTTTGAACCCATTTTTTTATATAGTCTATGTCAGCAGCATTAGAGGAATGAAGTCTATAAAAGATGCCAGGCCATTGCAGGGCACATGTGGTGGTCATATTGTGAAAGGCTGTAATACTTATTCAAGAAAATCAAAGGAAAAAATGAAGGGTAAAGTTGTCAAATATGAAAGAGAGTTACATAGATGAAAAGAAGCATCTATCTTTGGAGCGTGGTTTGTAAAATTGGAAAAAACTAAAGACAACAGGTTTAGAATAGATGTGGTAAAATTGTTCTAGGAAAAGGCAAGCAGAAAAAAAGAAATTGATGTGTGCATATTTGAGTGAAACATGAAAAGGACAGCTCCTTTAACTGTGAGCAGCGTATTTTGCAAGACTAGTTGACACTCAAAGCACATCTCTTTAAAATTAGCTCCCTAATTGTTTTATTGACAGTTCCACTGACCATACAGACAAGCATAAAAAACAAAACATCAGATAAATAAAAGATAAAAACTGAGAAAAAAGAAGAAATGATGAAAAGGCTGCATGGATCAATCCAATTCATAAGATCTGCTGTCTTTGAAAAGCAGAGTCCAGTGAGGATACTACAGGCTATGAAACAATTAAGAACAGGCTTAAAAGAACAAATAGAGAGATGACTGTCTCTTCAAACCTTTATTTGCTTCTGAAGCCATCATTATGATAGCATACATATGGCTGATTTCAAAATATGGGCGCTGGTGGCATTACAAGATAAGCAATGCAAAGGTAAGTGAAAAATACTGTATATGGTAAAATCTACAGGCACTGGGAATTACTTGGCTAAATGTCTACAAAGAGACATATCTGTGAGTTGAGGAGGCAATAACAGAAATATAAAACCATCATTCTTGGCCTTACTACCTATATAGTCCCAACTTCATCCAACCCCAGCTTGATCCTGTTGTTGCGGAGAAGCTGGAGTCTGTCTCGGGAGGCATTGGGTTCAAGGCAAAAACTATCCCTGGACCGGGAGCCAAACCATCGGAGGGCAAACACACACACAGGCACACACACATATCAAAGGCCAATTTATCATTGGCAATCCACCAAACCTGCATGGACATAGGAAGAACATGCACACTCCACACAGGGCTCACCCAGGACGGTCTCTTTGTTGTAAGGCATCAGTCCTACTGCTCTGCTTACTCTTTGAAGTAATTTAACATGATTTTATTTTTTTTTGTCTAGGCAAATGATAATTTGGCATGAACTGATGGAGTTGGCTAGTGTAAGGAAAATGCAAAGTCTCTTTTTGTAATGTGTATGCTGCTTTAAGGCCATTATGACATTTGGAATGGGTTCTTTAAAATTAATTAGTAGTAACTGGAAATAAATTAAAGATTTGACTTAACATTTCTTGTACTCCTGTGAATCCCTGCACTGTTGCCGAATTCTGCTGAGGATCTTGCCAGCCTCCTTTTAATTACTTGGCTGATAAACCGTTGACTGCACTATAAGATATGGAGATCATAAGAGTACTAAACAGACGTCATTTGAAACATTTTATTTAATCAGATGCCCTTTCTTCATTTCAGCTTTGATGAGCATAAGCTGAGGCAGTTGGGAAAAGTTTAGTTCTCATGTTGTTAACAAAGACTTGAATGTACTGGATCCAGTTGTTTCTGGGATTTTTTCCAGTGCTTTTCTGCTTTGAGCTTAATGTTTTTTGAACATTAGCATGCTGTGCTTTTAAATGAACCATCCTGGAGAGTGTTTCAAATGTTCAGCTATGTCCAGCCACAATTTTATGAATCATCCTGCTACATTATGGATAAAACCAAAGAAAATAAAAATTGACAAAGTTGAACTTTTTCTGCTTCTGTGTTTCTTATTTTAATGTTCTTTTATCAGAATAATTTACATGTCCTGATTAATCCTTTTTAAGCTGAGACCACAGATAGTATATTTAGTATGGCACAATTTATTTAATTTTGGCAAATGACCTGTTCAACATTTGATATGAATTGATAGCATTAACACTCCTATACTACACGATTACTTCTAGTGTTCTTACCAAATATTTCTCCACTTCCAATAAATCTTTGCATGATCTCAACTCAGAGCTCTACGCTTTGTGGTCTGTTGCATATGGCAACTTCATGTTGACTCTCTAAAGACTAACGTAAAACATATGTCACACCATTGGCTATGTAATCTGTACTCTACTCACTCTGTATAACTTCTACAAGATGGCATCGTACGAGTACCTGACGGATTAGTCAACATAACTTTTTGTGCAGGCTCTGATCACGATGAGCCTTCACAACTGAAACTCCTTAATGGCAACTGTGCCAGCATGTACTTTCAAATCACTACAGATGTTTCACATCTTATTTTCAACCAGTCAAGATCAGCATATGTCACTGTTCTTCTCCTTGTAGGCTACACATATCAAGCTCACGTCATTGATGCATGCTTACAGGATAGTCAGTGGTTCAGCACAAATTATTTTGACACCCTCAGTAGGCTCTATGCTCCTTACTGCCCTGATAATGAAGGGTGACTTCCAAGTGGCATCAAATATCAATCCAGATGCTTTTTATGCATAGCCCCTCATGAAATAAGCTGCCCACCTTCATCCAAATGGCTGACATTCTCAATGTGTTGAAGAAATATTTTGTGAATGGCTTCCTAATTGCTAATGGTTTTGGTGCTAGATTCTCTTTGTACTTAAAGTAAGGCTAACTAGTCTTGTGTTTTACTTGGTTTAATGTTTACTTACTTGTATAGTCATTTGGTTCAATTTTTGTAATGTAGTCATGTAACACTTGTTTCCAAACAGACATCTAACCAATGCTGACACAATCAAGTTGACCTCTTTTGTAAGTCACTTTAGATACAGTAAAATCATCTGCTAATTAAATAAATGTAAATGTGATCTTTAAAATATGACTTAATCTCTTAGTGATCTAATTAAATAAATATTCACATCCACCCTTTTACTAAACATCTATTAAATAAACTCTAATTTTTGTAATTAACCAGCTAAGTTACGTAGTGCTGCCTGGGTGAAAGTGCCAAGAATGATACAGAGGTATAAAATAATTACTAATTGCACAGTTTATTGTCAAGCACATGAGCGATGAGTGTATCTAATAGGAAATGCCACAGTTAGACCCCCACAGACCCCTGGGTAACTCAATGAAACAAGCTCTCACATGGAGATTCCAGCACAATGTTAACTGTGCATTTTACTGAGCAGGGGTGGGTGAGGTGCCCCTTAGAGATTTAGGCATGAGGTCACTCATACTCAGCAGCAAGCAGGTGTTGGGGAGGCCCTCCTTGATGATTTCAGTGCGCAGTGACTGCCATATAGTAGATCTCCATCTTCTGTGTCAAAAAATATGGGGAAGGTTTTAGATGTGACACATTATTTCTCTTTTCTTTAGAATAGAAGATGACAACCCAGTAGACTAGGGACATCATTTCCACTTCCACCATCATTAGCCCTGCTTTTTCCGCAACTATGAAAACCCAGATCACTGTGGACCTGACTTCTAAAGAGAAAACTTATCTTCATCAAAAGAAGCCTTCTACACCTTGAGGAGCTGTCAAGACAATCTAGACCAGAATCACCTGGACATTAAACAGGGTATCCCTAGGAACCTGAATTATTGTTCCTTGTTTTTCTCTTCTTTTTAAAAGATGGTAGAGCTGCTTATTGCTGGCCAGCACTGACCCAAAGGATTATTGTTCATTTTATGGCTCTTTTAGTTTGTGCTTCTGCTCGCTTCTGCCACAATAGGATATTACCTGTGTAACTGTATCTTTTAATAGGCTCGCCTATGGTTAGCATTGAAGCTGCTGATTTGAATATTGAATTCCAGCTCATAATTCTCATGTTGTTGACTCAGCTTTGGTGTTGTTCTCATTCTTCCTTTCCCTTGCTGATTAAAGACTCAGTGCTGTTAAAGCATTAACAAACCTTTGTTATGCCACAATTGACAATAGGTAGGCCACATGGGCTAAAAAGAACAGGACTGGGGGATGAATAATAAGTCAGTAACATATAACGTCAAAACTAGGAAAACAAATAAAGCAAGACACCCAATGAAATCACTAATTAAAAAAGTCAAAGCAGAAAAGAAAATCAGAAACCCTACTTCCAAAAATATAATTTTCATTACACACACATGTTGCTGGCTTATGAACTGTTGCAGTGATAGCAACTGACTTGTGGGAAATGCCTTCTCACAGCGGATTATTGGGTCACTGCAGTGACGCTACAAAATACTGACAGCCAAGCAAAAATAAATCATATTGTGGACATTAAAAAAAAAAACTGTTAAATCAAAATACAGACCAAAAATTAATTCCAAAAAGATATCATGACATTTAAAACCCAGAAAATGTGTAAGAGAAGTTAGGAAAAAAAATTTTTGAGGCTAACATTGTTATAATGTTTTTTTTATTTTTTTTTAGTTCTTTCTTGTTTTTGACATTTCTTACTTCTACATGAATATTTTGACTATGCTGAATCCAATTCACTAATTTATTTTTATGGATAATATTATTTTGAAGGTGTTTCCTGCAATACCATCTTGGATTTCTTCGGCGCAGTCATTTTGGAGATCATTTTGTTAGCGGTTGCTACCATGTTGTTAGGTAGAACAATTAGAAATGTGAGAGTAGTCTTGGGTGAGATGGTATATATCTCAGGATTGTCCAAGTTTGTTTGTTCGAACTCTAAAAACAGTTCTTGCATGTGCGAAACCTATTAGGATCTTTAGTGCTGTTTGTTGACTTTGAGTTTAGGATAACAAACTGGGTTTGATACTAGGTATTCTGAATTGGTTAGTTTCAACTTTGGCTTTGATTCCTTATTTTATATAGTTTCAAAAATGCTTCACAATTCTGTGGCCTGCAACTGTTGCTAGTACTGTAAAGCTCCTCTGTATACATATTCTTCATTTTCCTTCTTCTGCAAAAAAAATAAATAAATAAAATACTGTAAAGCTAAACTGCAATAAATAGCAAATAACTCCATAAACACTACAGTTTGGGTGCATGATAAATAAAATGAGGGAAGTGCATGATTAAAGCAAAGGGTAATTGAAATTAGCATAAAATAAACCTAGATTTCTTGGTTCAAAGGCACGTATGCCAACCATTACACAACCATGACAACTCATGTGGTGCTCTTTCTCTGGGTTCAGTCCAAGTACAGTTATGGTCCTCTCCATATCTTCAGGGTTTTTTCTCTGTGTGCTCAAAATACATTAGAGGTTCTTTGCTGACTTTGGAAGGTTTTACATCCTTTATTTGGTTGTATGCTTTTGGTTTTTTTTTACTTACAGTTGGATTTTCTATTATTGGATTCAATTATTTATATAATGTTTTCTGCATAAATGCTTATATTCAACATTGTATTTCACTGCATTATTTGTATTTCTTTTGTTTAATTTGGCCCACTATAAAAGGTACTATATATCCTGTAGAGTGAGTGATTGATTGGTAAATCGATGCAGTGTGTATAAATCTGTATTTAATTCAGCCATTATGCTAGAATCATAAAAGCAAGGCTGCCAGTTCCTGCATTAGTACATAATGCCAAGTTCAACAAAGAAAAATATCTGTGTGTACATTTTGTAGATGGCATGTAAATTTTGGATATAAAATTTGAATTCTGTGTGTGAAAGGAGAGTAATTTTTTTAATACTTGACCTACAATTTAAAAAAAAAGCCAAACTGCCAAACTGTTGAGATCAATATATGAAGGCCCCGAGCCAATTTTCATTATTCTGGCTGCAAAAGTAAATGAGGTTGTCACATTTATTGAGTGATATTTTATTTCTTTTTGGAATGAAGTAAGTCATGTGGAAATAAAAAAAGAACAAATGTTTTCCTTTTTCATTATTATTGTATATTTTTGCCATATTTAGTATATTTCCAGCTTTGAATTTTTTCTTATGTTGTTCCCTTAGAACTAATTATGAAATATTAGAATTTTATCTTTTATGCATAAGCTAATGGCATTTAATTGTAGTATGCATTTAAACCTAATAATCTTAGTAAAACACAATTAATCAACTGTCCTATTAATATGAAACAGCCATGAATAATATTTGTGTAGAACAAAAGGTCAAAATACCTGTCCAAGCCACCAAGAAACAGTCTAGTGGCACAAAGTCCAAGAAGAGTTATTTTCCTAGGTAAGATCATTGCATTGATCACATCAGGGAAAGATTGGAAAAAACTTTTAGAACAAGTAAACTGAGTTTGTTCACCATTGGTTGTGTTACAAACTCGACCAAGAGCCATAGCAAGGTTACATACGAGATAGGGACTGTAGGTTTGTACTTAAGTTGAATTTGTATGTAAGTCAGAACAGGTACATAAATTTAATAAATACTATTGTTGACCAACTGTAACCAAGTGCTCTGCCAATGAATGATGGAGTTTCAAATCTCTCTGACCTTTTTATTATTCCTGCTTTATTTCCAATGGTGATGGTTTTTCTCTTCTTTACTGTATCACCAGCACTTGCATCAGATTTGTGTTTCAGAGACGTTGAAGGGTGAAGTCAAAAGATTAAGATGAGCTCTTCTGCACAGCACTGTACACGCTATCACAGCAGGAAGGCACCCGTTGTCAACACGTCTGATGTACTGACAAGAGACAACTTCCTGCTATGTACGTAACAGTACAAGCAGGCTTGCTATTGACAATGAATGGGGGCATCGATGGGCGGTTCATCACCAGTCCACCTCACAGTCACCTCCACTACACTATACTGCCTGCAGCGTCCTCCCACCGAGAACGAACACGGTGCAGCCAAAGGCAAGTAGTGAATCGCCCACCACCACCCCAATTCAACAGGCATCCATCCGAGGCACACTACAATGCTAACCCCCGCCGCCCCATTCACCCTCAATGGCCTTCATTCAGCCACAACCGGGTCACCACTTGCAGCATTACCAGCCGGGGCTGCCCGAGGGACACTACACTGCACAAGCAGCAAAATCACCCCCCTACAGCCTCCATCCAGCCACCGATTGCAGCATTACCAGCCACCCACCGAGAACAAACAGGATAGCCGTGTGTGGTGGGCGGGCAGTGAAACCGCTTGCCGCTGAGGGACACTACACTGCACGGGCAGTGAAATCACCCCTCTTCAGCCTCCATCCAGCCACCGCTTGCAGCGTCCACAGGCCGAAGATGATGGAGCAGCAGTTACTGAGGCGCATGCATCGCAGCTGCGGCCCCGGTGCATTGGTTGTAGGTCAAATGTCCGTAACCTGGGGGCTACCTGTATTGTTTCAAGGCTGCAAAATTGCAAAAATGATAGCACTGAGATGCACGATTCTGAGTCCAAAATAGAACTGAAAGGTAAGGGGAAAAGTGGGGGCTTTTAAAGGCCAATACAGGAAATGACATTGGGGGGTTGGAATCAGAAGGGTCTTCCTCCATAGGCTCGGACCCAGAAGTGATGTCAAGGAGGTCGGAAGCAGGCTTGACGTCATCAGGACCAGGCGGTCCGTGAATGGTCTGTAGACAAACAAGAAAAAGAGTCAGTGCGCTCTGCTACATCTCGGTCTGGCTCGGAATTACCCTCATTCAAGCCTTTTAGCTGCCTCCCATGTGCATATGTGTGACAGTTGTCATTGCTACATTTCTATTATATTACATATTTTTTACATAATATCATGCTGAGCGCCTAAACTTAAGTGTGATTATGAACTTAATTAATATAGTCAATCACTAATTAGTCCTTCCTCAATGCTAATTCAAGGCTACAAAAGCCTGATTTTTGATTTCCACCTTAAAACTACAGATATTGAGGTAAAACATTCTAATGTGAGGGTTTTAAATTTTAACCTTAAAAGTAAGACACACAGGTTCAAAAAACGTATTTTGGATCGTCTTCTAGTCATTGTACTTAATAGCTAAACAATAGACTTTGTAATCACTTCTGTACACTGTTTGGCTGCAGCAATACGTTCTGCTATATGAATGCCCATTGCCTCAGTGGCTAATTATTTTGTACTTCATATTTTCATTTCTTTGTTCAATACTTTCATTTTACTTAATTTAAAGCTCATTTTAACTTAATTTTGTTAATGTAACTATGTATGGATTTTATTGACTCTAGTGCACTTCCTCCATAAATTCAGCCCTTGGGGACCCCAGATTCTGCAGGTTTTCATCCTAACCAACTTCTGCTTTTAATCTTAATTAATTAATTTGTGATTTCCAAGTTCCTATGTGTTGGTGTCAATACAGACATTTATATCTAGGTTTACTCAGTTTATTAGAATGTAGCAAGCAGTTTATTTTTTTTATCTTTATTTTTAAAAATTTAAAATTTAAAAATTAAAAAAAAGGTTGTGTGGCCTCCCAAACGCTTCACAGGCCAGTAGTGGTGGTTTGTAATGTGGGGCACTGGGGCACCAAAACCACCCACATATTTCAAAAACATCACTTAAATTAATTAGGTAATGCAAAATAATCATGAAATAAATTTGTGTACTTGCAGAACGTGCCTGATGTTAGTGCACTATTTCATGTTCACATTAATGGTTCACAGTTCACACCTGCCATTAATGTATCTATAGATGAGCAAATGCAACATTACGGAGATGGCAACTTCCAGTGGACCTTCAGAAATCAAAGAAAATGTAATTATTTCTTTAATGAACACCCCATCATAAAATTGTTCACTTGAAGAAAAAAAGAAGATAAAAGAGATTGAACTGGACTGACCTGACTTAAGAATTCAGGACCAGGCAAGTGATTGAGGACGAGCTTACACACACACTTTTTCCCACACAACCTCTAGAGATGGTCTACCTAGAGACATAGCATAAAGGCAGTTTCGCAATCACCATGTTACAGTGTCATGTCTGCGAACACTGATCTAGGAGCTCCTTTTTTCCTGGTTTCTCCAGTAGTCCCGCCCCTCCAAGCAGTTCCGCAAACGTATGAGATATTCTGTATGTGTGTTTATGGTTAGTAAGATAGTGGTGTGCCTTGGGATGGTTTTGGTTACAACAAGGGTGCCACTACAGAGAAAAAGGTTGGGAAACACTGCTCTAGACAATAGTATGATTTTTTGGTAGGATTAATGAAGTTACTCAATTTAATTAGAAAATAACTGAGAGCTTTTCAGGCCTGAAGGAAAGGAGAGCAACATTACTGCTCAAGGAAATATAGGCATACTGATTGTAAAGGTAGAATAAGGTTTAGGTTGGACTTGTCCAGTGGGTGTAGTACAAAACTGGTCATATTTTAAAGTATGGGGGTCTGTGGATCTTACAGTGTGAATTTGTGCCCAGGCGAGGTAAGCCTGGCAAACTTATACAGACAGACTGGAAGCAAATGTGGAATAAAATTAAAGTGGGAATGACTTTGCGGGTGTGGTAAAAGATAAACTGGCATAGAAGACTTAAGTAAAATCAGAAGACTAGTGATTGTATGATGTGGATTTATGGAATACAGTGGAAATGACCAAGGACTTGGCACTCCCTTAGCAGAGGCAGAATATGATTTGGATTGAACTTGTGCTATGGATGTGTTATAGAACAGACGAAAGTCCACGTTATTGGATGATTCTTGTAGGGGGAGAGGGTGCGAACATTATGGTGTGGATTTTGGCAGAATGGGGAACTGGGAAAGTTGGCAGAGGATTGAGCAATTTAGAGATAGGTGTAGTAATAATTTGGATGGCAGGTAGACCTGTTCCTTTCCATATCTATAGGACAAGTTAAGGGGACTGTGAATGTCACAGACTGATGGAAAGAGTATAATATATTTTAGCCTGGATTTGTCCTATGGGTCTGGTACTGGACAGGCTAAGATGTGCTTTGACAATATAATGAGGACCATGAGAGCATGGGGAATGAATAGATAGATAGATAGATAGATAGATAGATAGATAGATAGATAGATAGATAGATAGATAGATAGATAGATAGATAGATAGATGTGAACGGTACTATATAATAGGTATGTGCTGCTTTAGGTTTATACCCCAAAAACTGCCAGCCAAACCAATTTTATTCACCAGCCACCACTTTCTGCCTGGAAAGAGCTTCTCTCTGACGGGCTGTCTCCCAACTCCAGTGGCCTGCCTCAGGCTCCAAAGACCCAAAATGAATGCTTTCCTTAAAATGACCTTACATGATTAAAAAAATCTTTAAAACCTACACTAGAGGAGAGTAACCATCCACCTTGGCTTGTGAATAGATGGGTAAGCAAAGAATCTTTATAAATGAAAGGGTTTATTTTCAGCATCACAATAATGCAAAAGAAAGCTCACAACAGTAGAAAAGAAGCACAAAGGTGTTGTAATAAGGTAGTCCACAGCAAAGACCAAAAAACACAATCCAGTAATCAGAATTTTAAGACAGCAAAATAATTAAAAAAAACCTACAAAATTCAAACATAAACAGTATACTCAGGATTCATAATAATGAATGATTCCCACTTAAACTTCTTATTCTTAAACTTCTGTATTCCACTTACCACCACCTACTGTACTGGAGTGGGAGACAGAAATGGCCCATTCAGATTCTCCCACACAGACCTATTTTGACACATAATGTGCTTACCACATGTGGCATCCGGCTGGGGGTGGAGCTCCTCCAGACCACGAGGGGGCGACTGCCCTGGTTGTATTGGGGGCCACGGGTAGAGGGCTTGGAAGCCCAGCCCTGTAGAGGCCCGTGGCCACCGCCAGGCGGCGCCTCAGTGCCTCAAGAAACCTAGGGTTTTAGACAGGGGGACACCCGGAGGGCTTCCAGGTGTGTAGCAGGTACTTCCGCCACACTGGGGCGTGTCTGCAGAGGAATGCCAGGAAGCAGAAGGAGCCCATCCGGGTTCCTATATAAGGGGCCGCCTCCCTTCATTCATTGGCGGAAGTCGGGTGGAAGAGGACGGAGCTGGAGAGAGGACTGGAGGCGGCCAGAAGAAGGGCAAGAGAGATTGAGAGAGGCCCGGACTTTGGGGGATCGGTGCTGGAGGCACTGGGTTTGTGCACTGACTATTGTATATAATTAGTGTAAATAAAAGTGCGTTGGGTGAAGAAACGAAGTCCGTCTGTCTGTGTCCGGGTCAAGTTCACACACACTATATACTGTACCGTATTTGCCTCATTTTAAATTCTTAGAATCCCTCTTTCATATTCTATTTCCCATTATTTTCTTAAACATGTCTACTGTTTCTGGTAACATACTGTACATAATTCACACATATAGTTTTCATGCTTTCGCAATAAGTACTAATGTTGAGTTTAATCCAGAATGTCCAAGTCTCAGCCTTATCTGATAACACTTTAGTTTACATACTGCAAAAATGCATCAATTACCCATTTACTCTTGTGTAACAAGACCTCAACAAAGGCTTCTTTTGGTCTTAATTACACTTGCAAAACACCAGTAGTTAAGTTATTCATCTCTTTGCAATGCAGGCATATTGACAAGATGGTAAAATTCGTTGTTAACAAGAAGGATTTACAGACTTTATAGTAAATATGTAATATCAAGAGGAATGTGTCTCTGTTAAGACACCTGAGACCACTTCAAAGTGAAGCTGTGCTAGTAGTTCACATTGCAGAGATGAATGAACACTTTACTGATGCTTTGTAAGTGTTAAGAAGACTCAAAAAAGTGTATGTTAAAGTACAGTATTGTTACAAAATAGTAAATGAGTAACAGAGACATTATTGTAGTACATAAACTAAAGTGTTACCAAGGGTCTAACTGAGAGTTCAAGAGTAGGAATGTAAGGAAGACAAATCAAGGTCAAGGGAGCAGGACTGAGGAGGCAGTGTAGTCGGAGAAAGTGAGGGAAACAACACTGGAGAGATCAACCATGATGAGCAGTCAGAGCCTGGGAGTTTGTAGGCTCCTAGGAATCCTGCAGAGATGGAAGCCTCAAGTGGTCTCAATGGATGCTGAGGGATGGTGGTTGGGACAGTAGCCATGAAAAGGTTTACTCCAATTGCCAGGAGTATCAGGCCAGCTGAGTAAGCTTGTAAGTGTGAGCAGGGTGAACAAATGATGGAGCACCGTGGCCGTAATGAATTAAAATGATCCTGTTTCTGGTATTTTTTCCTGGTGTTAACTATTTTTGAAAGGATTATTTATTAATTGGTTTTATCGCCATCAAGTCAATGTTTTTATTGGATTAAGAACTTTTCATCTTTTTCTTTTGAACATCAGTTAAATAAATAGGCACAATGTACTTTGCACCATCTCTTGTTGTTGTGTGTCCTCATTTGCCATCTCAGTTCATGACAATCATTAACCTGGGATCAAGAGGAGAAGGCCTGCTGTGGGCAAGCTAAGCATCACAGACTGGCACTGACAAAATTACTCCAGAACTCTCAGTGGCCTTAGACATCAAGAATCCTTCGACTACATTACCTAAAATTTCAATCATAATTTTGTAGACAACATATGATGCTTTAAACTATTAATCTTACAGTACAAGTAATGCTTGTAATTGTCATTTGAATAAGAAACAGGCGATTAACAAAACCAGCAACTAAGGGAACCCAAGACGCAGAAATTGAAAACAGCTTCTGTATACAGTAATGTACAAAGCTTTTTACAATAATTTTTTTTTTTTTTTCATTTGTCAGTGAGCAGCTTTTAGAGTCTGCTCACAGTCCTTGTGCATTCTTGCTAATACAATATCACGCTTCCAGGTTCTGCTCAGGGCTCTTATGGATCTTATTCCACAGATGAGTGGAAGTTCATTAGGTGTTGCAGAAAATGAAATGAGGAATAGAGGATGAAAACAAATGAAAAGAATAGAATGGAATGGAATAAGTAAATGACCAGGCTTAGCATCTATTGGCTCAGTCATTTCTTAATTGGTCATTGTTAATTTTAAAATGCTTCACATATACTGTACAATACACTGCAAATCATTTTATATTCAGATATCTTTGCATGCAGCCAGTAGTAATATTTCTTCCATTTCCTGATTTATTGTGGCTAATGGTCTTTAGTCAAGGTAATTTATTTTTGTCGTTTATTGTTTTCTTAGATCCATTTTCTACAGTGATGTTAGCTATGGATAACCAGAACTCACACTATTAGTAATGGTCGAATATCTGTTATTCATGAACCAGTCTTATGCTCAACAGCATTCATAACAGTCAGTTCCAGATTCAGCAGTCAGCGTCTGTTGCAGTACTTCTAATTGTGAATTGTATTCCTGCCAATTCAGTATCTGGCTGCATTAAATAAATTGATGTAAACCTCTTGTTAGCAAATGCTTTAAAAACAGCATTGCTCAATCATTAATTAGCACTCATGACACTAGACCTGCTTCACTTTATAGACTCCTCATTATGCTACCAGCACTAATATGCAGTGATTGAGTTCTCACACTAATAAAGGGAAAGGGGAGTGAACATATTAAAATAATTCTTGCTTTTTACATTATGTGCAGGACTGGTTATTATTTCCTGTTAAATGTGTTCTAACCTGTTAATGTAACCATGATTTCGAATAGGAGCTGCACATGTGGGAGAAAAACTTATACAGCCTTGTGCAAAATGTACAAATTGCACACATGCAGTATGATATCTTGACATGGAATTTGAAACTTGGGTGTTGGGCCCATGAGGTAACAGATTATATATTTATTAGCATAGTGAAACACGTGTTTATTAGGACAGGAACAACAGTACAATAATAATCTGCCTGTTGCAGTCACATTGTGCACTTAGGAACCTCTGGTCACCAGATATGCTAGACCTCAGGTCCGTCTTTCTTTGTGCTTCTTGTTGTCTTTGTTTGTTGGACAGTCCAGCCCTCTTCTGAATGCTGGATCACAATATAACTGGGTAAGGAAGCCGGACTCTGGATATTTTGTTGTTTTATTTATTCAGATTTTTAGTAGTTATCATACTGTATTTTTCAACCAGTTGAATTACGTAAACATCCTATCGCAGGAGATGATTCTTTTAACTATAAACAACCCTCTTCAACAAGAATGCCCATCAGCCTGTCAACAGTTATTTAAACAGCAGCAAAGATCAATCAATATTCAATATGTCACTCTGGTCTGTTTATTTACTAAGCTTTACTCCCTTATGTATAACCTGCTTATGAAGTATTATTCTCTCATATACAATATGTATTTTATTTCTATACTGCAAAATAAAGGAACAACTTAGTTTGAAATTTTGGCCAATTTTCTGGACCGAATATTTTGGGTGATTATTGTTGAGCATGCCAATCTGCTTTTAAATTTGATGCAATGATTTACTGACCTTGAAATAGTATTATTTCTCTTTTATAATGGATCAGTGCCTTTTGATTTGTAGTATGTTGTTGTAGCATTATTCTAAGGCATATCTTTGCTTGTAATTGTGTTCGAATTCAATAAATTATTTTAAAACACTGTACATTTTCTACAACTTAATGAAATAGTTAAAAATCCTGCTTTACAAGTGTACAGATTATCCTAAACAAGATACAAATAATTGCTTATACTGTAGTTTATTTTAAGTATTGATAATTTTTAGCTACAGCTAACAGTCTGCAGGTTACTAAACATATTTTGGCAGCTTCTAATATGATATAATGCAATGAAAAATGACAGTATGTTAAATAAAATGTTTATAGAGTACAGTGATCCCTCGCTATATCACGCTTCGACTTTCGCGGCTTCACTCTATCGTGATTTTTTTCTCATACACACTTACGTCACTACGCATGCGCTTTCTGAGAACTTTTATCTAAGCCCTATGATGGCTCCTAAACGTGCTGCATTTTCTGTCAATAAAACTAAGCGCCGGAGGAAGATGCTTACTATCCAGGAGAAGGTGAAACTCTTGGATATGATTAAAGATGGCAATACCCTACAAAAGCCTCCTCACGCATATGAAAAGACAGCGGCAGCAACTGCCTATCAAGATGTTCTTCAGCCGCGCACCCAGACACCCATTGCCTACTCCTAGTACTTCTTCACTGAAGACAACAACGCACCTGCTGAAGATACTGCACCACCTGAAGACTCTCCTACTGAGGTCATACCTTCATAGGTTAGTGGTTGTGTGCAATTAAATGTACAGTACAATAATCTACTATATAAAAGCGTTCGGGATTGTCCTTCCATCCCGTGAGTGCAAAGCGTAGCCGTATTCCACTTATTACAGACTTACTACTTGCGGCTTAAGGTATGAAGCGACGCGATGTGAGCAGAGTTCTGGTGCTCTCATCGCGTGCCTTGCTTTTGTGCGCGATGCGCTGGAAAAATAGACAAAATGATGTCTCTGGAAATAATTAATGTTGATGGAGTACAAATGCCTCACCGCGTAGTAAATATCAGTGGAGATGGTGCTTGCTTATTCTCATCTATAGCTTATTTAGTGCATGAAACTACGTCTTTAGCGGTACAGATTCGGGCTGACATTGTACGACTTTGGACAGGCACTTGAGGGGATAAAAAATAAACTTAGGAGCGCACAAAAATTGAGGATAAAAGTCGGTCACCTTAAAAGGCGAGTGCGCCTAGTAATATGATATTTGTAACGTCTAATATGTCTTATTTTCTCTTATTGTGTCTAATATATTGGGCAATACGAGTGTAATGGTAACTAAAGGGTGTTATTTCATGTCTAGAGGGCTCTAATAATATTAAAAAACGTATTTAGAAGGTCGTAAACAGGTTTGCTATACTCTAACTGCGAAAATATTCGATTTATAAATAAAGAATCCTATTCGCGAAAATTCATTTATCATGGTAGAGTCTGGAACGGATTAACCGTGATAAACGAGGGTTCACTGTATTAGTGGCTGCTTTGTACTGTAATGGATACCTAGACTAAAGTGTGACCAAGTAATCATTCATTTCCAAATTGAAGTTAGAAAAATTCATTCAGTCTGTTTCAATTCCATATTTTGCTTTGCCCAGTTCTCCTCTGTAAAATTACTTAAATAATTATGCAGCTTGGTATATCTGGACTGCACATGTTATGATATAGCTTTACCAAAATAACCAAATGTTAGTGTCAGGCCTCAAAATGAACCAACTCTCAGAACAGGACTTCATGGGTCTGCCACAGAAACAAGCAGCAGTATAGGTAGCCTGGCCTCAAACTCAAAAGGTAGGTTTCAAGGCCTGCACAGGACCAATAAAGGGTCTAAGATTTTACTTCATATCTATGGTGTTGAGTCCATCCATTATCCAACCTGCTATATCTTAACTACAGGGTTCACGGGGGTCTGCTGGAGCCAATCCCAACCAATACAGGGCACAAGGCAGGAAACAAACCCCAGGCAGGGTGCCAGCCCACTGCAGGGCATGCACACACACACACACACACACACCAAGCACACACGAGGGACAATTTAGAATCGCCAATGCACATAACCTGCACGTCTTTGGATTGTGGGAGGAAACCCACGCAAACACGGGGAGAACATGCAAACTCCACGCAGGGAGGACCCGGGAAAAGAACTCGGGTCTCCTAACTGAGAGGCAGCAGTGCTACCCACTGTGCCACTGTGTCGCCCATGGTGTTTCATTTAAGGCTTAAATGTCTTGCTTACATTTTTTAAAGTTTGTATAATTTATCACATTTGGACTGTACGCACATAATGTTATGCTAAAATTAATGCTAACATTCAGAAAACTGTTTCCCTTTATATGTTTCTGTCAAACAGTTCATGTTTCTTTCTTGCTGTCCACCTGCAATCTGAAATCATTCTGTTGTCAGACATGAGATATAGATAAACATAAACAGCATTCCGTTAACTTGTTAGCTTATACATATATCTCCACAATTCTTAATACATCTTTATAGGACATACTCTAAAATATATTGAAACATAAAGTTGAAGAGTCCCTCAGTAGTGATGCAATGGTGGTCCCACCTCTTGAGGCTTCAAGCACAGAAAACAAGGAATGTAGGCAAACAGCATAAATATACAATACATAAGTACCAAACAGTAAATTTGCCTAATAATAACATAAATTACATAAAAAACAGAAATAACCAAAAAGAGTAATATAAGCATTACCCAGGGAGCAAATCCTGGCTGCAGCATAACACATGGCTTGGGTACAATATATTCACATGAACTATATTCTTTAATGTCACAATAGTAAAATAGTTGTAAATCTATCCATTCATTATACTTCTATTAAAGCCTTAGCATAATGCAGAAATAATGTTACATATTATGTCATTTTATCCTGTCTGTATAAAATAAGGTTGCACAGCCTCTGTTATCAAAGCATTTGGATCCTTTTCTTTTTTAATGAAAAAGCAAACAAAGTTTGTTATGGGCCTTAAAGCAAGCTAGTTATTATGCCACAGTAAAAGGACGCAGAATATTAGATGAAAAGCATCAGAATATAAGACGTGTCAGAACAACAAGTCAAAAAATCAAAACTGAAAATTCAAACCTATCTTCTAACAAAGACCTAACAGTTATTAGAATTGTAGTCCAGAAATCATAGCAAAAAAAATCATTAACGTTAAGACAAAAGGTGAGAAGCAATCCATACTCTAGCAAAAGGTATTGTTTACATCTGCAAATCATGGATAATGAGGAAACACATGACACAACCTTAGTGACATTGTGAAACTGACATCACGTGTTGCATACCACTGGCTCTCCTTACATTGTAGCACACTGACAACCTGAAACAAAAGGAGTCACCAAATAGCTACATCCATAAATAAACAATAATGGGTGATGCAGAAAAACAGCAATTATTTTTAGCTGAGCAAAAAAAATCCTGAAAAAAATGCTATATCCGTGTTCTCCTATGTACAAAACCATAGACAAAGACCAAAATAACCTCAGATGATTGCAGGAAATGTCTCAGAAATTCAATAATGAAACCAACTCATGACACTAGTCTGAGAAATATTCAACATTTCATACTGGCTTTGACGATCAATTATGACAGATTCTTTCAGTTTTCTTACTCTAGCTTCCTCCTGGACAATTATTCCTTCACTTTCTATTTGTTCCCTCCACATCCTGGTTACTTATTTCACTCCTGTTATTCCTTGTACATCTTCTTCTTGCCAGATACTCATAACAGGACAGGGGTAAGGGGGGCGTAGGACACAACACTGTCCAAAACCACATTCCTTGGGAGCAGAGAACCAGTAACATGAATCATAACATGGTGATACCAACATAAAAAACCAAATAACGTTACAGCACCATGAAATAATTAATCAGGAACATTATACTCCAAATGTAACTGCACAAAAATGTACCCAACATAAAGAAACCCATATTCCCACTTAAATTCTCAAGGTGAATATCTCATAAAACCACCAAGCAAATAATTAAACCAGGTCCATTATCTTTAAGGTGACAGGGCTACAATCTGTATGAATAAGATCATTAATATCCAAGGTAAACAATGAATTAATGCATTGTAATATTTCTTTAGATAAATTGATAGAATTTTGAAAAAATTACTTCAGACATACAGTACATAAATGCTAATTCTTAATATTTGCCTTGCCCATTCATTTTAGTGCCGCCCATTTGTAGGACTTTTGACTAAATGATTCAAGTTATCAGTTCTCCTTTTTCCTACTTTTCATATTTTGAGCCATCTTGTTCTTGGTTACAGGTCTAAACCCAAAATAAATGTATTGGAACATATTTTCTTTACATAGAATATCAACAATAAGTTACAGGTAACAAAAATTGTCATTGAAGTGTTATCTGAACAACTAATTCACAGTCTGTTAAAATTATGAGATTTCAGGTTGTCTCTTTAGAACATATAAATACATTAACTCATATAAAACAGAGGCATATTCTTGTGATCCACTCATCCAAAATGGCCAAAGTGGTGTGAGGCCTCCAAGAGTAGCTGTACAAAAGTCTGAGCACGCTGTTTGTTGTGTCATCACGCTCACAGGATATGTGCGAGCGTGCGCATGTGTTGTTTCTGTATCTGATACGAGGAAAACGCTGTACTTTCAGGAGTCTGCACACACTAACATTTATTCAATTGTTTGTTGACTTAGTCTGCGTCTGTTTAATAAACCACACATAAATATTTGTCTGCAAATAAACATTTAGTTCTACTAAGCCATTGCAACTATTCCTTCCTTTGCAACGTTCAGCAGTTAATTGAGATCTGTGTACCTTAATTCTGGTCTGCTTCATCCTTCTTATCGAGGATTAGGATTTGGTGCCACAGACACACACACCAGTTTGACACACGCACTGTTTGACAGTAGCCATCAAAGCTTATATCAGAATTACCTCATGCCTAACCAGGGAGGGTGCCATCGAAGGCAGCTTGAACTCACACTCTATTAATACAGCATGCCAAAATGCGCTAAGCTTCAAACAATCAAAAATTGTAGTAAAGTTCATAAAATATATCCAACCAGTGGGAGGATGAATGTAAATATCTGGTCTGAGGATGAAAGGGCAAGCAAAGAATCTGCATAAAATGAGACTTATTTGACAAAAATCAGAAAATATAACAAAATGCTCAAAAAGGCACAAAAGAGGCAAAAGGAATTGCCAAAAAGGCAATATCATCCAAACTAGTCCCAAAACACTATCCAGAAATTAGAATTTCAAAAACTGAAACTAATGAGTTAAAAGGCCAGTAAATACAAAGAAGTATCAATAGCAAAGAAAGGAAAACTCACCAACCAACAAGCACATACAACATACTGGGAGGGACGTCTTTAATTTTTATGGGCAATTTTTATAATCTATGTTACATTACTGGCATCTTCTATACTGGAGTAGTTAATAGTCCTTATGTTGGCTTACAATTTTAAAAAGTGTAACACTTGATCATATATCTCTTCTCTTTTAATCAGCCGTTTTTTTTTTTTTTTGTTTATTATTATTAAAAATTAATTTTTTATTACAATCAATACATAGCAATCAAAACAAAAAAAAGAATTATGTTAAGAACAGATCGATCCTCACCCCTGAGAGAGAGAGCAAGCCAAACGGTGTAAAATTTAAGGCTTGTAAAAATACCTAAATTAATAAATTCTCTGTGCTTTATAAACTTGTTTTAAAATATTACTGACTAGATCCTGCCATGTTTTGAAAAAAGTCTGTACAGATCCTCTAACTGAGTATTTGATTTTTTCCAATTTCAAATAATATAACACATCGGTTTCCCACTGACTTAAAAGAGTGCTCGATATATAATTTTGAGTTGTATAATTGTATGCTTTGCGCATATGGAGCTCGAGTGAATTCTCTGCATTGCTACTTTCCACTCCTTTTCTGATATATTAATTGAGAGGTCATTTTCCCAGTGTCCTCTTGGATCTTTGAAAGGAAGGGATTGTAAAAGGATTTTATATATTGTAGAGATGGAGTCTAATTCCTCAAAATTGAGCAATATTTTTTCCAGCGTGGATGAGGGTGCAAGATGAGGAAAATCTGGAAGGTTCTGTTTAACAAAGTTCCTGATTTGAAGATAGTGAAAGAAATTTGTAGCTGGAATGTTAAATTTGGAATGTAATTGTTCATAGGATGCAAAGACGTTGTCTATATAAAGATCTCTAAGCAAGTTAATTCAAAATTTTTTCCAGATATTAAAAACTGCATATGTTTGTGAAGGTTGAAAGAGGTGGTTCTCTTGCAGGGGTGCCACAGAAAGAAACTTCTCCGTCTTAAAATGCTTTCTACATTGGTTCCAGATTCTAAGTGAGTGGAGCACAATTGGGTTATTAGTGTATTGCCGATAACGTGTGAAATCAGCCGTTTTTAATATATTTTTTAATCTTAGGTCTTGGATACCTGACAACATAAACTTCATTATAAGCCTGGTTTCGCTATTTCATTTATTTTACACTGCAATAAAACATGTGACGGATTCTGTTGTTAAACATTTCTCACAGTTCCAATCTGGTATTTTACCAATTTATTTTAGATTCCGTAAGAGACTGCAATTCTCTTGAGCCTTTATATGGCTGGGAGAAGTCCATCATTGGAGATTGACAGGTGGCCCTGCCTCCTATGGAACCACCCAAAAAATACAAAGGACATGACAGAACAGATATTCACTCATTGAAACCAAACAATACGCAAAACTGATAAAAATGCATTATTATATAAACACATTATAATTATTAGAATAAATGAAATGGCCAAAAATGAATGAAAAAGATGTATCAAAAATAATTTACACATAAGCCAGACTAGTGACCTTGGCTTAAACAAAACACATATTTTGCTCTATGAAATGCCGCACAACAAATTATTTCCTCATATATTGAGAATAAGCCTTATCATTTTTTAGAATACAGTAATAACAAATTGTTAGGCTATGTAAGAACAAAAACAAAAATATCAACCCACTGGCAAAAGCTGTAGAAAATGATTAATTACACCTTTTCATGCAATTTCTGTACAGAATGTCAGTGTAGGTCTTGATGAAGAAGTGAGACTGCTAGAAAATGGTAAGCATTCAAATGGCTGATCTGATTGCCATGGTAGTGTAAGGCAAGGGTGAAATGAGCAGCAATAGTAAATGTAACATGACAAGGGATAGAGGTTATTTTTTATGCTTTCAGCATGTGACCATGGCACCCTGCAGTCTTCACTATCTAAGAGTGTTGTAGAAAAGCATCCTTCCCATTGTGAAACCTTGTCATGATTGCCATGCCATATTGATTTTAACACTACGATTGTAGCATTAGTAAATTCCATTTTAAGATTCTTTAAAGAAAAATACAGTCATTGGGTATAGTGATGGTGGAGAAGTGGATCAGCAGGAGGCCGGACATTTTTGCACAGTGTGTACTTGTCATTAACTGACTGTATAGCCTGTCTTGCTTAAATTGTAGACCTATAGATGTTAGAACTGTAGTGAGATTTTCACGGTAAGTACATTTAACATTGTGTTTTAAAACAGATTGTAATCACAAGTGGTCATTTAATCACACGATGGTTGTTAGGAACAGATTTAAAAGGCCTGTGCCAGAAATTATTTTAAATATACTTGATCAGGAGAAGAATAGTTTGGAAGCCAAGGCAAACATCAAGGTCAAAAATAAGCAAAGTTCAGAACAAGAAAATGCTAATACATGTATTTTGGAGCAGGAGAAATATTTAGCCAGATGGAGAAGAAAATAATTCAGTATCTAGACTAATCAATGATTAATCCTTAACCAAAATTAAACATGGAGTCACTTAAAAGTTTTTCTTTTGTGTGTTTCTTTTAACTACCAAAGCTTGGATACAGGCTGTACCTGTTATAAACAGGCAGCTTCACAAACTTCAAGAAACAGCATCACTTTAAAAAGGTCATATGAGTCCAATAAACAAAGTAAGCCTTGGCCCAAATGAAAGAAGCAGGCTTTATAGACTACAAAATGTGTGTTTTTTGAAATCACAAAGCTATTCTACTGAGAATACTGCAACACATCAAAATACACCATAAAATAGTGGTATGAAAATGCAAAAAACAATTAGGATGATGCCACTGTCATTAAAGGAATACTCCATCCAAAAATGATTTTTTAATATGTTTCTTAACAAATATAGATATAGTCATGGCTGAGAAAAATGTTTAATCTCATGTTTTCATGGAGAAGGGACATAAAATTTCTCATAGAATAGGACCCAGTAGTGGCCAACACTGGACAGCAGCAAACTTTTTAACTTTTAGAATTGAAGACCCACCTAACCCCTCTGTCATTCATTAGTCAAGAGTCCTGTCTTCAACTCAAAAAGTGACTCACGTGAGGCTTTTATTTTCTTGTTTATCGTTTGATCTGTTTATTCTGGAAGTATTTAACAATATTTTACCAAAAATAACATGTATTATGTATGCTTTGAGCGTACAAATGGAAAACTTACATGTGGATTAAAATGAGTTATGATTATTTTCCTATGGGTGTTTTTCACATCATTTGCCGTAGAGCACTGGCCACTATTGGCTTCTATTATATCATAAACTTATTTCCCTTTATTTAGCATGAAAACGTGATATTAAAATGTTTTCTTAGCCCCCACTACAGAGTAAATGGGGCAACTGACATATAAAAAATATAATTTTTGGTGGAGTATTCCTTTAAAATTAAATAAACTAGGGGGCTGTGCCCCATGCTCGCTTCACTCGCCAACCTCAGTTTTTGTTTTTCCGGATACACAGTTTTAAGATTTTTTTTCTTTGAATTGGTGCTATGTCATTAGTGTCACTTTTATTTCAGAACTTCTGTAAAAACAATTGTTGGAATCTTTTGAGTCCATGTGTTTAATGATTCAGGATAGGTTTCTCTGTTTGGAATTTCAGCACAGTCAAAACGATGTACATCATCAGCAGTTAATAATTTTTTTTGCAAAGTAACCAATAAATGCATGTGAAGTAAACTCCATTTTTGAAATTCTCTTGACGTAAACTTCAAAGCCTTACAATATTTACATACTTCTGACATATCACCTGTGTCCATATATTTGATCTCTATTCGCCATTTTATTATTTCTCCGAGTAATAATTTCTCTTTCTTTGCACTAATGCGATGTTTACTTTCTTTGTTTTGATACTGTCATTTTTTTCTGCATTCATATTCTGTATCTTGCTCTGCATGTGTTTCACGCCTACGTTTTCTTTGAGTCTTTTAAATTCCAGTTTTCATTATCTCTAACCTGCTTTGCATGTGCTTGGCCCCCTTGTTTTTTAACCTCGTTATGACGTTTTACTTTTATTTCTGACCTCGCTTTATCCTACTTTTCTTTCAATGACACCTACTGTGATCCTTTCTTTTTTTTATACTTTCTAGTTTTCCTACTCTCATATACTTTAACTTTCTCCACACCAACTTTTTTTTTTTAGCCTTTCGAATTCCATTACTTCCATAATCTCTAACCTCCTTTGCATGTGTATAGTGCCAACGTCTGGATTGGACATGCTTTTTTGTTTTCAATTCCACTTGTTCCGGGGTCTTATTTGGTTGTAAGTAGGGCAGTGTCTTGCAAGAATCTCATGTTCATGTAGTCATTACATTTATTTTTTGAATAGATGTGATTTTCATTTTGTTAAAAAGTGAAAAAACATTCTTCTATTGCACCATTTTGTTTTTGTTTTGGCTGCCACCATTTTGTGATCTTTGCTGTCTTTGTTTTCTTTGTTGCTAGCCAATTGCTAGGTAAGGTTACCAAAAATGTCCAGCATGTGACATTGCTAAAGGAATAGCGATCAGCGTTAGACATTTCCTATTTCGTCCGAGTTTGAGGATATTCAAAGAAATCTTTGCATTCTATTGATTAATTTAAAAGCTCTTTTCTGTTTCTGATTATGATTTAAGTCTTTTGTTTGGACTCCAGTTATGTGTGCTAATCTGCTTTTTGTCCCTTTTACTCTGCTTTTGTTTTCTTGGTTACTGAGTTTGTGGTTTTGACCTTAACTTACTATCTGACCTCACTCTGTCCTCTGATTCTAATTTCTAATGAAGACTGCTGCTACCCTGAGCCATTAGAACTACTGTATGAACATTGACTAGATTTTCTTGAGCTGTGATCATTTACATCGTTTACATGTTTGATTAATTTCCATTTTGAGAACATCAGCTAGTCATGTCTGTGATTTTTGTGCTGATTTTTTTGGGGACATAGGAAGGGTTGAGCGTCTGACTAGTAGTGTACTGTGCCTGTGTCTTCCTTTATTTCTTTGTTTTGTTGACGGAAATTTCTAATCAGAAATTTCACGGAAAAATTCTTCAAAGTGGTAGTACAAGAAGTACAAAACAGTGCTACAAAATATCAAACTTTCATTTCCCACCTCTTTCAATAATAGGAATAAAGCAAGATAAAATAATAACCAGGTTTGCCAGCAGTGGCGTTTTCCTGGTATTTGCATTGATGTAATGCCTGGCTACTGAGTTTTCATTTATGTTTTCACGCAAAACTAGATCTTATTCCTAATAGTTCTTCCAGTGGACCAACATCAACCTTGTTTTTCTCCCTTCTGAAATTCATGTGAACTCAATAAAGTCTGAAAGTAAGGCATTAGAAATGGTGATCTGAAAATTCCCATAACATGTAAACACAGATTGTATCTTTCCCTACTTGTAATGAAGTCAAGCCCACCCATGATAATATCACGAGCTAAACTACACTCTGCGTCCACACACAAGTCTGATTCTAGTCCAAATATTCAATGAGAGTATGAAGTACTGGGAGGAAGCAGGGCCGGATAACCTAGAAGAGATAAAGAAAAATTGCTAGAAAGCTACAACCACTGAGATTTTAAGCCAGGAAACATTCAGTGGTTGCCAACATTGGCTTCTTATTTTTCTGCACAAGAAAATAAAAGGGGTCCTGTTTTGTAGGAAGGTATTTTAGACAATACAATATAAAATACACATATAAATTTGCACTTGTACTGTTGGCTTAAAGTATGCTTTTCATCAGTATGTTGAATTATAACTTAGATAATATTTTCTGATCTATGTATTTCAATGCAGGGTCATGTGCTGTCCTGGGCAGCATTGGATACATAGTAGGAACCAACCTTGGACTGAGTTTCAGTTCATCGCAGGGTCGATTCACAAAAGATCAGCTTTGAATGACCAATATACACCACCTAATATACACATGTTTGGTACATGTGAATGAAACCAGAGTACCTTGAAAAAAACCCCAACACAGATTGGAGGAGATGTCCAACACAGACAATGACTGGATATGTGATTCAAACCCAGGACCCTGCAGGCAGTAGTGCTTAACACTATGCCATTATGCTACTCTGTTTATGATTGTCATAGCTACAATTGTTATCACACTTGCCTGGGAGATAGTGCTAACATAGCTTCTTGTCTATGAATAATGTGTTTAATATATTTACTATAACTGAAAAATTAGTATTGTATCAGCTTTCAGAGGCGGCATGGTGGCACAGTGGGTAGCACTTCTGCCTCGCAGTTAGGAGACCCAGGTTCGCTTCCATGGTCCTCCCTGCGTGGAGTTTGCATGTTCTCTCCGTGTCTGCGTGGGATTCCTTCGGGTACCTCGTTTTCCTCCCACAGTTCAAAGACATGCAGGTGCATTGGCGATTCTAAATTGTCCCTGGTGTGTGTGTGTGTGTGCATGCCCTGTGGTGGGTTGTCGCCCTGCCAGGGTTTGTTTCTTGCCTTGCGCCCTGTGTTGGCTGGGATTGGCACCAGCAGACCCCTGTGACCCTGTAGTTAGGATATAGCGGGTTGAATAATGAATGGATGGATCAGCTTTCAGCATCATCTCCTTGCTTTTCAACTTAAATGACCAAATGCTATAAAAGCTTGTATTTATTTTCAGAAAACAAAGTGTTTACTGCTGCAGGTGGCAACTTTGAAGAGTCCATTCAAATAATATTCTTACTGAGTCGGGATTTTTTGGTGGATCATGCAACATATCAAAGTGAATTTAACAGTGTGTTGGAAATAATATTCAATAAGAGTAATTATTACAATTAGCACTATTGTTCACCATCATTCATCCACAAAATTAGTTAAGGATACTGTAGCTTCTGAGAGTCAGTTCTTTGCAACATATAATAAATGATATATTCCTGTTGACATCACTACTCGTAAAGGACGCGGAGAACCCCAAATACAATATATGGAGGTTTCAGTATTGCGCATGAATTTTACAGTCGAACCAATCAGAAGAAAATACATTACCTCAATTTATAATTTTATGCTACTCTCATTTCCAACCATTGTATGTGAAAAAAGAGATTTATTTCACAACAGGAAATGCAAGATCGACACACGCTGTGTCCATCCCATTATCCTTGTCAGTCATGTTAACCGCTCCCAAGAGTGTGGCTTATTTACACTGATATCATGCCATAATTTCCCAATTGGCTTGGTTGCTAGGCAGTGGCTAGTTGTCACATGACTTCTAGAGTCTGACTGCCTTCTGTATAAAGACAAGCTTGGTAGAAGCATTCATTGCTTTAGCTTTGGTTTCTAATAGCTGCTCTGATTTTCTATTTTAAATGATTTTCTATTAGAAGTGTAATGGGAGAAGGAAAAGGGTGTTTGTACAGGCTAAAGCTATAAGCAAAAGAAATAAATACATTTACTTTAAGACCTAATATAGTTATGAAATCAAGAAAACAAGCAAGGCCTTCCAAACTACTGTATAATTGCTTACTCTTCTCACTTTTTTCAAATTAGGATTCTATTACTTGTATATCTGGGTTATGTGAGTGCATATTGATTCTTTATAAATTATATATTATTTATTTAGCTGTATATAATTATATATTTCTAACTTGATGTTTTTTCTCTTGCAATTTTTTTATATTGTGTAAAGCACTTTGAGCTACAGTACATGCCTTGTATGAAAATGTACTGTAGAAATAAAAATGTTGTTGATGATGTACTTTGGCTTAAAAAAATATTTTGCTGATGTGACACAACTTATATTTATGTTTATAGTGTAATCAGTGAGTTGTAAGTGAGTGAAGCTAAACCTTAGTAGTGTATATAACAAAGAATTAAGTATTATATAAATTGGAAATGGCACTGTGACACACATTGCTGAGTAATAGCAAAAAGGTGTCATATGTAATGGATACTGTACTGCCAAACTAGAGTT
This sequence comes from Polypterus senegalus, assembly GCF_016835505.1. Taxonomy (NCBI): domain Eukaryota; kingdom Metazoa; phylum Chordata; class Cladistia; order Polypteriformes; family Polypteridae; genus Polypterus; species Polypterus senegalus. The sequence continues at coordinate 30,954,559 of NC_053161.1, read as the reverse complement.
GCCTCAAAAACTGAAGGAAATCTGGAATTCCCTGAAAGATGAAAAATTAGGCAGCATATCTCTTCCAATGTACCAGCTGATACACCGTATGAGACTCTTCTTCATCTAACATTCAGCACTGTTATGAATCATTTATAGGGAGGTACAAAAAATCAGCACAGAAGAATGCAAAGTACCGTGGACTGCAAAAGTGACACATGGAATTAGGAGAAAAACCTGCATAAATTGCTAACTGACAGGTTTAGGTTAAGGACCAGATTTGTACAGACTCATAAAAGATGAGGCAATTTCTATGAGAGATTACTATGTCTCCTATTTACAGTGAGAATGGGAAAGGTGCTATATAAATAAAATGTATTATTATTAAAGTCAAACCTTCTGACTAGTAATGAGTGAACTGACTTGAGTGAAACTGAATTAACAATAAAACTTGAGGTTTTCAGTTTGCAAAAAACATTTAAAAAAAGCAAAATAAATATTGTTTTGCAATCATCAAAATTCTAGCCATTACCACATGTATTTTAATATCATCTGCAACCTTTTTCTACATGTCCAAAAGCATGGCAAAGTTTATTCTGGTCTGTAGCAGAGAATGTTGGACTTGGATAGTAAGCAAGCACCTGTAAACACTTTGGAGGCCCTTCTTCTTTTCTTCTAAAATCCTGAGTGTGTAGCCACAGATGAATTTCAGGAAGGATTCTGACTTCTATTAAATTATGGAGTTGGGAAAGGTGAGCCCAGAAGATGTTACCTGGCTCTGGCCTGAGCAGTGTAAGCCAGATCCAATGGTGTAAATGTGAAGGCAGACATTGAACCAATCAGATGTGAGCATGTGGAGTCATATGGAAGATCAAGGAAGTTGCAGCAGCATTTGTGGACAATCGAGGAAGGGGACAGCAGTTTCAGACAGGGAATATCCCTTAAGGAGAAAAATTCCTTGCTTTCTACCACAAACAGCTTTACAACTGTCATATTATTGATGCTCACATTTCACAAGTGCTAAAAATCATATGCGAAACCAATTTTGTGGGCAATTTCATGAGACTGAATGCAAAACAAAATTTTGATTGACCCAAAAAATGTAAAAGTAGATGATTTGCAAAAGTAAAATCTTTTACAGGTGTTATTGACCTTATCAGATTTGCTGCTCACTTTTTACAGCATCATTCTCTAACCAAAGAATTCACACCAAACACAACTGATGCATGAATCTTTGATGTTTTCAAAGAGTTACACTTCAATGAATTTTGTATAAATTCTACCCTGGGAGGCATTACAGTGGGTACGGAAAGTATTCAGACCCCCTTCAATTTTTCACTCTTTGTTATATTGCTGCCATTTGCTAAAATCATTTAAAATAAATTTTTCCCCCATTAATGTACACACAGCACCCCATATTGACAGACAAAAAAAAAGAATTTTTGAAATTGTTGCAGATTTATTAAAAAAGAAAAACTGAAATGTCACATGGTCCTAAGCATTTAGACCCTTTGCTCAGTATTTAGTAGAAGCACCCTTTTAAGCTAATACAGCCATGAGTCTTCTTGGGAAAGATGCAACAAGTTTTTCACACCTGGATTTGGGGATCCTCTGCCATTCCTCCTTGCAGATCCCCTCCAGTTCTCTCAGGTTTGATGGTAAACGTTGGTGGACAGCCATTTTTAGGTCTCTCCAGAGATGCTCAATTGGGTTTAAGTCAGGGCTCTGGCTGGGCCATTCAAGAACAGTCACAGAGCTGTTGTGAAGCCACTCCTTCGTTATTTTAGCTGTGTGCTTAGGGTCATTGTCTTGTTGGAAGGTTAACCTTCGGCCCAGTCTGAGGTCCTTAGCACTCTGGAGTAGGTTTTTGTCCAGGATATCCCTGTACTTGGCCGCATTCATCTTTCCCTCAATTGCAACCAGTCGCCCTGTCCCTGCAGCTGAAAAACACCCCCACAGCATGATGCTGCCACTGCCATGCTTCACTGTGGGGACTGTATTGGACAAGTGATGAGCAGTGTCTGGTTGTCTCCACACATACCGCTTAGAATTAAGGCCAAAAAGTTCTATCTTGGTCTCATCAGACCAGAGAATCTTATTTCTCACCATCTCAGAGTCCTTCAGGTGACTTTTAGCAAACTCCGCCAACGTTTGCCATCCAACCTGATAGAACTAGAGAGGATCTGCAAGGAGGAATGGCAGAGGATCCCCAAATCCAGGTGTGAAAAACTTGTTGCATCTTTCCCAAGAAGACTCATGGCTGTATTAGCTCAAAAGGGTGCTTCTACTAAATACTGAGCAAAGGGTCTGAATACTTAGGACCATGTGATATTTCAGTTTTTCTTTTTTAATAAATCTGCAACAATTTCAAAAATTCTTTTTTTTTGTCTGTCAATATGGGGTGCTGTGTGTACATTAATGAGGGAAAAAATTTATTTTAAATGATTTTAGCAAATGGCTGTAATATAACAAAGAGTGAAAAATTGAAGGGAGTCTAAATACTTTCCGTAGCCACTGTATGTTCCACTTAACCAGAAAAGACAAAATATGAAACACACAATTGATGCTCAAAGTGCTGGTTAATTCTTCCTGTTTGGACATGAGATGCAAGGTATTATTAAGATGTCATGATGTACAGTACCTCCCATCTGAGAACAAACCTTTAATTGAAGTTACGAGCTGTAAATAAAGAGAAACACATTGACATTTGGATATCACTCCTAACATGCTTATCCATTTCAGGCTCAGGGAGAGTCAGCGCCTCTCTAATTAGCATCAGGAATGGGGTGGGAACTGACTCTGGATGGTGTGTTTGTCTAATTGAAGAAAAATTATCTTCTTAAACACATTTTTCTGGTGAATCCTTAATTATCCAGAATATGGAAAACCATAGATTTAGCATGAATTGCTGCACAAGACTATATGGAATTGTGAAACACACACATTTTCTAGTTTGCTTCCTCTAGGTGTCTTACATACATACAGTACTATAATGACCAAAAGATAATCCAGGATTTATGGTGGCCTCAGCTACCATTTCATGCATAAACATTTTTTTTAAAGCAGGAGTGATACAGTAAGTAATTTTTACAACTGACTTCTTCTCACATTGACCAGAAGGTCCCTATATATTGATTATCTTGGTACCTACTTACCATGGAGTTAATAAATTTAAGCCAGTTATTATGTCTACTGAGTCCATCAGCTCATGACACTCTGATACTCTAATCACTTTCATGATCCACAATATCTTAGAAAACTCCAAAATTCTATTAAAGCTTTCCTTATATAGTAAATAACTATGTTAAAAATCTTGGGACGCTTATGAAGGATGATTAAAACTGCTTGTATATTACTATTTGCAGCTTTAAAAAATCCAATAAAGGTGCACAGTTTACAATGAAGTCTTACCCTTTTGAAAGAGAAAAAAAGCTGATGATCGACAACAGACACAGTGTTGTATATTAATGCTTGCTGGCTTTTTATTACACACTAAAGCATCCTCTCTTCAATTTTTGGATGCTGTTTTTCAAATTTCTGTATTCTTGCCAACATGACTAGCTTATTACTGCCAGGAAAGGAAGCACCTAATCAATATTCATGATTGTACTGACACCTGGCCATGTTTTCCAAGCAATTCTAATACAACAGGACACAGCCATATTTTCTCTGTCACTCAAGTTAGAGTATAATTATTCTTGAACATTAAATTGTTCAGTCTTTGAAATGCTGTATTGTTCAGTGATATTGTCAAAAATGGATTCAAATGTCAGTTGTACACATGATGTGCTGCACAAACATTTACATATATGCAAAATGCTGATCATGACGATGTGTTTCTTCTCAGTCGAAATAACACATTAGCCCTTATTTACATTACGATACAAGAGGGTATGATTTCCTCTTTTCATTTAGTGCCCCTCTAAGTTAAAAGCTCAATAAATAACTACTTGAGAGGCACCTGCCCTCTTCTGAAACTTCCTGATGTGTAAAGGCCTTTATGCAAAGGGATAAAGAGGTTTATGCCATCTGCAGGAAACTTTTGGATGCCTGGATCAAACTGTTTTTATAAACCTTTTCTGGACTGAGCTGTTTTTATGCTTGAAATCATATCTGATTAAAAGGAACTTGAGTTTTCATCAATTCAGAGCAGACAAAATTTGAAAAGCACTCACCATAGCTTTATCTTTTATGTTTTTTTCCTTCAGTAATGATACTGATCCTGTAAAGCCATAAACACTGTACACCCACGTAAAGAATGAGCAAAGTGATAACAAAGAAGTGTTTTCGCTATGAAGTCTTCATCTTTACCCTATCCTTGTATGTTCCTCCACTGAAAACTACTGAATTAATACAGTAAGTCTGAGCATTTGTCAAATTTGGTATTGGCCTGGTCTAAGTGGGCATGTGTGTATATGACTCTGGAATATGATGCAGCATTCTGTCCAGGATAGCCATTCACTCTCACTGAACATTAAAAAAACAGACATGAAAGTAAAAACTTCATCACACTTCATCCCAGACTACAGGAGCAGACTCCCCACACTGTAGAATGCGGACACTATTCTAGCTGAGGACTTGACCTTATTCTATGCTTGGTTCAATGCCAATAGTACCAACAGCAGCCTGCCAGATAAACCTGGCAAGGCAGATGGAGCTATTTTGATCCCCCAGCAAGAGACAGCAAACCTATTTGTGTGTCTGAGCACAGTGAGAGGAAGCTCTGATGTGTGTGAACACCAGGAAAGCGGCAGGCCCTGATGGTATAACAGGTCGTGAGCCCAAGTTCTGTGCTAACCAGGTATCTACTGTGGTTACCACTGTATTTAACACATCTCTGGCCCTGCCTGTAGTCCATACTTGCTCCACTGTTGTTCTTGTCCCCATCCAGTCTGAATGACTACCAGCCTGTAGCTCTCACATCAGTAGTTATGAAACACTTCGAACATCCGATTAAGGACCACATCTGCACTTGTCTTCCCAAAGACATGGATCCATTTTATTTTGCATTCTGAACAACAAATCCAGAGATGGTGCAATTTCCCAGGTATTACACTCTACTCTTTCTGATTTGGACACTGTTAAAAAAGCCAAAGTATGTGAGGCTATTGTTAATTAACTTTAGCTCAGCCTTTAACACAACTGTCCCCTCCAGACTAGCAACAGAAACTGGGTCACAGCTGCACTCTATGCACATAGATCCTGGACTTTCTGTTTGCAAGACTCCAAGAAGTCAGGGTCGGAAAACACACACCATTACCCAGGGCATCGGAACCCAAATGGGGTGTGTCCTTAATGCCCCGCTGTATTCGCTATACACACATAATTGTCTGTGGCCAGGTACAGCTCAAACACCATTATAAAATTTGTTGATGATGCAGCTGTAGTAGCTCTCACCAGCAACAACCATGAGAAGTCCTACCTAGACGAAGTGGCTAGCCTGTCCATCACCATCAACAAAACATTTCAGCAGAGAGATTGAAAAACAAAAACTTAATGCACACCTCTGTTCATTAATAGTACTGCCATGGAGAGGGTTGAGTGTTTTAGATACTTGGGAATGAACCCGGAAAGACCTGGTCCACACACAAAGATATTCACATGAGAAAGACAAGGCAGCATCTTTATCATTTCGGACAACTGAAGAGTACCAAAAAGAATCCTGAAGTCCTTCTATTACACAACCATTATAAGCATACTGGCAGGATATGGTTCAAAAAAGCACCATACAGTGCTGCAGAGAGTTGTGTGCATGGCTGAGCGCATCATGGAGGATATCCCTACCATCTCTACAGGACGCATAAGCAAAAAGCTGTACTACCACAGTAACCAGGATCATGAAGGACTCCTTTCACCCTTACTACAGGCAGTTTAAATGGCTAAGATCTCGCAAAATGCTCGCATTGCCTCAAATCAAGAACAGAAAGATTGAGAAAGGGCTTAATTTCCCATGTGAGCAAAATTACAAATGGTCTCGTCAGGAATTCCTCAAAATTAGCCAATCTGTTATTTACTTTCATTATCTAACAATAATGAGTATTTTACTCTGCATAAAATAATGTGTATTTTAATGTATATCTTTTAATTTTATTGCACAATACAAGCTGCATTTCACTGTGTACCTCTGCATGTGTGACAAATAAAATCTAAATCTTAAAGACACAGAAGACTACTTTCTAAACTGACTGAAATGATTAATTATGTGAAAACAACATAAATATGTAAAAAAACACGGTACAATCCTTTAGGCTAAAGCTGAAGCTGAAAATGGCAACCTTTTTTAACCCTATCTTTCTAGTTTTATTAGAAATAAAAACAAAATCATTTTTTTATGGCATGCGGAACAAAAACAAAAAAAACAAGAATGATGTTGTAAGCAAGTGGCAATCTAAAGTAACACAACAGCGTATCACCATTTTATTGTGGAAGGGTCATAGGGTGACTCATCTCTTTCTTACTTTCAGACTTTTTATTATGTAGACCTGAACACATTTTCAAAGTCTCAAATTCCCTCTGCAGTGTTACACTCACCAGCCTGTCACAAAGCCATGACTGCAACCTGTAGCTCTACTTGACTGGTTTCACTAACATCTATTACCCCAGGAAACAATGTAGAGTGCCAAAGCAAGAAGGAGATAAGGTTTCATACATTCTATATCAACTTAAAGTTCCTAAATGTGACCAAAGCAGAAGCAAAGTAGAAGCAAATGTGTTAAAATAATACTAGTATAACCTGGATTGATAGAATCTTGCCTTATTAGGGGTCTAGATATCCAGTATGCCTGGATAACCTGATGGAACTTTATCTTAGTGTGCTGATTGGTCTCTGATCATTCGTGGACTCTGGATGAATGGAATAAATTTTGGCCTTCTTATTAGCCTGAATTTATGCTGGTCTTCTGTTTCCTTTATGCACCTCATGGACCAATGGGATCTCATAGTTTATGGCCAATGCCCCTGTTATGTTTCGGCTTCATGCCTTTACCAGTCCTGTTTAGCCATGACTTATGTCCACAAAACTTCTACCAAATCAATTTTTTACTGTAGCCTGTGGTCCTGGTCAAACTTATTTTGATGTCCTTGCATGTTTACTTGCATGTAGAGGCCCATAGTTCTTAGTTTATACTGGTTCCAATGTGGTATTTCCTAAGTAGGACATACACATATAAGATCTTATCTATCTGACCTTGTATGTAGTGAGCAGAATAGGTTACCAAAGTTTTTCTAAATGCATGCTTTACCATTAATATAATAAGTAAAATAAAAAGCAACATAAAAATCCTTGTGTCAATTACTTACAGTCTCAAAAACATTATCTAATACACAATTATATTATGTACAGTTTAACATGATCAGGATGGATTAATGCCACTTTTGAAATATCTAATGTAAAGCTAAATTAAGAAGAATGCACAACACGTTTCATTTGTGTGGTTTTCGATAGCAGGACATAAGTAACTTTTTTATTAATTTTTACCAAATCCTAAATTATCACATAATACTTTTTATTTTTTATTCAAGACAAAATAAGCCAACATACTGTATATAAATAAGTCATATGTGAAAAAGTAAAAGCATTCTTATTGTTTTAAAAAGGAATCATGTTAGGTTCTGCACATTGAGTGAACTGCGCTAGTTGATGATCAGATAGTGTTACCACCTCTTACTTTAGAAGATTTTTTCATAAAACTGTGCTAAGTACAAATACGATATTCATCATTCTACACAGAGAAGATTTGTTTACAAATGAAAAACATTTAAGACAGCTGCACATCTTCTCAAGTCAAGGTGTCCCAGCTGTAACCATTTGCACAGCATATTCAATCTCTGGGGCTGCTTCACCCTTGGGGAAAACACTCTTTCAAACAGCTTTTAAATACAAAAGAAACACACTCTCTAGTAGCTTTAGTATGGGGCAGGCTCCAGACTTTGTGAATCTCATACAAAGCCGGTTCTGTGTTGACCCCATGGAACATTCAGGTATTATAGAGAAGGTTGCTATTGATGGCATGCAGGCTGGAATAAGTGTGGCACGGTATGATGGAATGCTTAGAACAATGTAAAAATGTGAGGGTGAGCAAGCGACCAGGAGAGAGAAGGGCTACCCCAGTTTGACCCCAGCTCCTTGTCCAACTCTCCATTCCAGAAACTACTTCAAAAATCCTCAGACTCAAAGACTTGTTCAAAGTTTCCTTCCTCTGCACATCCCTCTTAACAATCGAGGCTTTGCTGAACATCTCTTTGTCCCAGAGCAACCACACGCATAGAATCCTGCTCCTGTCACTCAAGTTCATGTTCAAGCTCAAGCTCCTAGACTTTCAGTGCTCCAGGAGAAGCCAGCCGGGCTGGCATCATGGACATAAGTTGCCATCATGGGAACTGTGAAGCTTTAACTGAGCGGGCAACCTGGCCACATCATGAGAAAATGCTGTCTCTCACCAGCTCAGTCCATGGAGATCAGTTTTTGAGACATGTGTTCAGTCCAAGTAGGTGAAGGAAGATAATTTTTGTGTCTCTGTGGGTTTTGCAGGACAGGAGGTTCTTGCAGTATTGGACTCTGGTAGTAATCTGTGTGTGACCCGCTGGCTGGCTTTGGCAGTTACATTGCAAACATTTGGAGAAACTGGACATTTGTTGTGTTCATAGGAACATTTAACAATATAAGACTGAGACAGATGGTAGGGTATACATGGTTTGGAAAGCGGTTTCAGACACCTGCACCTGGCCCATATTAGTGGAGTAACAGAATGGCCTTTTTTCTGCAAATCGTTAAAGGCAGCAGAGTGCATGTTTCTCCCTTAAGAACTGTGACTGTGGAAGAAGAAAAGGGGCTTGTTGGTAACAAGGTTAGCTCAAAGTCTGGCTTAGAAAGTGAACCTGATATGTCTAGTGAGGATGAACAGGACAGTCCTACAATGAATTTTAAGGGGCTGTTTCAGGGCTCTTCGGACCAAACAATTGAGTCTGGCAGTGCTGCACCTTCAACCTTCTCTTATGAATTTGGAGTATTAGGAACTTGGGTGCATTGGCTGGTGCATAGACAAAATTTAAGCGGTTGCAGTGGGGGAACTCTAGCTTCAAGTTTGCATTCAGGCAGGCTCTCTTAGCAGATGATGGGTACTATAAACAGTGGGACACGTTCAGTTTAAAAACTACACGATTTTTAAATAAATTCTTGTATTGTTTAATATCTCATTGAATTTTGGCCAACTTTACTGAGCACCTTGATGTCCTTAATTCTTAGAAGAAAACTGTGTTGCAAATTTCTCCTTTGCATGAATTGGTGGGACATCTCACTGTAGAGACAACGAGAGAGCAAATTTCAAAACTGTTTTACTGATTGAATATGGGTAAGGGTCTAGAACATGTTTGAAACTCTTGCCTGACTGTCACTTTGTCTTTGTGCACAAACCTTCACCTGGTTCCAGCATACCAATGCCAAATTTTGACTTGTCTTTTTAAAGGATTGGCTTGGACATTGTTTGTCCATTCCCCTAAAGTAAGAACCTGTGTACTGTATACTCATGTTAGGAGATGTGCTGTAAGATATCCTGAAGCAGTGATTTTATGGAAAGCTAATTTGCAGGCTGTCATGAAGGCTCTGTCTGAGGACTTTACTCATGTAGGCATACCTCACAAACTTTTAATGGGTCAGGCTATGCCATTTACAGTACTTCTAGACTGATGAAGGAAGAAGCAATGTAAAGCCTTTTAATTAATAAATTGTAAAGAACTTTATCACCCACAAACAAATGGGAAAACTAAAAGATCTAACAAAACATTGAAACAAATGATTAATCATATGGCTTATGCAGAAACAATGTCCTGGGACACTGTGTTGATGTTTCTAATATATGCTGTGAGGGAGTCACCCCAAGCTTCTACCAGATTAAGTCCATTTAAATTACTCTTTGGCAGGTAACCATGGGGAATATCAAATATTTTTCTGGAGGAATGGTTGGTTGGTCAGAACATGGATTAAAAGTTTAAATTTGTAGATCAGGTCATTTTGCTGCAGGAGAAAACTTCTAAATTGTCTTCAATTGCTGTGGAGCATCTGCAGCACAAGCAAAAAGTGCAGAAACTAATTATGTTTGAATGTGCAAACTTCATGAATTCAAAAGGGGTAATCATGTTCTTGTTTTAAATCTCATTGATCCATACATGTTTCCTCTAAAGTGGCAGGGTCCAGCTGTGGTTGAGGAACTAGTGAACTCTAGTGAATTACAAAGTTAGAGTCAGTGCGAATTGATTCATCTATTGAATGTCAGTCTTTTGAAGGAGTGGACGAGATCCTGTGGAGGTACTAGTTGCAGCCACTGCAGTTTCTTAGACTGAAGTTGCTATTGGAGATGATTGGACTGACATGCAGGGAGCTGAATTACTTTCCCTGATTGATACAAATGTCTTTTCTTTCTAGCCTGTGAGACTAAATTCACATTACATTGCCAAGGATCCTGGCATTAAGGTGCAGATTTACCCTTATCAGATACCTGAAGCCAGAAGGAATGAGGTTTGCAAGGATGTTAAACAGATGCATGAATTTTTCTTTTATTTCTTTTATTTATTTCGTCTTATACAATTTCTTGTATTAGGAATTTGTTAGTTTTCGCATACCCCTTGGGTTGTGTGTAATTTTCAAGAGTAAACGTGAATGGTGTTGCCCTGTTGTAGTTGTACCAGAACTGGATGAGTCCACTTGGTTCTGTATAGATTTAAGGCGATTGAATAAAGTTTAAAAATGTAATGAATACCCGGTGTCACTTGTTGAATGATGAATTGATGGAAAAACTTGGTCAATCCTCATAAAATATATTGCAGGTGCCTCATAAAGCGTCTAGCTGTAAAAAAATTATATTTTTTCAAGTAAATTAGGCATTGTTTTGCACTTCATGATGTACCAGTAAAACATTCCAGAATATGATAGATCAGACTTTATGTCTGCATTCTGAATATTCAGGGTCATATCTCAAAATTTTGTGATTTCCAGTACTAAATGGCAACATGTGCTTGTCATGCCCGCAAGAAGTCCTCTGTAGCTTAAGGTTGTCTAGTTTAATGGCTTAACCAAAGAAGTATAAATTGGGAATGTCAGCAACTTGGGATATTCTATAGGTAAGGGTTTGATTAAACCACAAATGAAAAAGAGTGGTGCTGGTGTATCCTTGTCCAGAGAAACAGAAGTAGGTGTGTGCTTTCTTAGGACTTGTTTTTACAGATGATTTATTACTAACAGGGTAAACTGAGCTGCACCCTTGATGAAGGGCAATAAAATTGTAGTGTTGTATAGTCAGATGATTGAGAGAAATACAGTACTGTATTTTTCTGATATAAAGGCTGCCTTGTGTTCTTACCATTTTCTATTTTCCATGTTCTGCTATTTCTCTAAGATTATAAAAAACAATGCTAGTAATCCCAGTCTTATTCTCTACGATTGATCGTCTGCTAAACCCAGGAATGCCTCCTAAGTACTTCCAGTAAAACCTGTGAGGCTATTGCTGTATTTTTCAATCAAAAAATTAATGATATTAGAAATAACATAGTATATCTCTCCAACACTAAGGATCCTCCTAAACCCCAGCATTCCATTATAAACAAATTAAAGTCTTTCTCTAGGATAGATTTACCTGATTTACATAAAATAATTTCTCAACTGAAACCCTCCACCTGTGTCCTTGACCCAATACCAACAAATTTTTTCAAAGAAGTATCGAGCATGCTAATTGATAATATTCTTGACATAGTAAATTCGTCATTAGATACGGGGGTCTTCCCAGACTGTCTTAAAACTGCTGTAGTTAAACCCTTACTTACGAAAAATAAAATTGACCCCTCTGCTTTTGAAAATTTTAGAGAAGTCATTATGCAGTTAAATGATCACCTCAATAAACATGCTATTCTAGATAAATTTCAGTCAGGTTTTAGAACAAATCACAGCACAGAAACTGCACTTGTTAAAGTAGTAAATGACTTGAGGGTAAATGCAGACAGAGGCCATTTATCTGTTCTCATCCTCTTAGATCTGAGTGCTGCATTTGACACCACTGATCATAATATTCTTAGAAATCGCCTTAGTCAATGGGTGGGCCTCTCTGGCAGTGTCTTAAATTGGTTTGAATCCTACCTGGCAGGGAGAAAATTTTTTGTTAGTTGTGGGAATTGCAACTCAAAGACAAATGATATCCAATATGGTGTTCCACAAGGCTCTATCCTGGGTCCGCTGCTATTCTCAATCTACATGCTTCCGTTAGGTCAGATTATCTCGGGGCATAAAATGAGTTACCACAGCTATGGTGATGACACACAGCTGTATTTATCAATAACACCTGATGACCCTGATTCTCTTGATTCACTAACATAATGTCTTACTTGTATTTCTGAATGGATGAATAGTAATTTTCTCAAGCTAAATAAAGAGAAAACTGAAATCTTAGTAATTGGCAATAACGGATACAATGAGGCTGTTAGAAATAAACTGGATACATAAGGATTAAAAGTCAAGACGGAGGTAAAAAGCTTAGGAGTAATTGTTGACTGTCACCTGAATTTTAAATCGCATATCAATCAGATCACTAGGACAGCATTTTTTTACTTAAGAAACATAGCAAAAGTTAGACCTCTGATATCACTGAAAGATGCTGAGAAATTAGTTCACGCATTTGTTTTCAGTCGACTAGATTACTGTAACGCACTCCTCTCAGGACTACCCAAAAAAGACATAAATCGTTTGCAACTAGTGCAGAATGCAGCTGCTAGAATCCTAACTAGGAAAAGAAAATCCGAGCACATTTCTTTAATTTTGATGTCACTACACTGGTTACCTGTGTCATTCAGGATTGACTTTAAAATTCTGCTTATATATACTAATAAAAGGAAAAGCCCTCACTGACTCACTCACTCACTCACTGACTGACTCACTCATCACTAATTCTCCAACTTCCCATGTAGGTAGAAGGCTGAAATTTGGCAGGCTTATTCCTTACAGCTTACTTACAAAAGTTAAGCAGGTTTCATTTTGAAATTCTACACGTAACGGTCATAACGGTCGGCAACATCTGTCATGTTGAACTTTCTTATTTACGGCCCCATCTTCACAAAATTTGGTAGGCGGCTTCCCTGCTCTAACCAAAACCGATGTACGTACTTATTTTGATGGTATGACGCCACTGTCAGCCGCCATATTGAACTTTCCAATGTCACTAATTCTCCAACTTCCCATGTAGGTAGAAGGCTCACCCCATCTTCACGAAATTTGGTAGGCGGCTTCCCTGCGCTAACCGAAACCAATGTACGTACTTATTTCAGTGGTATGACGCCACTGTCGGCCGCCATTTTGAACTTTCCAACATCACTAATTCTCCAACTTACCGTGTAGGTAGAAGGCTGAAATTTGGCATGCTCATTCCTTACAGCTTACTTACAAAAGTTAAGCAGGTTTAATTTCGAAATTCTATGCGTAACAGTCATAACGGTCGACAACGTCCGCCATGTTGAACTTTCTTATTTATGGCTCCATCTTCACGAAATTTGGTAGGCAGCTACCCTGCGCTAAACGAAACTAATGTACATACTTATTTCGGTGGTATGATGCCACTGTCAGCCACCATATTGAACTTTTCAATGGTCTTTGTTACTTATGGGCCCATCTTCAAGAAATTTGGTATGCGGGTTCCCAATGCTAACTGAATCCTACTTACGTACATATATACGTCCATAGCCTGCAGCTCAGTCACGGTCCCCCATCCCAACGCCTCCCATGCTGTTGGCTGCCTGCCTGCCTATATAAGGCCGTCCGTCACTCCGGTCTCTACATTCCCTTCCTTGCTTCGCCATGGGATACACATCTCCCTGCTGATAACTACAACCTTTTTATTTAATCCACGGCTTCTCCGCTGTTTTATTGTTCGTTAATTACGATTATAGTTATTGTTTAGGTATTTTAGACTTACTTTACATTGTTCAGGTACCCATTTCCTTTATCATTCCAACCGTACCCCCATTAACATGTCTATCGAGGTGATCACCATCGATCAAAGAACATTGTGTATTATGTATTGAATGACTGGGACAGGTTCAAGGTGTGGACTGATGACGGTACAGGAAATAATTATACTACACAGGAGCACTATAAGAGTGAAATGCTTAAGCCCTTCACCTATGCTTCTGCATGTGAGTTGATGGCTGCCGCTGAATTGTTCGGTTGTCTCTTTCAAGTGTACCGAAATGGCCAAATATTTTACACCTTTTGACAACCGCCAATGCCTCTTAAACATCTTAGATTCACAGGTGACGATTTGAGTAGTGGACACTTTGATGTTTATGAATGTTTAAACTCTCAAAAGCTGGATGTGAAGTTGTCGATGAAACTGGTTGTATGCTTACAACGCTTGACAGATGCCGAATGTCACTTCAACACAAGTCCTATAAATACTGTCGTAATTGAAACAAACCATGAAACTCAAACCGATTATGACATCAGCAATCCAAGCTGTGAGATTTGAAACAAGATTACTGCTCACATGGCCAACTGTACATTGCATGCTCAAGAGTAAGCTCAGCGCACAGCTTGGTCATATTACAACCGGAGGGCTGAACTCACAATGTGGTATAAAAAGAGATCCTTAACAAATAATTATTGGCATATTTTCCCTCAGTTTAAAAAGGTTTAATTTTCTTCTTAATAAAAATTTTAAGGCAGTACTTACGCTGGCCTGGTATTTTGCTAGTGGTTTATAAAGCCTTAAATAATCTCGCCCCATCATATATATTGGAATGTCTGACATCTTATATTTATAATCGTTACCTCAGATCCTCAAATGAGTGCCTCCTTAGAATTCCAAGAGCAAAACTTTAAAAGAAGTGGTGAAGCGGCCTTCTGCTGTTATGGACCTAAAATCTGAAATAGCCTGCCAATAGGAATTCACCAGGCTAATACAGTGGAGCACTTTAAAAAACTGCTGAAAACACATTATTTTAACATGGCTTTCTCATAACCTCACTGTAATTTAATCCAGATACTCTGTATTTCCAATTCATTATAATTATTCATGGTGGCTCTAAAATCTGTACTAACCCCTACTCTCTCTTTTGTTTCTTTTTCTAGTGTCCTTTCGGTGGTGGCTTGTGCCACCACCATCTACTCAAATCACCGTGATGTACCAACAGTGATAAATTAAAAGCCAAAAGTCTGCATGACCATCATCATCAAGAGTGTCCGTGAGAACCCTAAATACAAAGAGGACTATTTCATTTATGTTAGGTAGAATGCCCAGAGGGGACTGGGTGGTCTCGTGGCCTTGAACCCATGCAGATTTTATTTTTTCTCCAGCCATCTGTAGTTTTTTTTTTTATCTGTTCTCCTTGGCCATCGGACCTTACTCTTTTTCTATGTTAACTAATGTTGTCTTATTTTAATTTCTTATTTTGTCTTTTTATTTTTCTTCATTATGTAAAGCACTTTGAGCAACTTTTTTTATGAAAATATGCTATATAAATAAATGTTGTTGTTGTTCTGAAAAATCCTGCCTTTAGCAAGTAATTGATCATACAAACAAATGCTAGCATATTTGGTTTGGATGCTGCTCTGTCTTAAATTCTCAATAGTGAGAAACATCTGCTTATGTACCCCAAAGAGCGCAATTACTCGACCACCGAAAAGGAATATTTGGCAATTAGGTAGGCTGTTGAGACCCTTATATATTTAAATTAGTGAATGATCATGCAGGCTTCAATGGCTCTATACATGGAAAGACACAAACACCATACTCACTAGATGGTCCATTTAATTACAACCAACTAATTTCACAGTTCATCACAGACCTGGGGCCTCTTGTATAACCTGATGCGTCGAATTCACACTATAACATGGCGTAAGCACAAAACCCGAAATGTGCTTACGCACAGAAAAATCCAGATGCAGGAATCTGTGTGTACACCAACTTCCACGTTCTTCCGCTACATAAATCCCAGTCAGCGTGAAAACTAACGCTCGTGCACTTGCTTTATGTAACGCCCCAACTCCTCCCAGAATTACGCCTCTTTGAATATGCAAATCAATATAAATCGCCCTTAAGCTCAGCCTTCTGTGAAAAGACAATGGGAAAAGCACAGGGGAAAATATAAGAATTTCAGCGAATACCAAGTGGAGGCAAAGAAAAAACATACTATGTGTTTAATTAAACCATGGTATAATCAACAAAAGGAAGTTGATCAAGTGACATAGCGTGTTGGAGAAATTTGAAAGCTCAGATATCAGTCGCCGTGAAAAGGCGAGTCGTAGTCCACCGTCTGAGTTTCATATGAGAGCTTATTAAAATACAGAGAAAAATAAGGCACACAGTGGGGAAAAAAGCACGATATGTCAACTTCAGTCTCGAAATTTCCACTTTAATCACGTAGTTTATTTTGTCATTAAAGTATAACATCATAAACATCATCTTAAAATTGTTTAGTTAACCAGCTTCTCAAATCACATTGTAATTAAAGTAGCACGTTAAATGCTTTGTTTTGTATGTGATCTTCTATGTGCTTTATGTGTGTGAATCACTATTTGCTTCTTAAACCGGCTCTCTTCCTCCGACTGGACACAGAATCTATTACATTCGTGATATTACAGCTCTCTGAATAACTAAAATACTGAGATGTATACATTGATATCATTTTCATGATGATAGGAGTTAAAGCATGTTATTAAACATGGGTTTCACGGCGCAGTGATTGTGTGCAACCTTCGATGAAATTATTTATTGCAGCAGTGCTCATGGGCGGCTCTAGGCAGAGAAATAATCAGTGGCTTATTCGCCCGCCAATGTCAGTATGGTATCTTATGCACTGTGGATGGCCACGTCGGTTGCGGACACTGCATAGCCGCCTCATGCTCATGACACAAGTGTTTAACTTTTGTCAAAATTTGCTACTGCGTTTTTAGCTGTGTTGTTATTTTCTCTTTCTGTTTTATATTCAATATATATTGGCGTGGCCGCCCCTGCAGTCCTTGCTTTTCTTTCTCCAAGTAACCGATCGCCACACAATCAGCTCTGTAATAGATGTTATGCCATCTGTAAGCTTAGAGCGCCGATTCTTCAAAACGTTTAAGGAACATTGAACTATCTTCATAGTACAAGTTTAATTATTCTATCCTTTACGCCAGTCCCCGTGAAGAATATAGATTATTTAAATGAAGTTAAAGTTTTACCTGTATAATATAATAAACATATTTTGCTGCATTTTATATTAAAAATGATATCGTCATCATATGTACATACGGGCTTTATAAAGTGGCTCAGGTTGTGCAATACTATAACTGCAGTGCAAGTTTACAGTGAGGAAATACTTCTTATAAGTACAGATAGTTCTACAAGGAGCAATTGATTAAGTGCATTTAAAGTTCTTGGGATGAAACTGTTTCTGAAGCGCGAGGTCCGTACAGGAAAGGCTTTGAAACGTTTTGCCGTGGCTGAGGTAGCGTGTGCTTGATTCTGTATCCCGATAATTCTCTTTCCGATCAGCTGCTGCTGTGATTCACACTCAGATACAGTGATATAAATACTCCGAGTGCTGCAGTGAGAGTAATATGGAAAAAGATGATCCGGTGTGGCAACCCTAACGGGAGCAGCTGAAAGATGAAGAAGAAGAAGGTGCAGTGAGAGTAACAATGCTAAAGCAGTTACGGTATTTGGAATACTACGGCTATTCCCTGGACCATTATATTGTTACAAGTTAATTACAATCAGATGCGTTACACTAATAAAAAATATGCGGTTAGTTTCAGTGTATTTATAAAGCCGCATCAGGAAAATAAAAGAGTAACCACACAGGAACAGTAGCATTGCTTTGCAAGTCTACCAAAAGTCTGCAAAACCGAGCGGAGAACTTGCGTACGACAAGGTATGAGGTACCGTGGATAAGTGTGTGGCTTTACGCCAAGTGTAGGTTTTATACATCGCGATTTGAATGTGGAAAAGTTTTTACGCAACATTTATGTGCGTACGCACCGTTTATACATGAGTCCCCTGGGCTTTTGCATCACATCAAGTCCACTTTTGATTGTTGCTTCATTAACAGGGATATGAACAAAGCTAATTTTGTGAATGTTTGTATTGCATCTTCGTTCTCTGGTTTCAGCCTTGGGGAAACACACTCTTTAAAACAGCTTTAAATACAAAAGAAACACACCCTCTAGTAGCTTTAAGGTTGGCAATGGGAAATCAGCTGCATACTTTACCACTTAACACACTTACCGCATGATGATTTGAAGCTTTAAAATCAGCTGTATCACCTGCTGTTCTGTTCTGTCTTTGTCCTGGCAAGACCACATCTGGCTTTTTCCTCTGTGCCTGTCTCTGTGCAGTTGAACCCAAAAAGGGTTTTAAGCTGAACTAGGAGGTTGCTCAGTTTGCTATATGTTTGGATATAAGTTTCAATACTGAATAAAGCCCCAATATTGTTCCTCCAGGTGTCAAAATAAAGTTCTGTTTACCCAAACGCAACTCAGTAACTCACCTCTAGATTAGATGCTGTGGTGGTGACATTTCGAAAATAGCAATTACTTTTTTTTTAAGGTGATTATACAAGCTAATGAGACATCAGGTGTACTCTCTTTTCACACATTGCTTTGTACATTGGCTATGTTGTTTACAGCCTAAAGGTAGATATGTCTAATTTTATTACTTGGCAGGCAAAAGTTATTTGCTAGTAACTGTGTGTTCTGATATGAAAAATGACAGAATTTAAAGAGGATATACTTAATTTCACATTAATGTAACTACAGTTTTAATTTCCTTTTTTGAAAAAAGCTAACATGCTTTAACTCTGCTTACACATTTGCTTGATGGTTATTCTCCCTAAGCCCATCTAGAAATAAGCCTGTGCAAAACATTTTTTTAAGGATGCCACTCCACTTCTGCACTTTAGTCCATAAATTCTGGAGACTCACAAACTGGAACACACAAAATATGAAGAAATAAAAATGAATTATTAATTTTATTCTAAAACAGACATAAAAATTATTTTTAAAGTCAAACCATGGCTTCTGTATAAATATATAGCAAGAAAGGCAAAATATAAGGGCAGCACGGTGGCACAGTGGTAGCGCTGCTGCCTTGCAGTAAGGAGACCTGGGTTTGCTTCTCGGATCCTCCCTGTGTGGAGTTTGCATGTTCTCACCATGTCTGCGTGGGTTTCCTCTGGATGCTTCTATTTTCCTCCCACAGTCCAAAGACATGAAGGTTAGATGCACTGGCGATCCTAAATTGTCCCTAGTTTGTGTGCTTGGTGTGTGTGTGCCCTGCGGTGGGCTGGCGCCCTGCACGGGGTTTGTTCCTGCCTTGCACCCTGTGTTGGCTGGGATTGGCTGCAGCAGGCACCCGTGACCCTGTGTTAGGATGTAGCGGGTTGGAAAATGACCGACTGACTGAGAAAAAATATAAACACCAGTCATAAACAATAATCATTCAAATGAATTTATGTAAAATGAACTTTATGTACATTACTGTCATCAAATTCTGAGACATGAAGTTCACTCCTTGCACAGTATGAGCTTACCAAGCACGCTGATGAGATGAAGACGTGCCTTTAAGAGGTCAAGTGCTATCTCCATGTCCCTCTGTAAACTTGATGTTAGGTCACACATATACTACGAATATTTTAACTTTTTCAAAGAAAATCCTGCCCCAACAGTTAAAATCTATTACATAAGTACCCTAACCTAGGCTTTAGAATTCTTGTTAAGATTGATTTGAGAACAATAAATCTTATCAATGACAATTCATGTAATTCTTCAAAATAATTTAAATCTTAAACAGAATTTCCCTAGAGTGGAACTTTTAACCTAACCATTTGGTAAGCATGTTCCATGAATCTGCAGTTCTTCATGCAAAGGAATATTTTCAAGAATTTGTGTTTGCTTTTAGTTAGCGTCCATCATGCCCTAGTTGATAAACCTATTTTAAAATAACCGTTGACATCACGATTACATATTCCCTCATAATACTCATTTGCCTAAATGTTCTGTTATTACAACACAGTGAAGAGGTCAAAACGTTTACCTTAAAGGTCTAGGGACCAAGGTTCAATTCTTGATCAATTCACTGTCTACGTTGACTTTATACATCTTTTCACAAGCTCGTGGGTATTTCTTAGGTAACCAGTTTCTTTCAGCATGTTGTGAATCTTATTTCTATGCACTTAATTGATTTTTAACTAGTTATTTAATTTTAGTTTAATTGTGAGACATGGACGCAATCCAGTAATCAGTATTGTGTCTCTTCGGAGAGTTCTTGGGTTCTGCTGGTTTGACTTTGTGTCAAATGAGCGGTTGCGCTATGGGCATGTGACGTGATTCCTTGAAGGTGATCTGGCTGACAGGATCCGAGAAGATGGACCAGTAACACATGGCTGTGGCAGATGTATGGTCATTTCTGGAGGGGACTGGATCACATGTCTGTCTGAGGGGTTGCCAACCAGGATCCTGAGTTGTTTTGTTGTGTGGTGGGTGCAGCAGCACACTGTACAAGTGCATGCACCCCAACCTGACCTGACCTGACCTGACCTTGCAGTGTCATCATTTTGATACCATTTTTCACTTTTTTCCTGCACTTGCCATCATATTGTTTTCAGCAACAACAATGTTGCTGATGACGTTTTGTTAATGGCACTACATGTTATATCACAATCAGTAAAACCTTCTAAGATGGTGCTCTTGTAACAGTGCTGTCTAAGTATATATGTAAGAGATAATAACATGATTTGCAAATATGTTTTTACAGAATGGCTTTCAAGAAAAATAGGATTTCTGATTTTTTTGCTTGCTTAAACATTTGTTTTTTATTTCTTCTGGTTTTGACTTTCTGCTCATCCTCTCCCTATTCTCTTGTTCATCCTCTTTGTGTGCCTTCTTTTCCAGGTCCAATCAGTATTTCTGCTCTACAGAACTAGTGGCTTTACAGCACTAAATTTAACTTATTATTAGAATGTTTATAATAACTTTCAGCTTTGACTTCTTAAGCAATTTTTTTCCAGGTTTCCATCATATTCTCAAATTTAATAAATACCTTAAGTTGCCTCCATGCCTGGTTCTGTAAGCCTATTACTGTCCCTATTGGCCCTGCATGGTTCACTTGCCACCTTAGGTGTGCATGTGCAACCTGAACTTTCAGACTACTAATGGGGCTTGAAGGCCAGCACACCTTATTCTTAGTAATAAAATGAGGACTGTCTTTCTTTTTTTATTACATGTTTGTACTTCTGGTTTGAGCTTTTCTAAGTCAAGTCTATGTAGTTCCAGCCATTGCATAGGTACAAAAAATCCTGTACCATTAGCACCCTTAAAGGTAGCCATAGTAATCTGAAGAAAGGAAAGCAAATCAATATCAGAAAAACACAGAGCACTGGACCTTACACTGATCAATAGGACTGAGCAGCGTTATGATATTCATCCACTACTGAGAAGGACCACCTGATTGCACAGAATTCAAAAAGCCACCAAGCAATTATTACAAATACTTCTTCTACTATTTGATAAAGAAGCCAGCAGTATGATGCCCCTGGCTCAAAGAGATGCTGAGATCTGGTGCAGAACAAACAGTTACTATATGTAGAAGATTATTTTTGATTGTTTGCTGGCTCCACACTGTCCAGCCAACACACAATTACATTGTAGTTAGCGGTGCTACAAAACCGTCTTGTGTTCACGTTGTGCAGTGTGTGGTCTATTTATTCTTTACATTCTTTTACACCTCAAAGCAATTCTTTTCTAAACTTGAAATGTTGCTGTTTCCACTTCAGCTGTTTATATCCTGTATTTTCCTGTGGAGCAGGTTGTTTAAGTGTATAGTGTTTAAATGTATATGGCTGTAGTTTGTAAGATGATGACAATGACAGAGATTATCACAGTAATCGTATACCAGTTGTAACAGACCAGGCACCAGAATCTCATTGTTTGATTGATTTTTGGTGATGTAAATGGTGCATTAATTTGCATGTCTCAGCATCCATTAAGAAAAGATGGACAAATATTAGCTAAGTTAATGTTAATGTTAGAAAAGTCTGCACGCATAAAGGAAAATTTCTGGCACTGCCAATCTGGGTTTTTCATGCCAAAAATGTCACGTTAGTTCACATAGTGGCACATATTTTTATGTTTATGTTAGGGTTGCCAGAAGATTTTGTGTAATTTCAAACACAATTATTTAAATGCTTACAGAATAAAGTGAGAGTCCTTCTGTTTTTTTTTGGTTTCATTATTGAAAGAATTTTTATTACAATGCAGGAGCATTTAAAGCAAGACTCCATATTGTGGAATATATGGTTTGTGTGTGTATATATATATATCAGTGCCGGCTGCTAGCTTTTGAAACAGGGGAAGCTCATATTAAGCCTTCATCATAAAATTCATTATGTTATATGACTTAACCAGTTTCCTCTCAATGGCCAAGGTTGCTCAAACGATCTTGGCCCATCATGTTGCGGGTGTATGACTTGACCTATTTTAAACAGGAGAAGCTCCTCTCTACACCTGCTGATGTAGCGCCAATTGCTGCCACTAACGACAACAGCTTGTATAGCTGAGGCATTGCACTATTCAACTCCATGTCTTTAAAAAACACCAAGAAATCACACACCTTACCCCTGCTCCCCTGTAAGTCATGATCTGAATATAGTACTTGAAGTTCAGATCTCAGTCTCCCTGGGTCAAAGAAATGCCCATAACTTTTCAGCACACTTTCAAATGCCTCTTCTGGAAACACTTGTCTCATTTCATTAAATTTCCGTGGATTGACTAATTCTAAGAAGCTCATGCTTTCCAAATTTGAAAAACGCTGAGAAATCTGCTCCATGAGATTGTCTAGGATGGCCATGTACAAATTTCTGTAGCGGTCCTGGGGATCCTGTAATTGTGACAGATGGCGCTTTCTAATAGGTTCATCTTGAGGGTCTGATGTGAGCTTTGCTGCTTTTGCATAAACTGCTTGATAGCAATGCACAAACACTGCACTAGGGGCTATTACTTTAACTTTGGCCTGTAGGCCATTGAGAGATGAAGCAAAGACAGCAGACCCATCGTAGGTTTGTGCCACAAGTTTTTTTCTAAAACTGTAGCCCTGCGTGTACTTGTTTAAAACTTCAAACACAGACTGAGCATCTCGACCCCCTGACACATCCAAAAATCCAATTAAGCACTCTTGAATTTTACATACACTATCCACATATCTAACAATGACAGACAGTTGGGCATGGCAAGATATGTCAGTTGCTTCATCCACCTGCCATGCAAAAAAAGGAGCAGTCTGAATTTCACCTTTTATTTGATCAGAAACAGTGGCTGCGAGAGCAGAGATCAAGTCATTTTGGATTGAGTGGAACATACCAGAAAACACAGTTGATGACTGAAATTGTGTGGCCAAGACAGAGTCATATTTAGCTAATGTTTCTGTAAATTCCCTGTAATTCCCCTTATTTGCTGATTCACTACTCTCATCATGCCCCCTGAATTCTAGCTCCTGACGGCCCAGCAAGGAAGTCACATCAATTAGACGGTTTAGGAAGGCCCTGTTTTTTTTACTGTTTCATTATGTTTTGCCACCTGAATGCGAAGACCTTCATTGATTGCATGTTCAACCCTGACCCTGCCCAGACAACTTAACCTTGCACATGAACTCACATGTTCTTTGCACTTTTCATGCCTTTTGTATGCCCTGTCAAAGTTACCCAGATCCCCAAAATCCACGTTTGACCAAACACATCCCATTCCCTGAGAAGATTTCGTCAAGAGGCATGGCCAACAGTACATTTTCTTTGTCACAGCACTTCCAGTCAGCCAGTTCACCTTTCATACCAGGAGAGCTGAAAAGACCTGTTATTTTTTCCTGATTTTTGCACCAGATCAATCTTGGGCGTTGGTCTGCCCTGCCATTTAATTCTGAGTCTCTCCTCGTAAGGAAGACTACTAAATGGTTTTGC
This sequence comes from Polypterus senegalus, assembly GCF_016835505.1. Taxonomy (NCBI): domain Eukaryota; kingdom Metazoa; phylum Chordata; class Cladistia; order Polypteriformes; family Polypteridae; genus Polypterus; species Polypterus senegalus. The sequence goes on along the minus strand of NC_053161.1, from coordinate 30,930,622 downwards.
CAAAAGCAGGTCAACAATATTAGCACCGTCTGCCATTATGCACAGCTTGCTAGCTGGCTAGTTTCCCCTTCCACGAGCTACTTTAATTATATGAACAAACTAACTTTACAATGCTGAAACAAGGAGCAAAGTCAAGAACGCTATAATATGTTTTTTTATTATTTAAAGAATGATATGTACAAACAAAAATGGTTTATATCACCAGCAAACAATACAGAGTGCAGCAGTTTGTCGAACAACTTCACCTGCAAATCCGCATGGGACTGAACTCGAATCTCTGTAGTGCTGATGTATACTTAAGACATGCTGTCAATTAAAAAAGGGGTTCCGCCCTTTACACAGCTCCTCCAATCATCATGCAGCAGCCCAGCGTCCTGGCCCGCCCACCGCTCCATTTACTCCCAGAGAAGCTGTGCTTCCCTGGAAGTGACGATTTTGGTGCATTTATCCAATACCGTCCAGCTTTTCTGCAGTGAAAAAAGCTCCTCTGTGCTTGCCCATAGCGCTCCATTGAAGCTGGGCTTCAGGAGGGTTTAACGCGCTGTGCTGCACGGAAATGTATGACAAGAAAATCACGTCAAACAATCTACAATAAATACCTGATTCTGAACGAGCTAGTCATGAAGTTGAACGCGTTCTAGCGCGCTTTTATTAAAACCAATATAAATACGACAGTGCATATATGAGCATTTATTTTCTAACATAGTAGAGGAAGCGGAGCTTCCCTTGTAGTCTTAGAGCAATCGCCACTGATATATATTAATTATGAGTATGAGGGGCCATTCAGGAAAAAAAGATTGGTTCGTAAATATATACATTGGTTCAGTTATATATATCGGTTCGGATACATTGGTTTGAATATATACATTGGTTTTAATACATCTGTTCACATATATATATATATCGGTTCACATATACGCGTTGGTTGGGATACATTGGTTGAGATATATACATCGGTTTAAATACATCTGGTCAGATATATACATTGGTTTAGATACATTGGTTGAGATATATATAAATTGGTTTGCATAGATCCATTCTGATATATATACATTGGTTGAGATACATCCATTCAGGTATATACATTGGTTTGAATACATCCGTTCAAATATACAGTATACATTGGTTGAGATATATATATTGGTTGATATACATTGGTTTATATATATATTTTGGTTTAAATAGATAACTGAACCAATGTATATATTTACGAACCAATCTTTTTCTCCTGAACGGCCCCTCATAATATGTAGATACATATATATATGTATATCTATACTAATAAAAGGCAAAGCCCTTACTGACTTACTCACTGACTGACTCACTCATCACTAATTCTCCAACTTCCCATGTAGATAGAAGGCTGAAATTTGGCAGGCTTATTCCTTACAGCTTACTTACAAAAGTTAAGCAGGTTTCATTTCACAATTCTACACGTAACGGTCATAACGATCGATAATGGTCGACAACATCTGCCATGTTGAACTTTCTTATTTACGACCCCATCTTCACGAAATTTGGTAGGCGGCTTCCCTGCTCTAACCGAAACCGATGTACATACTTATTTCGATGGTATGACGCCACTGTCAGCCGCCATATTGAACTTTCCAACGTCACTAATTCTCCATCTTCCCGTGTAGGTAGAAGGCTGACCCCATCTTCACGAAATTTGGTAGGCGGCTTCCCTGCGCTAACCGAAACTGATGTACGTACTGTCACAAAAACGAGACATAGACAGATAAAGGTTTGGGGCAGCCACTCGTGTAATCTGGTATCCTGGCTGCAAAAGTCGTTTTTGTCAAAATAACCAGCACTGAAGTGCATACATCGAAGTCCAAAACAAGACAAAGGGAAAAGGGGCAGGTTTTTAAAGGGGGAGACAGGAAGTGAGGTCATAAGGATCGAGCACGTGGTCTTCAACCATTGGATTACAGCCGGACGTGGCATCAGAGGGGCCGGAGCTGGTGAGGTCGACTTCCATTGGCTCGGTCCCAGAAGTGATGTCAAGAGAGCCAGGTGGAATCCCCCAGGAATGGTTTACAGGAGAAAGTTCAACATGGCGGACGTTGTCGACATGTTGACATATAGTGGATGACTGGAAGGACACTTGTCATGTCAAGGAAGTGTTGGGATGCCAGCTGGGTCACCCATTTTAATTCAGACATGATGAAATATAAACAAAAAGAATGCTTGATGATGTATATAGAAGTAAATTGAGATAAATGAATCAAAGTTTTTGTTGTCTCTAATGGTATTCAATCTAGTCATCTTCAGGTGCTCCTGGTTGTTCACAATTGGGGTCTGATCTGAGACGCCATTCTCAGTGGGTGACTGAAAAGATGAGAATGTTAGCGACTGTGCTCCCTCTTGCCATCGGGTGGTATCACTTACTTTTAATAAACCTGGAAGGTGGTCTTCTGACATGCATGTGTGATAATATATATGAAATATATAAATTATATGAAATAATTTTTGTAATGACTTGCAACAGAAGTACATTCTAATAAGAATAATTTAACATTAATCATTCTGTTTGTCTGTTGTTAACCAATCTGAGATTTTTCAAGAATGGGGGAAAGCCATTTGAAGGTAAGGGCAATACAAAGCATGTTGATTACCACATGCAAGACTTTTACTGTACTCTGTACACATGACAATAATGTCCATATGTAAACCTAAAAGCTTTTTGGTTGTGTTAAATTGACCCTGTTTAAGTGAGTATGGGTATGTGTGTGAATACTCCCGGCAATGAATTAGCCTCAGATATGGAATAAATCCTGATTTTCCACATGTACTTCAGGAATAAGCTTCAGGTTCCCAATGGACAAATATGAAAAAGGTGGATTCAGAAAATGGGTGAATGTAAGAAATTTAAAAGGGTATCAAGTTTGGCACTGGCATCTGTGGGACCCCATGTTTCATATCAGTTGATTCAGAAAATGATCATTGTGGCATTATTTATTGCTTTCTGCATTAAAGACAGTTTAGTGTCCATGTACTAACCATTCTAGTAACCCTGTCCGTTACAGTATTTTAATGAGTAGTCTTGCATAGATTCTAAGATAGAATTTTAGCTAACTAGTCAATAATGCTATCCAGAGTTAGCAAAAGCACCTTTAACATTAAACAACTGTAAAGTCGGTAAGTGTCACTTGTATTGCAGTTGAATCTGCTCCTTGTAACTGATCTGTTTACAGCCTTTACAATCTTTCTAGTGTTCAGATGTCTATAAACTTCAGTACTCATATTACTGCACCATTCAAGATAGTCTTTTTAAATATAAGAAATATAGGAAAATTAAAATATTGTTCTACTAAACAGGATACGAAAAGTCATTTCATTTATTTATGTATATATTTAATAATATTGTTTGTTTCGAGACAAGTGACTAATGGCCTGTGGTTAGCTCTTAAAATCATTCATTTACATCCAATTATGAAATCCTTCTTCTTACATGCAAAGTTCTAAAAGTGCGAACCTGTACTTACAGAATTGATTTCTAATAATACCAGAATATGCAATGCAATCTTAATAAACTGGTCAAAGATAAATAAAACTAGTGTAGAGGTAATGTTTTATCTAAAATTTGCTCTAACTTTATTATTCTTGCCGTTATTGGAACCGCTCTATTGGTTTCAGCATATAAATCAAGGATGAAGACCAATTAGTTTAGTATGCTGTGGTGCTGTTCATATTCCATCCTCACATTGTTTTGATTAATTGTTGTAGTCTTTACCATTTTGTTTCCTTAGTGGCACTTGGTCTATATTCAAGTGGATTGTTGACTCAAGTGATGGACCTATTTTTCAAACGTTTAGTATCAAACTGATTTTGTTTCCCGTTTCCCTGTAGAGTAATCCATTACGAAATGCAGCCAATTTAGTTCTCTTAAAATTTTGACATAAAAAACACACTGTGTATTGCAAACACCACGCTTATTTCTTTGTGACTTCTGCATGATATCTTTCTACTTATGGTTTAGTATGTTTTGTGTTTATGCTGTATGTCTAGTTATTTTACTGTATATTTTTCTGCATATAGACATGATATATTGATAAGCATTGTGGAATTACACATAATAAGAAAAAGCATGACTAAACATAAACCACCCTAATTCAGGATGTTCATACAAAATGTAATGATTTTCTTCATGAGGTAGAAGTATAAAATAAACAAGAATAGATATGTCAGATATTTGAAAATGTAATTTAATTTAACTTAAAGATCAAACATCAAACACATTATCATATTTGTTATCAGCAGGCATGAAGTAGCATAAAAAGGCACTCCACATGCCTGTATTTCATAGTGCCATATTTTTCTTAGTTTTGTGAAAAGGAACTTTGACCTCTTATATACTATTTGGGGGAGAACCCCTGGGCTTGGCTGATGTGGCATGCACAATTTCTGATCATTTTTGCAGAAGACACCCATTGATTTACTCTTTATCACGAGGGTGCAATTTCCTGCAAAAAATATAGTTAATAAATTATCTAAAAATATTTTTGGGGGTTTAGATGTTAAAATTTAGGAACAGGACCCAAAAACATCTTGCATAACTAGACATCAAGATAAGTTGAACGGTATATCATATACGTGTAGGGTCTCTATTATACTGGCGAGTCAGGAGGTGCCAGACAAAAAGGCTGAAGTGATTTCAAAGTGTTCAGAAGTAATACAATAAATTAATCTGAATGGAATCATATTTCTTAACATGGCATACAAATTAAGTTATTGCTCAAAACTGTCAAAGATACATTATTAGTCCAAAAAATAATAGAAGCTTGACACGTATGTGAGGAATGGCTCAAAATTTTTTAGAATTTATCTTGAATTCATTAATGTATATGATATTTATATGAGGAACTATAATAGGCTTGGCTTTCCTGTCACATGGCTGTTCCAAGTCTTCAGTTTGATGGAATTTTTTGATCTACATTATTACTGTATTGATTTTATCCTTGACTGAGCTGTGCTGTACAGTTTCTGTTTTGTGCTTTTAGTTATAAAACAGGAGTGGAGCAGGGAGAGATGTTAATCACAGTGGGGGCTGTTGTTTAAACGGAGGCACCCATGAGTAAACTACAATCCAAGAATAGTGCCAATGAACCTAAACAGTGCATTAAAGTAGCAATTTTATAAATGTCATTAATAATACAGGGAAGGGAGTATCTAACGAATGAAATAAAGTAACAAAGTAGGCCCCTTGGGTTTAACTAGACAATAAATGGTCCTTCTGTCTATAACTCATGGTGTCTAATGCACCTCCCCACTAACTCTTACACATGACTCCACATACAATGGCCTAACGGATGGAAGGAGCTTATAAGCCCCTCCAGGATCTGCTTCCTGGTGAAGCGCCAAAGAACACTTCTGCAATGAGGAATGAAATGGCCTGGGGAGTTCCTGGAGCCATACTTCTACTACTCCCTTGTTGGCCTCAGGTGTCATTGCAATCCCAGACCCAAATTCTCACTTAAATAGGAGTCAACAAATGTACTATTCTTCATACCATGGACAACAGGATGCTGTGTATAATAGAATGAACTACTTTTCCCCACCATCTTACTAGGAAACGCTGGTATAACCACTGACAGTCAATTATGTGATTCCCCTTGACTGGTGAATGTCTTTCATCTTTGCTCTGCCCATATTTTCTACATACTTCTTGATTATAACTGTTTTTTTTTTACAGAAATACGAGTATAACTTGACATAAAGCAATAAATCATACAAAACAATAAACTGCATACAGACAATGCTGAAGGTTCTTTGCCATTATGTTCACTGTCTGCTGACAGCATCAATACCGTTTCAGTACTGTCATTTATTGTAATGCCCTATGTTGTTACCTAAAAAGGACAGCGGGAGCAAGGCCTTGTATTAACCAGTAAAATGATCAATAATCATCAATCAATATATCCTTGTGATTAGTGCTTCAAACATATTTTTAGGTGATAGAAATCTACCACTCCCTACTGGTGGCTGTGTGTCTGCTGCAATTGTTTAACATCCGAGTACTGCCTTAGTGGAGTTCACCAAGCCATCCATTCTTTGCACCTTTTCTTCTAAGCAACCCATCTGCAGCTACCTATCAAAGCCTAGGGGTGTGCAAACTAACATTAGTGTAACTGAATTAGGCTGGCACTAGACATTTCTGGTGACAATAATGTACTGACTGTACAACAATAGCTGTTTGCTTCAAGGAGTCACTGTAAATCTGTGGTGTTACAGTGTTTTATCCTTCCGTGCCTGCTTTGAGGTGTATGTGTTTGCAGGCTGACAGCTGGATGCACAAACAAAAAAACAAAACATTTTAGAATGAGAGTATGCCCTTGACAAATGCAAGCCCTTTTGTTACTATTGTGGTATTTTTAAAAGCAGCATCACTGTAACATTCACATGCAAATGGTTCATTACACAAAGACAACAGATAGAGATATAATTACTGTGACTGGTCTAAAACACATCTTTTCCTTGATATGCTTTACTGCACTACATCTAAGCTGTGATACACTAAATAAAAGCAGTCTTTTGCCATACATAAAATACCAGATACTATCAAGTTAGATGATACAATACATAACTGAAGAGTTTACAACTTTTGGTAATAATTGTCATTTTACCCATACCCATACCATGTCTTTCTGAGACTTACTTTAAGTACAGAATTACAAAAACACAAATGGTGAAGGCTGAACTGACTAGAGAAAAGGTTCCCTGAGACTATGTTTACACTGCAGTGCAATGAAAAAGATTTTCTTTTTCGGTTTGCTCTGTTGTTTGACTTTTTGTGTTTATGTGACCTAGATCAAATTCTTTTGCTATACAGGCAAAGCTCCAAATTGACTGCCATCTGCAAATCAATGATTGCCTTCATAGCTGACATCATATTAATGCAAACTGTGGAAAATAACAATTTATATAAAAAAAGATAACATGGGAGGTAGGGAGTTATTTACCTTGCCCTTAAGGCTTTTTTCTTTAGAAAATATAATTGCTAGTAGCCATTTTCAGCTATGCCAGCAGATATTGCCATTAACGTAATTTTATTTCTCCAACATTTATGTAATTTCGCTTGGATAAAAAGCATCCTTCCCAAGTGAAATTAAACATACCACCATCTTGTAGCTTGTGCATTATGCATTATCAATCAGTTTTCATGTTCTGTTATTTGCTTTAGGCAAAGGATGATGACATTCATCAACTGTGTCACACAAAGGAAAGAGTAAACCGAAGTGAAAATCCTGCCAGAACATACAACACAGTGGAGCTTAAAGCATGACTTGTGAGTTTTCAGAAATATAAGAACATGAGAGCATAAGAAATTTAACAAACCAGAGGAGACCATTCAGTCGTTTGTTTAGCCACTTAAGCCATCCAGATATCTCATCCAGAGAGTTCTTAAAGGTCATCAAGATTTCTACTTCAACTACATGGCTCGGTAGTTTATTCCAGATTCCACACCTCTTCGAGTAAAGAAGTGCTTCCTGGCTTCAGTTTTAAATGCACTTCCCCTTAATTTACACTGGAGTCCTAGAGTACATGATTCACCCTTAACCTGAAGAATTCAGCTGGAGATCTTCTTTATCAATGTCTTTGAGAATTTTGAAGGCCTGGATTAGGTCCACACATAGTCTCTTCTGCTCCATAATAAACAGGTTCAGAGCAAGACATGGCTTTAAGTCTTGGGATGGACTTAATTTCTGTGTTCTGTGCTGCTTTAAGCAGTCTTTCCTATAGTGTAGTGGCTAGAATTTCCTACAAAACTCCAGATGAGGTCTTACTAGTAAATTATATAGTCTAGACATGAAGTTCCTTGATTTATATTCAACAGTTTTTATAATTTGAAAGTCTAAGTAGCTGATATCGTATGCTTTGCTTTGAAAACTGGTGCAGTAGTCTGTTAAACAAATGTAAAAGACTGGTCTGTCAAGATCATCCTATCACAAACCCATGTTGGCTGTTATTTAGTTTACTATTTTAATATAGATACTTTTCTAATTTATTTCTTATTATAGTTTCCATAATTTTGCATATTACAGTAGTAAGACGTATTGATCTGTAATTGCCATGTTCCATTATGTCTCCATTTTTACAGATTGGGATCACATTTGCAACTTTTCAGTCCTTTCTCAAGTGACTGCTCAATCAAATCAAGACTGGAGTGGATGAAAGTGATGGTGCAATTGTAGCCATTGTCCTTCACAATATCTTAAAATAGCTGCTAACAATTTCAAGACCCTAGCAAAGCTATTGCCTGGGGTCTGTCCTTCCAAGTATGAGCCAACAGATCATATTCAAGGAGGTTTTGAAAAAAAGGAAACAGATGCAGAAAGAATAAAAGAGATACTACAGGCTGGCCAAATAACTTTCACAACTGAAAAAAAGAAACAAATCATATACATACATTATTTGCAACCACTTTGTATGGTTCAAGGTTGCAAGGGCTTGATATATCCACTTTTTTAATCACGAATATGTAATGATAACAGTATTTTCTTAAAAGCTATGGTTGTACTTGTCATATAAGGTATAAATTTACTTCCATAGTAAGTCCATCCATCCATTATCCAACCTGCTATATCCTAACTACAGGGTCACGGGGGTCTTCTGGAGCCAATCCTAGCCAACACAGGGTGCAAGGCAGGAAACAAACTCCAGTTCGGGAGCAGCCCACTGCAGGGCACACACAGACCCACACACCAAGCACACACTATGGACAATTTAGAATCGCCAATGCACCTAACCTGCATGTCTTTGGACTGTGGGAGGAAACCGGAGTAACCTGAGTAAACCCGCACAGACACGGGGAGAACATGCAAACTCCACGCAGGGAGGCGAACCTGGGTCTGCTAACTGCGAGGCAGCAGTGCTACCTACTGCATCACTGTCCTGCCCTCCATAGTAAGTCCTACAATTTAATTCCAATCTTCTGCTACAGTCTCACTGCGCTAGTGTAACTGTAAAGTCTGTCTACATCTACAAACTTTTAACAGCAGACCTTTCATTTTTCTGTTTTTAATTTCACCTACAGTAAAATCTGGTACTTACAGTAGGAGACTGACTTAATTGCTTTATAGAAAAAAATGTGTGGCTCTCAGAGTATTTCTAGTTTAGGTGTAGAAGCACATGTTATTTTAAATACAAGTTCATGACTGTGGAATTGCGTGGGTGAGTGGAGAACACTTGCGATTTACTCCACTTCCGAATACGATCTTAATGCAGCAGTGTCACCAAGGTGTTCCTTCTTTAATAAGTAAGCTGATCATTTGAGGTGGCTATTGATTAAGTCTGTTGTCACTTTTTAACACCTGTACTATTATTACCTTTTGTACATGTACCATTAACTTTCACGTTACTATAATGAAGCTGGCGAGGCACGCATATTCATTAAATGATGTGCCGCTGCACCTCTTTAGGAAGGGCAGGTTCTGCTTGACACGGTTACGCGCACAAGCGCGGTCCCGAGACTGACAGGGTCGCTGCAGTCGGTAGAAGACAGCGCATGCGCGCGTGTCCCCGGCTGCTGATTTACAGGGAGCTGGTGGGAGTGGGACTATAGGCAGTCCGTGTGAAACAGAGCACTTCTCTGAGGGTCTCTCCCTGTCAGGCAGTGGAAAAACAGCATTTGACTGCAGGGCACATACGAGGCATTCATTGATTTGGTGAGTACCAGAAAATCGCGTTTATTTTAGCTGTTTGTTGTCGGCACCCTTCTTGCAGTATTTAGTAAGAGGTACTGCAAAGCCGGGTGCGGAGCGCTGCTCAATAGACAGGTACCACAAAAACAGACGCCTATGCAGCTGTGCCTGTCAAGCCGGCAGGGTGGTTGTCTTTTGCTATGGCTTTCCATAGCAACCGATGATGTCTCGGAAATCTTTGGGTATCCAGGTGTGAAATGCTCAGGCCTCACACCAAGACAATTAAGTGCTTGCGTTGTCTTCGTGTACATCATTTGGCATTTAGAAGTGTTTCTGTTTTTCCGTCTTTACCCTAGTGAATTTTCTGTTTTGAAACCTGCCGCACCAACCTGAGTGCCGCTGCCTGCCTTCCTTACTAGACTGTAACCAACACGGTATGCAGCTGAAAATGTATTATTGATGACTGCGCCTATCTTTCTGTTTTCCGGTTGATTTTTAATTAATAGCAAATCATTCAGAAAGAAAACGTTAGTAAGGCTTTATACGGCGTTTTGTTTTTCAAATCGGTTAATTCGGAATATATAAAGCCTGAAGAAGGAGCAACGTTAAAGATGCCGCATACGGGTTTATGCTGGCATCACTAATTGCTTGTAAAAAAAAAAAATAATTCTGTGGGCAAAACTTGCCTAGTTTGTATATATGACCGTTTGCATTTACGATTTTAGGCCTCTGGGTTACTTGTGTTTGTGTGTGAGTGCATACGCCAGACGTGTGACAGACCCATTAAAGATGAGGTCTGGGTTGCGACATTAATCCGACAGATTCATTTATTCTGCAAAGAATGCTACACTGGAACATTTATATCGTATAGCAGGTATTTTTTGTTTCGTGATCAGTTAGTTATAAGAGAGGTGCATGGGTGTTTTATTTTTCAATTATTATTTTTACTCTCAATAACAGTCGCAAACTCGTTATTGCATTTATTCATTCATTCCTTCTCTCAGACGGCGTAGGCATTGGTCTCATTCATCACTAATCTCTGCTTGGAAGTTTTTGACATTTCATCGTTTTTAAAAGATTACGGCTGCATGCTCAATGTATATTACACATATTTAAAAAATAAAGCATATATTTTTAAAATGTGTTTTAACATTTATACTTAAGCATTTCTATTTTTTTAAACCATTGAATGCATTATTTTCAGCTTGCCACCGCAGTGTTTTTCTGACCTTCGTGAAGTACATTTGCTTTGCTTTGAATAGTTAATATTTACCGTTATATCACATAAAGCATACACGTTGCAATGATTTCTCAAGGTTTTTAGAATTCTGTCAACGTGACTTATCAGTGATACATAGACGCACGTTATGTGAGGAGTGAGCGCACCAGCATTTTTCAGGATTTATCAGTGATCTCAATCCGTCTTTGCAAGAAAAGATATTCCACGCGTGGACACAAACGCATTTAAGTCTAGTGGTTTATCTCTGGCCTCTCTCCGATTGGCTGTCACGTTCCCAGGGCTCCCCAAGCACAACTTTTTCTGGATATCACACAAATGCCGATGGACAGCTGAACAATAGACAAATATCCCCGTTCATTCAGGGAGTATTAAGCAAATAATAAAAAAAAACGGCTACTGTACCATATTTATATAGCGGTGAGTGCACTTTGAAAAAAACTGCTGTAAGTCAAGTGAATTAAAAAAAGAACTGAATACATTTGGTAAGGACCAGGCTGCAGTAATGATTTGCATATAGAGGACGATTTACCTTCTTAATCACCAAGAATAATGTTGTTTCACAAATGTAGGCTTTACTTTTACCACGCCAGTAATTGTCTAGATGTATATTATTTGTAAATCTTCTTGATTGAAATGTGAGATTTTAAAGGGAATGTTTATCTTTATGAGTGAAACAAAAAAGTAATAATGAAAACTTGGTAGAATACGTGGTAAAGTAATTGGGGATGCTTTATAGAACCATAGTTTGTCAAGAGAACCCCATGGGATTTTGAACCTCGATTAAATGCTTAGCAGTCCTCAGAGAGTCAGTACGCCAAAAGCACATTGTGCAATAAAATAGCACAATGTGTGCCACATAAATATTTTAGAGTAAACACTGCAGTCAAGAACTTTCCTGTCCTCATGTGGGCTACAATATTGAATGGCTTAACAGGATTAACTAAAAAAATACATTTGTTGTTCAGAAATCTATCTTTTTTATGTTTAGGATCACAGTGTTACTGCAAGACCCTTGTAACAGGTTCATTTGTTACCTTTATTAGTGAGGCGGCAAGACTGAGAAGGTACACTTCATTTATGACTTTGGCATTAAAGTTAAGGGAGAGGAAGGGTCTTGCTGGAGATTTGTGTGAAATACTGGTTTCCTGTTTTGGGTTTGCTACACCCCAATTACATAAGGTTGCACTCCGCTTTACACAAAATGACATATTTTGGACATTCCTGCTTTTGGGTCTGTAATGGTGATGTCCCCTGCAGTGCAGGGTCTCAAAATCCAGTTGTTTTATAGCAATTATGGGGGACACAGAAGAATTTAAATTACAGTATATAAAAACTCAGCTCTGTTGTAGTACTCTCTTACCTTGTATAGGTTTTTAGGGTCAGAAAACAGTAAATATAAGCAATGTACAACTACAAGTCCTTCCATTGCTGAAACTGTTTAAATCCACTTCAGTGTATGTGGCATCCAGAACCCTAGCAAATATAAATATGAATTCTGGATTGGTTTCTGCCTTTCGGCCAATGCTGCTAACACAGGTTATGGTGCAACTGACCTTGAATTAGATAAAGTTGGTATTGATAATGGACAGGTGGATTATGTATGTACAGTATGTATGTATTTATTTGTTTATCCTTTAAAGTGCACTATATAGTCATTTAAAATAATGTAATGCACTACAACTGTTGAAATATACAGTTATAGAATAGAGTGGGCTGGGCATTAGGAATGTAGTTATTAATATTTACATTGGTAACATATTCATCTGCATATGTGTGTTTAATCTTGTTATAGAGCTCCAGTAATACATACTGTAAACAAAAATAGACAAACAAGTTTTTGTTTCAATGCTTTGTCTTTGTTTGTCCTTCATGTGTTTTAAACTAAAAAAATGTACAAAATGCAGACTGTATTTCTGTAACGTAATTGTTATAAATTGTTTATTTCAGCCTAATGAGCAAAGTGTGTACTTTTCTTTCCTAATTAATTTCTGTAACCAAAGCAGAAAAGCATGTTCTTCAAAGGGAGAAAAGGTGAAGGAACTCAGACTGTGTATCATGCAGTTTGACAGGCTGAGGGCCAACAGATTGGGTAGACCGCATGCATGGAAAAATAAATCACATTAGTAGACTTTATGAGGAGGCAACTGTGCTTCTTAATTGGCAAAAGTAGGCATGTTTATCAACTCACAATATTTCTGCATGCCTGAAGGCATAAAAGTGAAAATACTTTGAAGATTATTTTTTTGTTAATGGTTATTTTTTACTATTGTTGGTGAAACTGCAGCTTTTATCGCAGGGTTTTGTGACTTAAATTAAGGAAAAATGAAGTTCATCTGTGCTGTTTAAATCCTTTTGCTACTGTGATAATCATGTTAAGGAGAGTGAAGCAGAATGGTCTTGGTAATAACACAATGAGATCTTACCAACTGGATTTTTTTGTTTGTTTGTTTGTTTGCTTAAGTTTTCAACTGTTAAAAAATAGCTTAGTTCCATAATGCAATTGCAAAGTGTGCTAGACATCCAAAAGAGAGGCAAATGCATGTAATGGGAACGCACTGTAGGAGGCAGTGCGCTGTGAGAAACTTACATGAATTTCACTTATTTTTGAAGTGTAGGATGATAAGCATTCAGACTATTTTTTTTCAGAATGATTTTAAATGCAGTTGTTCTTTTCCTTATTTGAGGAAGACATTTAAAGAGTAATTACTTGGAAAAACAATGCATACATTTATTAGTAACTGTCTATGTTGGCAAAGAAAGATCAGGTTGATTTAAATTAGGAAAAATGAGTAATGTTTTAATAATTAAAGACTATGGGTGCAGTACTATAAACATGGCATGTGGCATCAAATATCAAAGAGAAAGTACGTAGGTCTGAAGACAGCTCCCAATTCATGGGTATAACTATTAAGAATGGGATGTTCCAAATTACAATTTAGGATGAGTTTGTCATTTTTGGATCATTTATATCCAAAATGAAAACGTTTTAATGGCTTTTTTACTAATAGTAGAATCTCAGTGACCCTAAAATGGATAAGCAGGTTTTGAAATGAATGGATAGAAGCAGAACGCTAACATATTTTTTTAAAGAACGCAGTGCTCCATAATTACTTTGCTCAACCAAAGCAGTTTCTTTGTCAGCCTTTTTAAAGACAATAGTGTTAATATATGACTGTGACTGGAAGCGGATGTTCAACCGCAACATCATCTCTTCCCAAAGGTGTCTTGTCAGTATGAGAAAGTTGTAATCTGACCCCATTATTGGCAGACTTGTACACTGCTCATGCACCATTGAACTGGCGACAAATCCTGAAAGTGGTACAGCAGTTTCACACTCCTTTGACAAAAAGTGGAAGTGGATGATCTGAAATGTGATTATTCAGAGATTTGCTTTCATTTGCCTGTTTTTATGTAATGTATGTGTTTTAGTGTAACTCGTGTAGATTTGCCAGTTTTTAAGGAAAAACAACAGTAACTTTACATTTAGATTAAAGATGTGTTCTTCTTATGACTTAAATTGGCCCTATATTAGAGAGTTTATCTGTGTGGTTATACCGTGCAATAAATCAGTTCCCTGTCCGTCCATTTTCTTTTTTCCTCATGTTATCCAATTCAGTGTCAAGAGGGGTAGGGTCTGTTGTGATGGCATTTCACACAAAGCAGGAAACATTTCTGAATGGATGCTAGTCCATCGCTGGGAACACACACACACACACACACACATGTTCACACTTACTTATACAGGACCAAACAGTAGTTACAATTAACCTAATATAGATGTGCTGGGGAAACCAGAGTACCTACACAAAAATCCACAATGACAGTGAAAATTAACCGACTGTTAGTTGTAGTGTATACATTTCATTACCCAGAAATCTTTGCAAAATCGTTTCATGAAGGTCAGTGGACCAGTGGTTCAAAGGACAGGTGTCTTTTCTAACACCCTTTTTTCTTTTGATGAAAGCTTCCTGATGTATAAATATGCTTTACTGAAATGGGCATGCTGATAAGGATAAGTAAACATGTCTCAAACAATTAATTTAACAAAGTAACACAGAACGAAAAAACTCCCAAACCAGACTAGCAGCTGCTGGTTATTTGTAACTGCTGGACACTCTGGTGTTATGAAGAAATGTTTTGTTAGTCTGTGGTCAGCTCAATGCAGACCTTGTGGGAGAGAGTTCAGGTCACCAGTATGGTGTAACAGCTGTCAGAACATTAAACATTTGCTGTGGGCATTTGTCTCTGATATGTCCATTGCAGGAAAGCGATCATCTGTATTGAAGCTTTTGTTTCAGTTTTTCCTAGAAACAACATGAACAAGAGCTGAAATTCTTTAGTTTTATCACACCTTTGTTTCCTTTGCTAGGTACTTTATTTCACACTATGGTACAATAGATGTGGCTTGCAGCAGTTACTGGCTTGTCAGTTTTACTTTTTCCTGTAAAAAAAAAAAAAATCATCAAATATAAAGCTAAATTTTGTTAAACTGCCATTATCATGTTAGCTGTTTTTTTTTTTTTTGTTTAAGAATAGCCATTCATCAAGTTTCTTTAAATGATATTATCCTGGAGAAAATATGGTGAAATGTAGGAAGGTTGTTACTCATTTTATTTTCCAGGTAATTTACATGACAGGCCATTTAGTCACACTTGTTCTTTTAAAGTTTCCACCATTTCCCTTTTACCTAGACGATGTCAGTAGCATTCAATGCACAGCCTTAATGTTTAAAAAGAGGCTTTTAGTCTGGGTAGACAGTGGGGTTCCTGTAGAGGAGAAGTAACTGTGACTGAATGTTTGACTCGGGATGCCGTTGAGGAAACAGAATAACAATTAAAGATGTAGCAATTCTAGCCTAACATGAAAAAGAAGTTAAGAGAATTAGATCATGAAAAGAAATCCAGTAGTACATATGAAGTGTACACAAGTACAAACATACAATAATTGTCACCTGCAAACATTATTCATAGTTTGAATAACACTCCACTAAGCTCACTTACTGGGATTAGCAGAAGTGTTGTCCTTTGAATTCACACATTTTTTTTTCCTAAACATCTTGGGGTATTTGTGTTTCACTTGTTTTTCATGTTGCGACATGTCTGTGGATCTCATGTCATTTTTAGCTAAATAGTAAAAAAAAACCCAAAAAAACGAATGCTCCTTGATGTAGCCAATGTGGCCCCAATATGAACATATTTATTTGAAGGTGTGCAGCATTTTTTGAAATTGCATTTCTCATCATATTATTGGGACTGCTGTTTCAAAATTGCTGCTGTATTACCCTCTCAGACGCCTTCTACTTTTTAATTAAATCTAACAGAATAGCAGAAAAAATGGTTAAGACACCTCTTTCCTGTTTTTGTTTATAATTAAGCTGAATATAATTTTCAAATATTCTGCATAATTTCTTTTTCTTTGTTTTTAATATAGACACAAAAACTTTTTGTTCTGGCTATAAATGTATTAATTGGTTAGTTTGTATTTTTACACTTGCATTTTTCTGTCATTTACATGTTTATAAAGCTGTAAAATCATTTGCAGTCTTATTTAAAAACATTGACAAGCTATCTTTTAAACCACTATTTAAGTTATGAGATTGCTGTGGAAATGGAGAAGAGCAATTTTGTATTCCTTTGAGTTGATATTTAAGAAAAAATATACTTACATGATAGACTCAGTGTAAATTTCATTGTTAATAACGCCTTGTGACTCAGTGCTGCCCACTACATTGTGTGCTCTTAGGGACTGCTTCGGCTTTAGAATCATGTACCTCAATAGAATGTTGAAAGAGAAGCAGGGAACAAAGGAGGCCTGTTTTCTCTGTCCCACTTGCTGGGCTGTTGTCCTTGCTCTTTCTGGTGAAGTAGGGGGTACCGTTAGGTCAGAGTTGAAGAACGTTACAAAAGAATTCAGGCATTATGTCACAATTTGAATTACAAGTTAGTTCTGCTGCTTTCTCAGTATGTTCTCATACATTGCTGTCCACGCTTGTTTCTTTGGAACCTCTGGGTAACAGACGTGAATAGTGTAACAGTGCAGAGGAAGATACTTTACGCTGATGTTGTGCTGGTTCATTCAGCTGTGAGCATGTATCTGGGAAAGCGCTGCCTGCTGAAAGTTTCTTGGAAATGTGATCGTGAAGTTTTAGGCACTAGGTAACATTTGTGTCATTTGCATAAGGAGGGGCTGCTGTTTTGGCTTATGTTGTATGGATTAATTACTCTGTGAATGTTCCACATGAGTAAACATCTCATCCAACCTTTGTGGAGGGAGGAATGTCAGGAAAATGTTTTAAAATGTATGCATAAAATATGCTAAAGTATTATTGATTTTTTTTAACAAACCTTACTAGATATAAATTTTAAATGTGATTATTGTAAGTCTTTAGGCTGATTCTCCGTAACACTGTAACAGAAAATGGAAGGGTGGATGTTTGTTTGTTAATCAAAAGCTTCCCTTAGCATATTGCTCATATGCCATATCAGTTTGCTCTTAAAGGTGAGGATTATTATTTCTCTGTCTCTTTCTCTGGCTTCTGTAAAGTTCTAATTTCCCCTTTGGGACAAATAAAGTACATCTATATGAACCAGCTCCTTTAAACCTAAAATGTGACTTTTTTAGGTATTCACTAACTTTAATTGTTAATCATGCTGTTAATATTTGCAAATTGTTTGCTGGTACTCAATCTGCATTTACATGCCCACCCTCCATTTAACCAGTCATTAGCAATAAGCAGTAAAACTAACTTCTTTTTATCTTAAGTAATGAACATGTTTTTATTTTTTAAAAAGTGTTATCCGTTAAAGATCAGTTAACCTCCTCTTTACCATCATGGTTTTCATTAATGGATTTAATACTGTCTGCAGTATCCTGCAGTATCTGAGGCTAAGGATCTGCACTGGCAATCAGAAGGTTTCCAGTTCAAATCCCGTAAATGCCAAAAGGGACTCTGTTCTGTTGGGCCCTTGAGCAAGGCCCTTAACCTGCAATTGCTGAGCGCTTTGAGTAGTGAGAAAAGCGCTATATAAATGCAAAGAATTATTATTAAAGAATTATTTTCTCTTGCATTACTGTGCAAAATGTGTTTATGGAAGAGTATAATTTTGTAAAAAAAAACCTTTACAAAAAATAAAAGTTGTATATATGCTTGATTAAATATATACAACTTAAGAAACAGTAATTGAAGTAAGACCCTGCAATTTCTAGTAGCTTTAGTATTTGGCAGGTGGATATGTAAAGTAACTAGTGCACATAATAAACACTTGGATAAATATGTAAATGACCATTAAAAACATAATGATGAAAACATTTTTCAAGATTTGCTGATTAGGTTTTTTAGTGATCTGAATTGATCAAATTTCAGACTGTTTGTTTATATTTGGTTGAGTTTAAGTCTTTAAGGTATAAATTTAAATTAATATTTGTGCAGTAGTGCAAAATCATCATCTTACTAAGTTAAAAGATTCTGGAAAAATGCATGCTGTATTCATGACGTGGTTTGGCTAAAACACAGAAATGGTTGAGAATTATGGTTAGTGGCTATGGGAATAGAGCGGAGCACTGAGAACTTTTTAGTTTTATCATTTAACGATTTTCTACGCTTGAGGAATATCTGCCAAATTGATTTGTTTTTTTTGACGCATTATGTGTATGTGTGTGTGGTGGAGAGAAAACAGCTAAAAGTGACAGGATTATTATTTTACATACTCTTGTTCCATTAACTGCACAGTAGTATGTTTATAATAAAACTATAATGTCTAACTGACTGTTTTTAAAGGCCTTTGGGCTGTTTGGAATAGAATAATCTGCTAATGACAAAAAGCAGAAATTATATTTTTGGCTGGATATATGCGTATTACTTAAAAATTCAATCTAAGTTTAGATTATCAGAACACCATGAGTAGACATCCCCACTCTGTGGCAGATTTGGGGTGCTCGTTAAGCTCGGTAAATGTAACTATATACTGAGGTCTTGTGCCTGTACAAAAACTAGAGGTTTGCTAGAGATATACTGGGGCAAACAATGATCCAGATACTGAACAAGTTCAAGTGCAGGTAGAACAAACCAAAAACATGAATTGATTAAAAAGGCAAGACAAAAGTCATGCTGGAACGCTTAAGCAAAAATAGCCTAAAACAGGAAAAGTTACTTGAGGTGAGAAACTTAAAGTGGATAAAATCAAGTGCTTATGAAGTTTGAGGAGTTGGTAAATTCAATTCAGTTCAGTTCAGTTTAGATTTGAATAGCGCTCTTCATTGAGTGCAGGTGCAAAATGCTGTGACACGTTCATAGGTAGATACAAATACAGACTTTAAAAATGACTTATTACATAATGAGTAACTATAAAGACACAATTGTTCAAACAGATATGCAATAAAGTGTTTTCCCAAGAATATCTGTTCATTTAATAATTCCTGAACTGTGGCCACTTGACAGTAGAGGAGAGGAAAACAAAAACTCTAGTTAGCAGCATCCCTGGAGAAAAAAACCTTTCGAGGATCCATGGTCAGATGTAACAGGAAAGGTCAAAGACAAAGTCAGACACAGGCATAGACCTGGAGACCATGGTTAACTGCATGCCCACTGCATCCTGGACATTCTACAGTCGAGTCTGCCCTAACCTGATGACAGAATCTTTTCATCCATAGATTTCAAAGCCCCCAGTATCTCAAATGTCTTTCCATGGGCAGGAAAACAGATTGAATTTAGAGCAGTGGCATCAAGTTCCACATCAGGTTAAATATGTTAACAATCAAGGCTAAAATGACTTAGGTGTTAGGTGACCTAGGGATTGTTGCCAAGTAAGGATAAGCAGAATATAGTGATACAAGTGAAGTTCAATGTAAAACACAAAATGTTATGCAAATCATAAGTCTCATGTCATGTGTTATACAATTTCCAAATTCTGCACTCAGTAGAATAATACATTCATCAGTAAACTACACTGCCTCCTATTATCTTATAAAAAAATGTTTAATGTTTTTGTTGTGGAAAAGGAACTTTTCTTTTCCATCATCAATTTCAAAACACCAAACTAGGCTGAGAAAATAACTGTAAAGTTTCAATACTTGTATCAGACGCTGTAAATGAAAAATAGGTAATCTTGGCAACAAGACAAATAAAAGTGTTTTTGTGAGAATTTATAGGCAATAGGTGGTGTGATTATTGTATC
The DNA here is from genome assembly GCF_016835505.1 of Polypterus senegalus. NCBI lineage: Eukaryota > Metazoa > Chordata > Cladistia > Polypteriformes > Polypteridae > Polypterus > Polypterus senegalus. The sequence goes on along the minus strand of NC_053161.1, from coordinate 30,910,565 downwards.
TAATAGGTAGCTGCATTAACAACATAAATCATTCATTCTTTTTTGTTCATTTTCTGTACCCTTCTTATACAATTCATGGCCACATAAGGCCAGAGACCATTCTGGAAACATCAGTCATAAGACAGGGTCCCACCCTGGATGGGGTGCCTCTTATATGCAGTACATATCCACACTCATTAGAAGCAGACACAGATTAACCTAACATCCACAAAGATCTGGAAGAACATATAGACAATGACGAGGAAGCCAGTTTCTGAAGCTGTGAGACAGTAGTGCTAACCGCGGCCCCCATATGTTTGTCATATCATAGTGGTTAACATAATTTATTTTATAAGTGTACTTCGGATATTAAAAGTACGGTATACTAATGAAACTAATGACGTCTCTGCAAAAATGATTTTTAGGAGAAACTGTCTGTTAACATTCATTTTTAATAAAACCTTTAATGAAGCAATAACATGGATTTATTTTGTTAATATGTTTTAATAAATATTGCAGCTTTTATTGAAAGTGTTTATGCACATACTTTGCGGTTCACACCAGGCACCACACACTACAACACCATTTACTAGAACTGCAGCCACAATTAGCATCTCTTTTCATACCCTTTTCATAATTTTTTTCCAGGGTACATTTTTAAAAATAACATGTTGGAAAGACTAATCAATATTCAAAAAACTGTCCTGTTATTTTTCTTTTCTTCTCTACAAGCACATTATGATTATTTTGTTGTTCAAAATTTTCTTTACTAGTATTTGTACTAGCTGTTTTAAGCTATAGTAGTGAATTGTGCAATGTTTTGAAAGATAAATTCTTAGGAGCAGTTGATAGGGTGGTGATGTTGCATTGCATTTTTGAGATCATAGGATTACTTACATCTTTGCTTTGAGGTCTGAAATCTCACTTGCTTCAGAAAATTTGTTAGGAACATTTTCTTTCTATATAGTGACAAAAGAAGATCAGAGAAATGATGTGGGGAAAGTATGAAAACCAGAAATGTCAAACTCATCTCCTGAAGGGCCACAGTAGTTGAAGGTTTTCATTCCAGCCTTTTTCTTTAATAGTAGCCAGTCTCATTTTTAAGATTCATTACTCATAATTGCTTCTTCTTTCATTTGACAGTAACCAAGCAATAATGAGATACAAAGTAAGCCAAGAGATGACCAACTAACATGATCATAGTTGTATCTTTGTGTCCCTTAGTAAGAGATAATATATCTGTTTGGATACATTATTTGAAAAGAAAGGAGTGAAGATCTTGATAGGCTCTGGTCCAATAAAACAAAAAAAGAAAACATGCTGAAAAAAAAAATTGGAAATGTGTTGTGTGGCAATATAAGAGTACTAAAAAGAGAATTAATAGAATGTTTCATTAAAAGCAAAAATTTACTTCCAATTAAGAAATAATTTGAGTTAAAAAAGAATGGCCCTTAACCCCTGATTTGTCTGATCATCTGTTGGCTTGCTTTGTGTCTCATTATTGCTTGGTTGATGATTAAGAGAAAAAGAAACAACAGTTCTAACATTTTAACATGCAAAAGGTTAGACTTTTTAGGAGAAAAACCACAACAGTATGAAAATGTCTGTATAGTCTCCTAAAATTGTAGCCTAGTCTAGCTTGAAAAGATGTCTCCTACTTGAAATAATTATCTGCAGTTCATGTAAAGAGTAGCATTGATAAACTTGTCTGCTGCTTTCAGTTGTGGGACAGCTTATCATACAAGAAGAGAGCAACCAGTCTATGTTATGTACATTCATTTTGTCACTTCTTAGGCATGTAACTGATAACCTGTTTTAAAGGTGATTGGGGTCAGGGTCTATATCAACAGGCATGAGGAATACATCCCAGACAGAAGACTAAGTGTAACTTGCCCCGGCACAGATACCAGGTTTAAATAGTGACCGTGGGGATTGCACAGTAAAATAGTGCACAGTCCTCAGCCCTGTAACTGCTGGAAGCAAGAAGCTGCCATTGAGTTCCCTGCAGGTTTGTCTGGGCCTTTGGTTAAAAAGATCTGGCAGGAACACCTGGGGCCTTCAGATGGAGCTCTGGACAGAGAACCCCAGTGGCTTTGTAGGTGTGTGCCAGACCTGGTGACACTTAAGGAAACAAGTGACTTTCGAAGTAGTCCAGGGATTGGGTATAAAAGAGGCCAATGGCCAATGGCCAATGCTTTGGGGGACTTAGAATCGGGCTGAGTGTAGATAAGAGTTCACTTGGCAGGAGGAAGGAGAAGACGAGAGGTGTAGACAGGGGGAAGTGTGAAGGGTCTTTTTATTTTTGATTTACTACCTTATTTTTTGTGTTTTGCCTCCAAAACTCTGTAAAATTCTTTATTCAGGTGTAATAACACCTTACTCCCCATATATTTTTAGTTTCTATGGCATTTTTTGTGTTTGGGGACTGAAAGAGTGCCTCCATCCCAAACAGACCACACTTTTTAAAATTCCTTTTCTGTGGGTACCCAAGCCCAGAGAAATCCATGAAACTTCTAACTAATGAAATGCCCACATTGAAACTGCAAATGCCGCATAACTATAACCCCTTTCACTTATGGCAGCTGTTCTCAGAATTTTACAGGTCAATAATAGTATAATTCAGAAAAAATTGTCCAGGTCTCCATATTTATGGTTGAACAAAGCATATAAAACAAAGAAAATTGCCAGGATAAACACAAAGAATCAAAACAACCAAACTTAAGATGCATCGATATTGATGATAGTGGACTAATCAGAAGAATTGTGGCCGATGACTTGTTTGAAGTCTTTGCCTCCCTATGCCTACCTCAAAACAGACTTGGCACTTGTCTGGTGGAAAATGAGCTTTGTGTACTTTTTAGGTTTAAATTCAGCAGCATTTCTCTTTAAATCTTTGCTGCTTCATATTTTGCTCTGCCATTTTTCATTTTTTCCACCCATGGAATATTTTGTCTGATTTTGCCTTTGTTATTCAAGTACATTATACAAAAATAAATCAGTGAATCAGAGTAGTAAATAGAACAAGGGCAATACTCGACAGTTACTGACAGTACATAATCAAGATGTGAAAAATGAGTGACAGAGTGAGTGAAGGAAAGACAAACAGGACAAGAGCTAACAAGCCCAATTTAGATTAAAAATTTGCTGTTTCTTTCACAAGTCATCATAATAATGGGAGACAAAAAACATTTTGTTAGGTTTTTTGGCTTAAATGGATGACAAAATTCCACCAAAGTTTATAATCATTTTTAGAACTCCGTAGATGAGCATGTTGAAGTTATGGTATTTTTTATTGTTTGTCTTGCAGGCCTCTATTTTTAATATACAGACCTCCATCAAATAGTTAATGAAAACAGATTGATATATATATGCAAAGTACACGTGTCCACTGTAACAAATAATTTTAAAGAATAACAAATTTAAATAGTTTGCACTAAATTAAATTTATTACGTGACATACACAGAATGGCCACATTATTAGATAAACCTAAATGTTAGTTCACTGTCTGGCTCCTGTTTACCCCAATTCATCAAAGTCTCAAAATTGTGGCATTTGGATGCTCTCAACTTTCTTGTGTCTTATAGATATTTCGGCATTGACAATGAGGAAAGGTACTGAATGTTGTTAGAGGACTTTGTCATTTGTTACAGGGATAAGCACTTACTGCTGAAGATCACCAGGACAAAGGAATTAACGATAGACTTCCAGTGTTAGGAAGCCCCTGAGTTCTTTCACAGTAATGCTGGCAGAAGATGGAGGTGGTGCATACTTTTAAATACATGGGCTTCCATCAGAACAGTAGAATGGACTTGGTGTCCAATACAGACTTACTGTATAAAAAAGACCATGGAAAGCTACACATCTTGGGAATGTTTGAGGAAATTGAATTTCTTGGCAACAACAAAGTGTTTGAATTATATACCAACAGTGTATGGGCCAGGATTTGGGCATAAGACTCTGGAGGGCACATTACTAACAGTGATGCTTGGTGGATAAGAACATGTTTTTAATAATTTCTCCTTCTAACTCTTTAGATTTAGTACTACAAAAATATTTTACTTCAATTGTTGCCTGTGCGTAGTTTTTCTTAAGTATCTTTTGTTGACCTTGTACTGAATATTTCCTAGCCATGCAAGTTAGATTGATTGGTAACTTCAAAATGGTCCAATGAGCGTGGCAGTCTCTATTCCAGAGATGGTTTCCATCTTGCTCACAGTGCTGCCTGGATAAGCTCTAATCCCTTTGACACTGAACTAAATTAAAAGTATTTGAGAATGCTAGGTTGTTATAATGTTTTTTTTGTTTATTTATGTGTGCCATCTTTTTAATAAGTGAAACTGAACTGTAGAAAACAACTTTTTTAAGCTGTTATTCATTACACAGAAAATCCTTCAGTTTTTTTTTAACACAAAGCATGTTAGAACTTGTAATGTTTAGTCATTTGTTTAAATGTAGAAGAAATCAGATTTTGTCGACCGTTTTAGGTTTTTTGATTAATTATTTACAGTATGTCTGGTTTATAAAAAATAATAGAATGATTTATTGAAATCAGTTAATATGCTCCTTAATATATTAAAAATTAATGAATGATATATAGTTTAGGGATATAGTAAAATATATTTGATTATTAAATAATTTTATACATAATTTAAGTAAAATATTTATATTTTTGAATATAAATACATCCATTTAAGTTACTATTTTAGTTACATTTATTTGTCATCATTTTCTGTTTCTCATCCAAGATAAAAGGAATTCATTATTAATAAAGATCTGAAAGCATATTTATAAGGTAGTTTAGTCCCAGGCTATGGTGACCTTAGCACAATAAATTGTGATGAATACTTCCTTTGAAGCGTACATTATAGAGATCAAAATGAAATGAATAAACCATGAAGTAAATGTACCATTGTTTGTCTTCTGCATCAAGTGAATGTAAGATTTAATTGTACTCAATTAGATAGAATGCAGACGAAAAAATAACCGACCACTATTGACTTTTGTTCTACTGGGCTGTAACTTACTTGATGTGTGATAGATTATAGAGTAGTTTATCATTGACTTTTAAATGGCTGCAGCACTCATCTTTCTGTTTTGTGGTAGTATTATTGGAGGCATAAGGTGTATTTGAAGTATGAATCATTTTTTAAGTTTAAATGTAAATTAAATAATGTAGCCTCAATATTTTTAAGTACAGTAGAATTTACTATAACATAACATTCTCAGACCTGCATAACTCAATTCATGGTCACTGTGGGCTAAAAGCTTATCCTAGCAGCAGTGGGGACAGCACAGTAAACAACCCTGGACAGGACATCAGTTTCTTTCAGGGCCCGCTGACTCATATATCCCCACTCACACAGGAGTCAGTTTGAAATTATGAGTTAACCTAACCTGCACATCTTTACATATAATTTTGGGCATGAAAATTTTAAGCTTTATGCCTTGTCTGGGCTTTAGCAGTATTAATGTTGAAGCATGTTGGTAGCTGGATTGAAAGATCATCTTAATTGTAATAGGATTGTCCATTTGCGAATATTGCCCTTAGTAGGATTGTAAATCGAAGGACTGGAACCTAGGAAGAACACCAGTGGGCTGAAAGGGTTATGATTCAGTAGTCTGCAGTAAATTACAGTTATGGTATTATGTCAGTGTTAGTCATCATTCATTTCCGTAGACTTACTTAAAAAATATTTTACCTTTCCCAATGGAAAAATAACAAATTTTCTGTTGTTAAGGTTGATCATAAAGGATCACCAGTACCTGTTTTTTTAGCACTTAAATGTTTTGACATTAGGAAGATTGTATGTGTTTCCTATCTTAATAAATTATGCCATAAAATACACTTTTGGTTTAGGAAGGTAATTTTAGAAAAAGAGTTATAAATGGATATACAACAAAGCTTTTATATAATGGATTTATACAGTACATTAGCTCCGACTAACTAATTAAATCAATAGTTATACAAACTGCTGTTTTGATTTTAAGAATTTTTTACTTTTATCTTTCCAAAAGTTTATCTTTTCAAAATACATTTCTTTTTGGACATTTTAATGTTATGATATTTTATGTTATTTTTAATGTTTCTTGCAACATGGAATAATATAAAACTGTAAGCTGACCCTATTAAAGTCACTGTTGGATTTTTAAATAAAAGTTTCTGTCTAAGAAATGTCAATGACATTCTGAAGCCAAAAAAAAGCTATGGAAATGAGTCAGAGATTAAAGTGTTAAATCTGTGTAGACTAGACTGAGGTTACAAAACTATAATAAATCATCTGGATTTTCCTCTGAGTACTGTTGTTTTGATAATTAAGAAATGGAGCTGTACCACCCAGTCATAGAAAAGAAATGGCCACCAATGAGAGGCCAGCAGTCACCTTGGAAGAACTGCAGAGTTCAGTGGCTAAGAGTGAAAAAAAGGTGTATTTATATTTAGAGCTCTGCAAACACTGCCAAGAAAAAGACAATGACCAAAAGAATCCTCTTAATGCCCATCTGGATTTTATTAGGAAGGGTGAAAGTCAGTCCAAAAAAGGACCTGTCAGAGGAGGCCAACACTGATCTTTTAGCGAAAAATCAATGTGCAGTGTGTATGTGCCAAAAACCTTACTCTACCCATGCTTCAAGAAACACTATCACTGCTTTAATGTATGGTGGTGGCAGCAGAATACTGCAAGAGTGCTTCTCGTCAGTCAGGTTGTTAGAGGTTAAAAATATATATATATATATATATATATATATATATATATATATATATATATATATATATATATATATATATATATATATATATAAATATAATGTAGTACTTAAAATCATTGCACAAGAACATGTGTCAGTGATCTACACATCTGAAGTCTTAGAGAAAAATCACTTTTCAGCAGATTAGTGTTCCTGAAGGTCAAAGTAACACTGACATGGTGTAAAAGTAAGAAGGTAAATATCATGGTGTGGTCCAGTTACATTCTGATCTTAGCCCTGTGTAGAATTTATTTGCAAATACCAAAATATAACCAATGCCTAGGAATCTGGAATAATCTGAACAAAATGTTGTTTGGATTTTTTGAGCAAGTGAGTCTGCTATACAAATACAGATTAGAACTAAATTTGTAAGTATCCACATTTTCACTTTGCTTTGTTCATGCTTGTAGAGTTACGTGTATGCATTGCTTTGCTTTCTTGTTTTAAACAGAAGTTGTTGTTAAATGGCAAAACTGAAAATAAATGAAGTAAATAAGTAACAGAGACCTCAAAGGAATACCTTATTGTACCAAGTGATACCAGAATATAACCAGTGTTAGTCCTCCTCTAACATCCAAGAGCCAGTTTTGTAAGTCTTTTACAACTGGACTTTACAGGGAACTAAGAGTGACCTTGTAGAATCTCAAAGGCTCATCGTTAATGAAATTGCCAAAGTTTTTTGTGCCAGTTAACCACTTCTGTATCAACAGGCACAGCTGGGTAATTTCTAATTTTTAATTAACTGAAAACACGTTAAACACATGTTTCATTTTTACTTTGCTAATCATTGTAATGGATATCACCTTGGCTGCTGATTACTAATTTATAAACTTTGAAAGGTCTGAACAGCTTTTTTAGACATTGTATATTGTCCACCATGGCTTAGAAAATGACAAGACATGACATTGCACTTTATATTTTTTTACACTGTTTATTGACAGCCCTAAACTGATTTAAGTGGATTGGATAAAGGATGGTTGAATCGAATTATTTTTAATTTTATATGATGCATTTGATTCCAACTACTATTATAAATGCACTAGTAGAGTGGTATCATTAAACAAGCTATTCATGGACTTATTTTGTGCTTTTACAGTGGTCATAAGTAAGCTAACAGAGTATATTGTTTTAGATATGAATACAGAGTGATCAGATATTGTTGTTAATATAAGAACATAATAAAGAACAGGGCGGAACGGTGGCGCAGTGGGTAGCGCTGCTGCCTCGCAGTTAGGAGACCCGGTTTTGCTTCCCGGGTCCTCCCTGCGTGGAGTTTGCATGTTTTCCCCTTGTCTGCATGGGTTTCCTCTGGGTCCTCCGGTTATATACAAAAAATTAAGTCAGAAAATAACATCTTAATTGACAGTGAAGGTATGATGAAGACATTAATGTAAACACACCCTGATAGTTCTGTCGTACAGACTGTAAGTGCATTAAATGTAACAATGTGAATATATTGCAAGCTCAAGATGTATTTCAATAGTAGCACACTGTTACAAGCTGCTACAAGACTGCTACCAGACTGCCTTTGAGCAGTTGTGTCTCCGTTATTGACAAAAGTATTGTAAGGGACTTCAGTTAAAGAAGCAGCATTACAAGCATCTGTTTTTCAGCGAGTATTCTTCATTATTTTAATGAACCGTTATGCTCAGACATGCTTCCATAGTTCTACTCAACTGTAAATTGGTCATAGTTTCATAAAGTGCTACTTGTTTAAGATTCATTTTAAGTTTTGTCTGACGTTTAAAATAAAGTAAATGCAATGTAACTTTGGAAGAATAATGCAGGAGCAGATGATTTCCTTTGCCATGAGTGTTGATCATTTCTTACAACTTTTTGTTATACACAATTTTATTTGGAGGCATGTCTTTTGTTAAATAAAGCGCAATGACTACTGTTATTCAATTTTGCTTTAGGAATAGCCTACTGAATACAGAAATAAGTTATAGCAGAAACAGTTAATAGTTAACTGCCCTAATGTTTCTGGTACTTGGTTCTGCTTCTTTAGTTTTATGCATTCTTCGTACTGGACTATGCAGTTGAATTTTAAATGTTTGAATGTTTGCATGAAATACTTAAAACAGTTTGCATAGTGCACTTTTGAAAAGCAAATGAGATTCTCTTTATTTTGTTATACATAAAAGTCAGGTGATCAAGGTTCAACATGATTTATACTTATACTCAAATTTTCTGGAAGGTGCTGTGAACAGAAGAGAAATCTATGCACAATTTTTAAAAGATGTTGTTTGGTATCAGATTCCCAAAAATGTATTTTGCGTTTAGTATGTAGATAGTCCTATCATGTAAGTGCCTATGATTCGCCAGGGAATAAACGGTAAATGAATGTGTCTGTGCTTGATTCAACACTCATAAACTATTTAGAATAGTTTCTAACTGCTAACGCTTGCTTTGTAAGAGATCAAGAGTACTAAACAGAATGCAGTAATTGTCCCTTTGTACTTTAGTATATGAAAGCAGTTGTAATTGTAATCGCAATTAATTGTGCAGCCCAAATATATATAGGTCTTCATTCTGTTTGGGCAGACATGTCCCATGAAGGATCTTTATTTTATCACTGTAAATAGGCACCCAAAAGCTGATTTGCACTGCATGTGGCAGTTTAACATTTGAACTCATTGCAGTAGATTGTTTCATTTTCCCTTTTTAGGATTTTGGGGAGCAGTTTATAAGTGCTTCATTTTGTTCTTCTCATTTAGGTATTTTAAAAAGGAATAAAGAGATATTTATTATTCATGGGAAAATCAGAGTTGCAGTTTGCAGGCATGTGATTGCAAAACCTTTAAGTTGGATTTGATAGTATGACAAAGTTTTAACTATTTCGTTGAATTGCTATTTTGTGCTCTGCTGTGATCTTGATATTAATATAAAAAGGAATAATGCAGATCAGTCACAAATAAGGGATATCGGAAAATAATTTTGAAAGGAGAGAAGAAAAGTTGAGAGAAAAAAAGTTGAAAAAAGTAACATTAGGGAATACTTCCAAGAATGGTTAGCATAATATATTATTCCACTATTTAAAACAGACCATTATGTGAACAATACTCAATTCTCATTTGCAAATGCAAAGCTTCCATAGTTGCAAGGAAATAAATTACCAGTGTTATCGCAGTGTTTTTCTCCCCGTGTATGCGTGGGTTTCCTCCGGGTGCTCCGGTTTCCCTCCCATGGTCCAAAGATATGCAGGTTAGGTGCATTGGCGATCCTAAATTGTCCCTAGTGTGTGCTTGGTGTGTGGGTGTGTGTGTGCCCTGCGGTGGGCTGGCATCCTGCCCAGGGTTTGTTCCTGCCTTGTGCCCTGTACTGGTTGGGATTGACTACAGCAGACCCCCGTGACCCTGTGTTAGGATATAGCGGGTTGGACAATGATTGACTGCCTGACATAACTGACTGCGTTTTGTTTTAGATTTGTGATGTATTGCAAGTATATTCCGCAAGGTTTCAAGCCGGTGATAACATATATAAAAAAATACATTTTTAAGTGACGTCCCTAGGCAACTTAAAGATTGATTCATTTGTTCATATAGCACAGATCTCACCTCCCCTGTTTCAAGTAGAAAATTCAATGACCTCTCCCACTACATATGGAACCAATAAGCAAAATATCGTATATTCTGTATATAAAAAAAAAACCTAATAATTAGATATTTCTGCATGAGAACAAACTACAAAGTGCAATTGAAACCATGAAGTAGAGCTCAGACACGTTGAATACTACCCAAGTGCAGGCTATAACAGGGATTTGCTTTATAGAAGTACTTTTTTCATAGTTATGATTATTATTGTCATTATTCAGATATTCAAAAATAACTTTAGATTTAAGAATTTAATTCATTCCTTAAGTATTTTTACAAATAGACAGACATATTTCAGTTCCAGGCCACCAATACAAAGGGATAGTCACACATAATACTTACTTTCCAGAAAAAACAGTTTTTCTTATGAGCTTCATTTTACATCTTTGAGAAGAAACTAGAATATCCTTCTATATAAAAGCGGTCGGGATTGTCCTTCCATCCCGTGAGTGCAAAGCGTAGCGGTATTCCGCTTATCACAGACTTACTACTTGCAGCTTGCGGTACGAAGCGACATGATGTGAGCAGAGTTCTGGTGCTCCCATTGTTCCCTTGCTTTTGTGCGCGATGCGCTGGAAAAATAGACAAAATTATGTCTCTGGAAATAATTAATGTTGATGGAGTACAAATGCCTTACCATATAGTAAATATCAGGGGGTTCAAAAGGGCGACCTCAATATAGAAAAAAAGTTTAAATTTCATCACAAAAATAACAGAAACTACGAGTATTAAAGTAATACCGCTCAAATGCAATATAACTAAAATAATGAGTTTGTATGAAATATCAAACTGATCTACATTTTGAATTGCCTTATAAGGCAGGTCTCCCTAGTCCATTATAAGCACGGCAACACCTTGCAAGTAATAAACAGGCTGGGATTTGAACCTAGCATTCTAGCCCTTAGGATTCATACTGTACCATATGCTACAGTGTTGCCCAATGAAGGTTTTAGTTTTTATAATTTAATATTTAATAGGCAATGGCACAATGATGCAGTGGCAAGAGATATTACTGTATAATCTAGAATTCAAATTGGTTTAAGTTTATGTGGAGTTTCTGTAGTCTCTGAACAAGGACTCTCAACATCTCTAGTTATTTTTGTTTTCCTCTCACATTAAGAAGACTTAGAGGTTAACTGAAAACTCAGAATTGGTTTAGTGTGATGGAGAGTATATGTGAATATGCACTGCAACAAACTGGATCTTTGTCTTGGTTTGATTTATTCCTTGTGAACAAAGCAGACAGGATAGGAAGTGGCTCCCTGTGACCCTGAACTGGATAAGTGGATTAGACCCTTTATCAATCCTGTGGTGGGGGTTCAGTCAGCATACAATTTAGTATTGTTTGGGTCAGGAGTTGGGCCATAAATGCCCTTTGGCAACACTTGAGACCATGCCTTTGCTACGGGGGTGGCATGCTCTATACTGAATACCATTCTTGTGACCGTTGACCTTGAAGTTAGGAGTAGGTGAAAGCAAGAATTTTGTAGGGAGGGTTAAGAAGAGAGGAAAGTGTGTGAGAAAATGTTTGGAAGGTGTTAACAAAATGGTTATATTAGTTTATTAGGTGGGTAAGTTCTGTAAACACCTGGCCAAATAGAAAGCGTTGCAAAACCTGTGTCATTTAAGGTCAGTACAGCAGATAAGATTTTGTTTCTGTTAGTTATAAGGCAGTTTGACAACTCCATGTGTATTATCCCTTTCCCTCTTTTATTATTTTATTAATACAACACGTTTTTTATACATCTTTGGTCTCTTTGGAATTTATTTGGGTGTGTGGCAAACTCAATAGTGACCACTATAGGCCACAACCCTTTTGGGGCAAACTTTGTACGGGTTCAGTTAAGTAACAAGTCAACAGTCTATAAAACACTGTCACAAAAGCCACAAAGAGCCATAGCAAGGTTTGGGGCAGCCATCCGTATATTTGGTTTCCTGGCTGCAAATTGTATTTTTAAATGATAGCACTGCTGTGCACAAAACTGAGTCCAAAACGGAACTGAGGGAATAGGGAAAAGGTGAAGGCTTTTAAAGGGGAAGACCGGAAGTGAGATCAAAAGGGTCGGGCTCATGAAGGTCTTCAGTCATAGGTTCGAGCCTGGACTTGACATCACAGAGCCGGCAAGGTCTTCTTGCATAGGCTCGGTCCCGGAAGTGACGTCAAGAGGGCCAGGAGGAATCTCCCATGAATGGTCACCAGGAAAGGGAGAAAAAGAGTGAGTGCACTCTGCCACATCCTGGTATGACTCAAAACTGCCCTTACTCAAGCCCTTTAGCTGCCTTTCATGTGCATGTGTGTGACAACTGTTACAAGTTAATGTATCTTTCCGCTTTTCATTTGACATGTTTTAAATAGCAAAGTCAAGGCATTTTCATGAAAGCTTTGAGATTTTTATGTTACAGATTTTATTGCTATCGCAATGTGTAAAAATAAAATGTAATTTACAATTTTTTCTTATATTGTGAATCTCTACTAGATGACCTAGAGTATAAAGTACACTATTAGTGAATATATCTATCCATACATGTAGATAAACTAATTTCAGCTTGATATGAGAGTTATGAATATCATGCAGGTTTTTGAAAGACCTAATAATAATTGGCACTACACGATTTTGGCATGCAGTTAAGTAGCTTTAATTAATGAACAGACATTACAAGCATCAATCCTTTCTTCGCACTGATGTTTCATATATACATATTAAGGAATGACCGATCTTCATAGTAGTATTAGTCCTTATATAGCAACTAGTCAAAATAATGTAAATTTATTATGAAAGCCAAGTTGCATGGGCAGAATAGAACACAAATAAAGATAGTCTGTGGGAAGGGCTTAGAACAAAGCTAGTTAAGACACAGCAAAAATAACCATGTATACCTCCCAGAAGCTGTCCTTTGTTGCGTCTGTCCTTTGTACTGTTTAGGAACCTGCCATAATTGGTACACATCCATCTATTTGTTTTAATGTTGCTTCTTCTGTTGGGAGTTGTTGTGATTTTATCATTTTGTAATACTCATTTGTTTTATGTTTTAATATAATGATGATTACAGTATTTGTTTAGGTAATCAGGTTATAAAAATTTTGTAAGCTAGATGGTATGGTAACTAAGTCATGCAAATGGGTCACTCAGTAAAAGTACTCCATCATTATAACATGTGTAAGATTTGATTCAATAATGTTATTTGGATAAAAGATGATCTTCTTTGAATTGGAGATCAAGTTTCATTTAAAACCTGCTAAGGCTGTCCGGTTTAGATAAAGTCACCAGCAGTCTCCCAAGAAAGAATAAATTAACAGCCAGTAGAGAAGGGGGAGGGGAGAGACTAAGAGAGACAAAGAGTGTGACAAAGAACATTTGATCACATGATTATTATCTGAGTACTTCTTGTTGATATTTTTTGATGTTGAAAAGAAAAAATGTACATTTACGTATGAAGATGATTTTATTTTATAAAAGTTACTATTTTAAGCATTTTTCAATGTGGGTGTTTTTATTAAATATTTAGATCAGCTTCCTCCTTTGGAAACCTTTACAGATGAGTGGTTTCCTTCAATAAGATCAATTTCAAAGGAGGTCTCGGTTAAACAGAGCCAACTTAATTCTGTCATGTTGTGTGGTTTTCTTTAAACGTACTACGTGTACCACTCCCATATGTAATAAATCTGACAATACACTGCTTTGTTCAGTACTGATTTAAAAGCTGTATGGGATCTAATGTGAATGACCAATGTTGTTATACAGTATTTTGGATTCTTTTAAATTGTAAGAATCAGCTTTTAAATTAAATTATGAATGTGAGTTAGATCCTCTTGAGCAAAACAAAAATGAGGTTTTGTGGAACTGTTATGTTCTTCAAAAAGAAAAATGATACTAGTTTCTTATTTGTACCTATAATACCCATATTGAAATTAAGTATAAAATTAGATTTTGTTATACCTTTTCAGTTATCCTCATTACAGTTACACATTTTGGATTTTTTTTTATTTAGTTAGTTTCTTTCTGTAATTAATTTTACTTGTGTTACATTTGAATATGAAATACTATATATAAGGTGCTCACAGAAATTTTCTTCCATACTTCCAAAACATGTTGCAAGGCCTTTTGGGGATTCGGGTTAGTGCACTCACTGCTGACTTTCCCTGCTGAAGGACCAACCTAGAAGGTCTCTTGAGGAAAAGTTGAATGATGCCATTTCTTTGACTTTCTTATAGTCTCTGTTTTCATTTCTTGTAGTGATTATTTGACACACACCTTTGTAACAGGAAGGAACATCTGAACACTTCTCCTTATGCTAACACTATTGAATATCTTAAGACACTGGTTCTACACCTTTTTCACCTTGCAACCCAGTTTAATCTGTTTTTGTTCAGTGATGACCCTTTACTAGCAGTAATTGTATTGTAAATAAGCCAACATTTTATCCTGAATGGCACACCTTAATAAATAACAGTAACTATGTATTCGTCATTTAAGAACAGTGCACATAATAGTTGAAATTCACACAATACTCATCCAAACACACATGGGTGTTTTTAATACAGAATCAAATTTAGTGTTCATTTGTCTTTTTAATAGGCATCCTAGGCTTGTCTGATTTTCACAAGTTTGCCGAAATCAGAGGTAAGTGAGGAGAGTTCAGAGAGGAATATATCTTAGTTTTCCGGAGACTGACTTATCTAAAAGTGTGGTGCACATATCTATTGGTGTTCAAGGTGTTCTGTAATTGTGTATGCATTCTATGTACAATAAGATGATGCTCAGAGTGCCTGCTGACTTCTTGTACAAACACACTAGAAGGTCTTTTGTGAAGCCTCAACATTTTTATATTTACATTTGGAAAAAGCTTTGCAATAAGTATAAAATTATATCTCGGGAAAATCTGGTTTTACATTCTTTAAACATTCCAGATTGGCTCAAGTATTTGGGTTAAATCTTGGGAGGTTGATAAGGAATTGGTAGAGTTCAGAATAGGTAATGCAATGGGGCATTTGAGGAACCTATTCATGTTTATTGGCATTCCTAATCAAGATTGTTATGTATAACGTGCTGTCATCAGCTCATTATGTCAGTCATTTTAAATCCCCAGTATGCAGGAGCAGAACTAAAATTAGTAGCCTACTAAAACATTAAAGCGATGGCTGATTTATTTTTTTTTTAAATTTTTGTTAAAGGTTGTCATCTAAGGTGTCCATTGACCCACATTTAGGTCACGACCCATGGGTGAAAAAAAACCTTCTAAGGCTCTAATAATGTCCACACTTCCCTTGGATACTGAGAACAGATAGTCTCAGATGAGTGTCTCATCACATTGTTGAATTAACAATAAAATGTATTTTGTCTAGCCATATTTCGGCATATCAATAACATCTGACTGGCCTTACTTAGACCCTGCAGTTTGTGGAGCCCAATGGATAACAGTGCTGTAATAAAACAGCATGGCCTCTGTATACTTTCATTTCATTGCCTGTGAATGTTTATTGAAAGAAATACAGTAATATTGCTGTGTGGCAACATTTTGAATTCCAGATTTGCATGATTAAGGAAATGGATTGTTCTGTAGTGCTGCAGTAGTGAGAAAACATTTCAAATGAACCGCAGAATACGTTTCATACATTTACGAATATTGTCAATGAAATATCAACAGTATATGAAAGCATTGACGTGTGAAAACTGTAGTTTCTTTAAAGTAGGTTTACCATTCATTTAAAGTATCTTGTTTGTGAGATATGATATGGTTTTAAGAAAAAAAAATGAGGTTGACATCCATCAATGATGATTTAAATCAAAATTGTTTTTTTTTTATCTCTTCCTTGCTGTCTATTTAAATTGCTCAGAGGAACAGTGCTCGATTCGTTTGAGAGAATGAAAGATGAAGCAAAAACAGAATTTTAGGAATTTTTGAAAATGTACTACAAATAAAAACTAATATCACATTGAAACAAGTATTTCAGACCCTTTGCTATGACACTTAAAATTTGGCTTAGTTGCATCTCATTGATTGTTGAGGTGTTTTAAGACCTTATTTGAAATCCATTTATGATAAATTGAATTGATTGTGCATGATTTGGAAAGGCAGACATCACAACCTTGGATAAGTGGAAGAAGATGGATGGATGGATGGATGTCTAGGGAAGGTTCTAGAGTTGAAAATGTGCATCTGAGCAAAGTCCATTCCATGAGGTTGAATGGATTTTGTTGAGGCACAGAGCTGGGGAAGGCTACAAAAACATTTCTGCAACATTGAAGGTTTCCAGGAACACAGTGACCTCCATAATGTTTAACCGGAATAAGTTTGGAACAGCTACGGCTCTTCCTAGAGCTGGTTGCAAAACTGAGCAATTGGAGGAGTAGGGCCTTCATAAGAAAGGTGACCAAGAAGACAATGGTTTCTCTGACTGTGCTCCAGAGAATCTGTGTGGAGATGGGAGAAGCTTCCAGAAGAACAACTACCACTGCAACATTCCATTAATCAGTTCTTTATGGCAGAGTGGCCATATGATACATTTAAGCCCACTTGGAGTTTGCTAAAAGGCACCTAAAGAACTCTCAGACTGTTATAAACAAGTTTCTTTGGTCTGATGAAACCAAGATTGAACTGTCTGGCCTCCATTCTAAGCATCACAATTTAAGGAAACCAGGCACTGTTTGTGTAATATCATTCCAACAATGAAGTGGGGCGGTAACAGCATCACGTTATTGGGTTGTTCTTCAGCATCAGGGACTAAACAAGGTTGAAAGGAAACTGAACAGAGCAAAATACAGAGATATCTTTAAAGAAACCCTGATTTAGAGCCTTCTGAACCTCATACTGGGCCGAAGGTTCACCTTCCAACAGGATAACAACAGTATGCACAAAATAAAGAATACACAAGAGTGGCTTTGGGACAACTCTGGGAATCTCCTTGAGTGGTCCAGCCAGAGGCTGGACTTGAACCCAATCCAACATCTCTGGATAGAACTTGCAATCCTATCAGCAGTTTCCATTTAAATGATGTTTGCCCGGGAATGAGCTTTAATTTTTTATAAATCAAATTAAATTAACCTATTTTCAGTTTCAATAAAGAAATCCTTGAGGAAAAAAAACTTTTTAGTAAAAAATATAACTGCATACTAGAGTATGGGAGAATATTGATACAGTTTGTATTGCAGTTTTTGCTGATAATTTATCATTGATGTCAGTATAAGGAATGGATTTTTTTCAGGTTTTTGTATTTTTTGTACTTTGTACAGATTATGGAATGAATACAGCTGCTATTTGCAGTGTGCATTTTATTTTTAGTTCCATTATAAAATGTATGCTTTCTAGATTGTAGCAAGTGGCAAACTGCAAAGCGTTGCACTGTTGCTGTTCTACTGCTGCATTATTGTGAGTGTACAGTTGGTGCTGGGTTTTTTTTTTTGGCATATCGTCTGGTTACCAGCCGTAGGCTCTCAGAAATCATGCTGCATTTCTGGCTTTACTTTAAATATGATTCTGATTTTGACATTAGTTCATTCTGAATTTCCTGTAAATTACTTTTTCCCCCGTATTTTGATCATAATTTTTTGTCAGCATCGTTTTGTAGCAAGGAAGTGTGCACTTAAAAAACAGGTGGAATTTTCCCCTGCTGAGGGCCAACAGAACTGCTAAGTCTTCCACATGGCAATTTAATTGCATGGCAAAGATTCCTATAACAAGTGGTCTCTCCACATTTGTGTTGTGTGTTTAACTTCGCTTTTAACTTTTGTGTTATGGTAATCATATAGCTAAATGTGAAACATTCAGCTTGCAAGTATTGTTTTGTTAAAATCAAGTACTCCAACACACTACAAATAAGAACTTTCTCTCCATCTTCAGCTAAAGGCCACTTAAAGGCCATTTTATACTGATTTGTATTCTCAGTCTAATGTAAGCAATTAGAATGTGGAAAAGCAAGAATTCTTAGTTGAAATTGCTTGTCAAATTTGTCTGCAGTGTTTGCACTTTATTGGCTGGCCAAAGTTCATTTTAAGCTCTAGGAACAAACCCCCAAAAAAAAAAAAAAGAATGAGTGGCATTATATATTTGTATATATTTAGACAATATATTAATGGTCAAACTTTCAAATTTTCAACTGAACTATTTTTTAAGTGTTTGTATAGAACACTTTGCTTATCCTATCACACAGATTTTGTTATCATGTGGTGGACATCAGAGCAAACCTTTCTTTGGGATCAAAACAAAAGAATAGCTTTCAATGTTAATGAGGATCTATACACAAATGTCATTAGTTGCCTCACCACAATTTTTAAGGACAAACCAAAATCAAATTCACAGCACAGAGTCTTTTGCTAAGTAGTTTGTTGTTTGCTTGAACACTTTCCATTTATGGTTTGGACATATTTTCCTCTGCAGAACAATATATTTTAACATTAAAATCATGACATTATGCACCATATAATACATGCATCACATAACAAGGAACGTGTCATGTTCACGGTAAAAAAATGACTTCATCTATGAGAGTTGACACACAAAATGGTAGCACACATTAGAAGCAAGTGCGCTGTATGGTGAGGAAGAGGAAGTTATGAGGTTGGCAATTAAAATATATAAATAACTAAAAGCAAAAATGAATAACATTCCCAAATTACTGGACACAATTCTTTACATGTACCTGACACTATTTACTGCATCAAAGTATTATGATGTGCTACATTAAGCCATTTCTGCTGTCTCAAATAACTAGCGTTTTCTTATCATGCTTATCAAATGTTATAGTAAACCATTAAACAAGCCACTTGTATACACTTATACATAAAGTCATGCAGGAATTGAAGGGAAACTACTATGCTTATCAGCTACACAGGGGACCAGTTCAAAAATGTGTCTATTATTGTCAGCTTGTAATATCTCTTCTGTGACTCTTCTGTATTCAATTAAAGCAAGTGCTCGTCTGTTGTTCCTACTCTGTCTGTCTTTAGACTGCTGTTATTATCCAACACAGTTCTTTATTCATTGCAGTTTAAATATTGTATCTGTTCTAGTGTAACTTTGGTGTTGCATTTTTCTATCCACAGAAAACTTTATTTTTTTACTTTCTTGATCAAGAACATATAGTATTAGTCAGTAGTTGAGAATTGTATCAAAAACCCAAAGCATTTGACAATATACAGCACTGAAATGGAGATATTTATACAAAATGGCGACAGAATGTGATATGGCAGGAAATTACGTCAAAACTGTAGGAACCGGAAGTTACGTCATCATGAAGGAGCCGGAAGTGTCATCATCAGTGTGGGACCAGAAGTTACATCATCTTCTGGAGTCAGAAGCAGAAATTAGGTTGAACAGCTATTTTGAGAACCCGGAAATGGTGGAGGTAAGTGAATGAAATCGTTATTTTTCTTCTTTGGGTTTGGTGAAAGAGAGAGAGAGGCGTTAGTA
This sequence comes from Polypterus senegalus, assembly GCF_016835505.1. Taxonomy (NCBI): domain Eukaryota; kingdom Metazoa; phylum Chordata; class Cladistia; order Polypteriformes; family Polypteridae; genus Polypterus; species Polypterus senegalus. Next base: position 30,890,840 of record NC_053161.1, on the reverse strand, counting down.
CTCAAAATCAACCCTTCATCTTGCGATAGATCACTCACCTTAGGGCTTGTTGACTGCCTCTAAGCTCAAGAGTGTGACAAATGTCAATGATAACCTCTGGGGTACAAGCAAATGGGTTTCCTTCTCTTGTGCATTGCTGATGAATTTTACTTTTTTTGGTGCAGAACTTTCTGGATTTCACAAATGTCAACTTCAAGGAGCCTGTATGACCATACAGCTCCATAATCATAGTATACTTTTCCAATGAATACAGCATGTCTTCTCCTCAGCAGTATAATATAACTAACAAAGTGAAAATGTGTTTGGATGCTTCCCATTAGCTTAAGCTGATTTAATTTTCTGCTGCCAATACAGGTTACTTCTTTGGTGTGCCTCACTGTATTTCTCAAGATTGATGGTTGAATTCTTTTCCTAATTCATTATGTGATGGCTCAGTAGTTTACAAAACCTACTGATACTGTAACAGTTGAAATATTTGTGCCATTTTTTTTAATTACAGGCACTGGTTAAAAGAGTCTGGTTCAGTAAAGCAATGCAAATAAATTCCACAAGTGAGGGGATCATCTGAAAAATTTGTTTAGCAAAAATGTCATAACTTGCCAATATTTTTCTTTTTTAACCAGTGCTGAAGTTTGTAGCTCCAGTATGAGAAGTATAATTCGAGCTTCAGAGACTAGGGCTTATATAGTCCAGGTATGGTACTGTGGTTATAAATTTTTTATGTTTTCCCGCAAGACTGGTTATCTTGTAATTCTTATGTGTTTCACATTGCATTGGTGTAAGTAAAGAGCAAATTAGGATTTATGCATGTTTAATATCTGTATATTAATAATTAATAACAAGGCTTTAGCTTGAGGAGCAGTTTTATTTTTTGCACAATCCTCTGTCAGCAGAAAGATCAAATAGAGAAATCAGCTTTGCATATTGCAAATGCACCCTGCAGGTAATCACACATGTTAATGCCCATTTAAACAATATTGAAATGTTCCATTATCATCTCTGGTGAAATCCTAAAATTTTTAATCTTTATGTGGAAGAGGCTATTGCTCTTATCATTGTTCAGAAAAAAATCCTTGTTCTTTTTGGCTTACATTAATCGCCTTTGAATTCCTTTTTTCCACTTTTTCCCTACATTACACTATAGAGGACATAACTAGAGAGTTCCTATACTGAACAAGCTTCACCCTGTCTGTCTGTTCAATATGCGTGCGACTGTGTCCCACGATGCATCTGTTTACTGATGTTACTTTAACTATGGCAGTGTTTTCTAATCCCTTTCAAGGAAGTGCACTTCAGCTTTGAAGATATACATTCATGGTAGGACAGAGTGATGTTGTTTTCTGCCGTCTGTGCTGCATAACACAGAGATCTGATGCATATTAAAGATGAGAGCAGCTTCAAGTAGGCAGTACACCACAGTGAACTGTTGTCCAGATATGATCCTGGTAATTCACAGCATAGGATCTTCTCGTTTTCACTCCCTAAACTCATACATTTAAAATTTTCCCTTGGGGACCAATAAAGTATAGCATACTATATTAAGCCTAAATTAAAATAATCAAAGTTTAAGAACAGAATGAGCGGGAAAACTAACCAGTATTGTGTAGTAATACAACATTAGATGAAGATGGAGCTCTGGTATTGAAAATCGCCCCAAAACTGTTGATTGCTTTGGTAAACCCACAAACCATGAAATGTATGTACACTTTTCAGTCAGTTTATAAAGTTAGTTGTGCCACAAGACAAAATCATCCATATGAATCTCTTAATAAATTTGTTTTTACCCATTCAGTCTGTAACAACAAAAGGTTTTGAAATATGTAAATTCTGGTGAAAAATGATTTGTGTAAGGAATTTTGATGCTGATTTATTTATGAGTCTGCTTTGAGACAGCATTTGCAGGTGGTGGAAAGCTAAATGGGATAATGTCTTTTATTTTTTTTTTTTTGATTCACACTGGGAGATTCATTTGATTATGCCCTTTAGAATCATAAATACATAGCATATAGCTACCTGCCAGAAGTCACAGGGAGCTCCAACTGGTGAATATCTGATTAAAGAATGCATTCAGTCATCATGCTGCAGTTGCCTATCATTTTTAATTTGGTTTATTTATTTTTGTGTGAGTGTTAAAGTAATTTAAAATTACATTTAACATGCACAAAATTTGAGCGGTAGAATATTGTTTAGAATATGACAGATGGTTTGGTTGGCAGATAATTTAAACAAGGTATGGGTCCAACCAGGGTGACAAAGGGCAGGGGACTGTCCAAAACAGGATATCTGCAAATTGACTGGCTTTTACAGAGTGCTATAATATTTGCATTAGGAGGTGAATGGAGTTCTCAAATTAAAATATCTAAGAGAACCATCCTTGCAGTTTGGCAACATCATGTGGTAAGCTGCAACTGGAGACTGTGCTGAGTGAGTGATGATCCTGAAGGCGTCTTCAGTTGGTGTATGCCTAACAATATTGAAATGTAGAGAGACAAAGAGTACTTTGTGGTACTGTGGATGTAGTGAAGTGAGGAAATCAGCTAGTTTTCTAGGATTGTTGTAAGGTTTTACATGAGTATCCATCACTGTATGCTCATTTATTTAACTTAAACGCATTGTTATTGAGAATTTTGACTTGCTGGGCATTATTTCAGTTGGTGAACAGAAGCCATGTCATATCACAGTCTTTACATCAGCTTAAAAAAGCTTTTGCTTCTAATTCTATTGTTATATAATTTCTTTTAAGTTTGTCATGCCTGTTGTAGTTGGGTGGTGAAATGACATTCACCAGCTGCATTGTCCCTTTTATTTGTTTCCAGATGAAAAGAAAATACTTTTAGAAAGCAAAATAGAGCCGCAATTTTACACGTTTCTCTGAATCTGTGCTTTAGAAAGGCTCAATATAGTCTGGGTAAGTGGAGCTCCGTTCCATGGCTTGCTCTCTCAATAAAAGACCTCTTTTCCTGTGACGCCTGACCTACATTGTGGTCAGACCAGAAGGGACAGGGCTAGTTGCTTTCTTGGCACTGCGAGGGTAAAGGAGAAGACAGAGTTAGTATCGGCTCCCCCTATTGTTGTGGTGAATTATTGCATACCCTGACTGAGCCTGTGAAGGAGTCGTCCGACACACATGCGTGACAATGTTTATTTCTGTGTATATGCCAAATTCATTTTTTTAGAAATGTGCTGCATTTTCAGCAATACAAACTTTATGTGAAATAAAGTGCTGGGTACATTTAAATAACAGTTATTCTCAATTTGTTGACACCAAAATAAAATGTTTTAAAGTCCACAAGTTATCAGTGTAAAATAGTTTCAACAGAAAGTTTTCTGCTTGGCTTTTTCCACAGATATTTCTTTGAACTGCTGTTATGAAGACCATTGATGTTGTTGTTTACTGTCCTTTATCTGGAATTAAATTGTCAACAAAAAATCACAAAATTGTCTGTTTTCCTTGCTTTTCTGTCCTGTATTTATGCAATTTTTTTCTTTGTTTAAACACCCAGCAAGGGTATGTTTTGGCATTTGTGTATGTTTAGTTAGTGTAAAAAAATCTTCAGGTAACAAAAGGAACAATGAGAGTGTAATAAAATGTTGAAGTATGAGGTGAAGCAGCAATAACAAGGAATTACTTTTAAATTATTGTCAGTAGCTGGCAGCCGTTGAAGAAGTATGGTTCATATCAGTGTCATGTTGTGTTGGACAAAGTAGCTGTGGGAGGCCAGGAATTTAGGTTAAGCCCCCCATTTTCAGTTTCTGATTTCTTTTTTTTGATGAAAATAATAAAAAACAGCATAACATTATTCATTAATGAGACCACTAGATGTAATAAAGCTTTAATTGAAAAAATTGTGTTTTATAATTTTTAGTCAGAGCAAACAACATAGTTCATTGCATACCTTTTAAAGTTTTAAACTTTCAAATATTCGTGTATCTTTGGCTCAAGTGCTTATAAAATTTTAATATTGTAGTGGCTAACAGGTGCCTTGTGTTTCACCCCATCATTCAGTAGTTGTGGTAAAATGAATTCTGTTTAATCGAGCACAATGGCACACAATTCCACAGACTCACAATTCTAAAGTTTTAACATAATATGGCAGTGTGGTTATTAACAGCATGATTTCTCAGTGCCTGTATAGGATACTTTGAAGGTTTTCTTGACACCCTGGTTTATTTAACTGGCAACATTAATCTGACTGATGATGCTGCCATACTAAAATGTCGTCCTAGACAGACTCTTGTTGAAATAAGCATGTTTGAAGAAGAATTGAAAGAAATGTATCATTTTAGGTGTTCTCTTATTTGTGTTTAAACACATTTTATGTCATGAAAGTGGCAAGTAGCATAGATATGTTAGCATCTGTCCATGCGATTTTCAAGCCTAGTACAGGATCATCTCAGAAGGCCGAAATGTTGCAAAAACCATTCTCTGGCCAAACACAAGCTCATCGTAAGGGCAGATCCAAACACCCACCCACTCACTCACACCATGTGTTAGAGGATATGAGTGAAAACTTTAAAAAAAAATCCATGCAGACAACCACAATGTGCAAGTTTATCATTACCTTAATGAAACCTTAATCTGCTAAAATTTTGATGGTGAGCCTCCCTTTGTATGTTCTCATACGGAGCACAATGTTATTACTGATTTTTCACCATCACCCTCCATATGTAGAAAATATCTAGAAATACTGTAATTCATTTTACAACATTCCTGCACTGTTCTTGTCCCTCTTTCCTTTCACATGCAAGAGAGGCATCCTGAAAATAATTTACTTTAGACTGCTACTATTCCTTTAATGGTTAGACCTTTTACTACTACCTTCTGATAGATTGCAGAAAAATAAGCAGATTGTGTTATAACATTTTTAAAATCCAATGGTTTTGTTTCAAAACCAGTTTTATCATGACTGAAGAAAACATTAATCTGGTAAAAATGTGATGGTCAGCAGCCTCTTGTTTGTTATCATACCGAACACAGTTTAATCGCTGACCTTTCACCTTTACCCTGCATACACAGAAAAAATTTATAACACAAGTCTTAAACCTTTGTAAATTATAACACTAACAGATGGCCGTTTTTTAGTTTTTTTTTTTTTTCTCTGACCTTCTTTCTTTTATGACTATCTCCTAGGCAACAGGATGCATACAGAGAAATCTGAATTATCCAGATCAAAAGTGATTATGATGCTTATGATTGTGACCTCTCAAACTGATAAAAATAAATGAAGGGATTGTCTGCTAAAAAGCTTGTCGCTTGGCTTTTATTCATGCTAGTTGCTTTGCTGTACTTACCTGACAGAATAATCAAAGAGTAAATGATACTCTTTCCTTAAGGCAGCAAACTCTGTTTATGCCTTATTTTATTTGTTCAAATTGCCTGAAATTGGGCACATGTGGCTTTTAAATGGTGACACACAACTTGGCATCGGTGTGCTTGATGTATACCTCATGCTGTAAGTCTTTGTTTCTAAATAGAACCATCTCAGAACAATATTCCGTTTGAAAATAGATTTATGATACTAAATTAGCCTTAAATGCATCCTTATTTATTTGACAGTGTAAGGGCTTGTTTATACTTACTGCATGAATTCAGCAAAAAGACTGCAACATAAAGTGTGCACATAGTGACGATACACATTCATACTTGTGGCTCTTTCGATCGGTACATTGTTAGTCTCCTACTCCATTAATGAGAGTTTTTGCGTCACAAAGCTAGCAATGTTATAGCAGAGAAAGTCAGACTCTGGTGATGGATGAAGAGTTGTGCCTGCTATTGCTGGATTTAAGAAGAGAAAAAAGGTGAAGGTGGAGTGATTCATTAACCAAAAACGATGAATGGATGGCAAATATAATATTCTTAATATTATATATGTAGGTGATCTACATGATAAAGACATACTGTACACTTTACACTCTGTACACTCATTCCTTATAGCTTCCTTACAAAAGTTGGGCAGGTTTCATTTTGAAATTCTATGCGTAATGGTCATAACTGGAAGCTGTTTTTCTCCATTTACTGTAATGGAGTTGAGCTCGAAAGCCATGGGGGGCGGAGTTTCGTGTGACATCATCACACCTCCCACGTAATCACGCAGTACGTAGAAAACCAGGAAGAGCTCCAAAAAGCGCTGAAGAAAACATGCATTATATAATTGAGAAGGCAGCGAAACAATAAGAAGCGAGTGAGTGACATATACAACCATATTCAATGAGTGCTGCTACTTCGGAAACAGAGCACGGTGTAAACCTAAAGTTTAAATTAAGTTCATAGACAGGCTGCCGCTGGCGTTTGTAATTTAGTGCCTGCCCATATAAGGCCGTCCGTCAGCGGCAATCCAATAGAAACACTGCCGCTAAATATTCACGGATGAAGGACTGTGCTTATGCAGACGAAGATGAGATGGTCAGGGTGGTGTTTGGCAGAAACTCAGCGAAACTGCGAGAGAAAGTTTTAAGTGCCGGGACTTAGCTAACATTAAATAGAGCCGTGGACATCACACGAGATGGTACCAGCACAGCTGGGAACCTTCGATGCATGTACACCGAGCGGCTCATGTGAACTGGTGCAGTGCACAGACCAAACGCAACAGTTCCAAAGAACGCTGAACAAAAACCGAATTACACAATTGAAAAGGCAGCAAAAAAATATGAAGCGTCTGATACATACAAGCATATATTCATAAGTGCAGCTACATCCGGCCCGGCGTGTAATTATATCCGGCCTGCGAGATCATTTTATATACTGTATTATTGTTATTAATGGCCCAGGGATATGAAGCGCTGGTAACACAATAAACTACAGATCCCATAATGCAGCGCTTCAGCTGCCTTGCCGAACACTTACCCGTTAATCAAGTCTAGCTTATGATGCTGCAAGTTATTGTGAAGCTAGCTCACACGATGCTGAAGAGAAAAGTTGATTCTGAAAATAGAGCCTTTAAAAACCGATGGGAGGCTGAGTATATGTTTACTGAACCCGTGTGTCTCATTTGTGGAGCTAATGTGGCTGTAATTACAGAATTTAATCTGTACTGGCACTATGAGACAAAACATCAGGATAACCTGAAAGACCTGAATGCAATGCAGAAGATACAGAAAGCAGAAGAGTTAAAGAAGAATCTGACACTTCAGCAGACATTTTTACCCGTGCACAATCACAAAGTGATTTCAAGTGAAGCTGCTTTTATGGGAGACACAAATGCACCAGTGCAACTTGCCCCACTTTCCTGTTGCCAAGTAATGTTGAACCAAGTCGGCACAACGGTGTTCCCAAATACGCACTTTGCTGATAAACTGAGTGCACTGCACACTGAGTTCGCACGGCGCTTTGGTGACTTTGAAGAACAAAAAAAGAATTTTGAGTTGTTTCGCAACCCATTTGTCGTCGATGTGGAAACTGCACCTGTGCAGATTCAGATGGAGGTCATTGAGCTGCAGTGTAATGGCACACTGAAGGCAAAGTACGATACTGCACGGCCCGCACAGTTTATTCACTCCATTCCCGCAGAAATTCTCCAGCTCCGTCTACATGCGGATCGAACCTTGTGCATGTTTGGTACCACATATCTGTGTGAGAAGCTCTTCTCAGTCATGAAGACTAACAAAACAGCACACAGGAGTCGCCTCACTGATGAGCACCTGCAGTCCATCCTGAGAATCTCCACAACACAGAACCTCACACCAAACATAAACGAACTTGTTGCCAAAAAAAGATGCCAGGCGTCCAAATCTGATAAAATGACATAAGAGCAAGGACAACTGAATGATTTGATTTGTTATTGCTGAAAAGAACTCATTTTATTTATATTTCCAGGTTTGTTATGCAGCATGTTCATATTTGAATTTGTATAATTTTGACAGGATATATTTTTATGGTGAGCAAAATCTTTTGGAATATTTAAAATTTAAGTTTATTTTTTAGATAACATTACATAAGAGTAAAGAAATTTGAATGTTTGTTCTTTTAACGTTTACTTTATTTCTAACTTGTATAATTTAGACAGGATATATTTTTATGGAGAGCAAAATATTATAAGTTATTTAAGGTTTGAGTTGATTTATTCACGAATAATGTTCCTGTCTGTTTTTATTCATATTTATGTTCAAAAAAGTTAAGTTTTAAAAGTTTTAAAGTTTTAAAACTTTAGTTTTAGTGTGTTCAATAAATGTTTATCCTGTTCGGCCTGCGACCTAAAGTGTGTTTTGGATTTTGGCCCCCTGTGCAATTGATTTTGACACCCCTGATTTAGTCGACACAAATATCTTTGGTTGGAATGTAAGGCGAATTTACTCTTTACATTTGTATGGTGAAGAAAAATTTATGCAATGATGCCTACATTTAACTTACATTCCTACCAAAGATATTTCTGTCGACTAAATAAAAATTCCTTCTATTTAAAATTTAAGATACGATAGTTCATAATATCCACGCAGACTTGCACGTAAGAGTGGGAGTCATATGTTTTAACAAACAGCGTATTGCACTGATACGAAATAGCCTGCCCATTTAATTATTTAGGAATGGATAAATAAGATTTTGTACAAATAATGTTTTTCATTTTTCTTCCTTGATGGATTCTGCCACCCCCAGCATCATTTCATAAATTTTTCTTCACAGATTTGTGCCAAACACCACCCTGACCATCTCATCTTCCTCTGCATAAGCACAGTCCTTCACCCGTGAATATTTAGCGGCAGTGTTTCTATTGGATTGCCGCTGACGGACACCTTATATGGGCAGGCACTAAATTACAAACGCCAGCGGCAGCCTGTCTATGATCTTAATTTAAACTTTAGGTTTACACCGTGCTCTGTTTCCGAAGTAGCAGCACTCATTGAATATGGTTGTATATGTCACTCACTTGCTTCTTATTGTTTCGCTGCCTTCTCAATTATATAATGCATGTTTTCTTCAGAGCTTTTTGGAGCTCATCCTGGTTTTCTACGTACTGCGTGATTACGGCGTGATGATGTCACATGAAACTCCGCCCCCCACGGCAGTAAATGGAGAAAATCAGCTTCCAGTTATAACCATTACGCATAGAATTTTGAAATGAAACCTGCCCAACTTTTGTAAGGAAGTTGTAAGGAATGAACCTGCCAAATTTCAGCCTTCCACCCACACGGGAAGTTGGAGAATTAGTGATGAGTCAGTCAGTGAGTGAGTGAGTGAATGAATGAGTGAGTCAGTGAGGGCTTTGCCTTTTATTAGTATAGATAAGTGTCGTTCTTGTCACACTGCATGGCTGTCACACCCAGTGTGGATGCGTCAAGTATAAACCAGCTTTAAACCAGGCTTAAGAAGTTCTCTCTGTTTTGGACTGCCTCATGAACTGGTCAGTGTCCAGGATGAAATTAAGAGGTTAAGTGTTTGGCTTCGTCTTCACTGGTTAAAGCCATTTTTGTTGGTCCTATAAAATGTGAATGGTAAACCAAATGTATAAAAGAAGAATTTTACATTTAAATCATTAATAGATAAATATTTCTTTACAATGAACATATTGTACTGTAGGAAGAATTCACTAGTTTGCAGTACTGTATGTATTCCAGCTTTGGCTAAATATTTATGGCCAACAAACATACATCCTGTTAAGCTTTGCTTTGGAAGTCCAGTTTTCTTACTTGGAATTTCCTGTTTAGTTCTTGTTCACCAGCACACTTCCAAATTGCCTTCAGCAAGTGATGCATTTCAGATAGAAATGCATCATTTACTTGAAGAAATGGAGGAGTTCCATTGATTTTATAAGCAAGATATTGTAAATCAGCTTAGTCATACTATTCAGCAACATTACTTGTGTATTTCTTTTTAAATTTGTTGTTTAGTTTTTTTTTCTAAGAAATGCTTGGTCTCTGTACATTTTTTTAGTCTGTTGACTTTATGAATTTTATCTAACCTTCTAATTGGCAGATTTGTATACAAATTTTAATTCTATGTTCTTTTGTAATATGCCTTTTAAGTCTTTATTATAAAAATAGAGTCTCATATTTAGAAACGTAATGCAACAAAGGAAATACATTCTGAAATTACTATGATGCTATATAAAAAATATTTTTTCAAGGTACATTCTGAGAGTATACAGTATTTTAAAATTCTTTGCATTTTCCAAAGCTCACTATACAATTGGAATAGAGCTCCAAAGTGTATGGACATTTACATTAAAATGTCACCTATGTTGTATTAGGGTTATCTTAGAAAATTGCCGCAGAAAGTTAACACCTCGTAATGCTAAATTGTTACAGGAATACTAGTTTGAGATAGTGCCACATTTAGCCACTCTTCTAATTCTTTATTATATTTAAACGTAATCAGATTAAAGTGTATAGTAATTTTCAATAATGTTGTAATGCTCAGAAATCATTTTAGTTCAATTCATTTACAAGCCCAAAATGCTCCAAAATGTAATAGTTAAAGTGGCACCATGCTAAACCCATAACACAATCAAATGTATAAATAGAAACAATTTTCATGTACAACAAATTTCATAGAAAATTAAACAGAATAAAATTGTGAGGTCAACTGGCTCCAGTTCAGTTCAGTTCTATTTACTTTTGTATAGTGTACTTCCAGTTATAAGCCTAGAGCACTGTACATAACAATAAATATACTTGGTAAATAATAGATTCTCCTTAGATATTCTACAATACACCATGGTAGTCTATGACAAAGATCTAATATTCTGTAATCATTAATAATGACACTTCCATTCCAGTATCCATATGAATCAAAACTATAGAAAAGCTAAACTCTGCAGAACATAAGAGTAAACAAATAGAATGAGTGCATTCTGGTAACAACCAATCCTAAACTTTTCCAACATTGTTCAAAATACTGTTTTGACAGGTTTACCAACAGCTGTGTATGCTATGCAAAAATAATGTGTCATCAGCCTTAATATCGATTTATTTACCTGTCTATATACTCATTTATCTCATTGTTTAGAAGAATTCACAAGTCATCATATTTTGTAAATATGTTTTGTATAGCATATTGTTCCCATTCAGATTCTTTTTAAAAATAATTTAGATTTTCACTCATTATGTGAAGTTGTGAGATTTTATTTTGAAGTTTGTTTCAGACTATCCTGTTCAGTCTTCTGCAGATGACTGCAGGAATTTAATTAATGCATTATATATTTATGAATACGAGACATGAAAACTGAAGTGACATGACAGAAAATACTGTAGGCTTATTGTTCAATGACCATAAAAATACTAAAATAAATAACATTTCTTTAATTTACATACTTTAACAAATAAAATATGTTCAAAAATGTGTATCCATAATACATATGGCATTAAAAAAATAAGATGTGCTTCTCATAATTACAAGCTGTTGCATTGTTCATTTTTTTCTGTAGTTTATATATCTGAAATAAAGCTTAATTTTAGGTAGTTTTCACCATTTCTCCAACAAAAACATATATATATGTGAACGCTGGCCCGCACACAGACAGGCAGACATGTGTAAATCATCCCACACACATTTATTATACATAATATATTACAATAAGTGCTCAGAAACCCCAAAAGTCCCCAAAGTCCTAGCCACACAGTTCAATGCCTTATCTTCTTCATGCCGCCACCTTGCCTCCTATTGTCAGGGATGCCAGGGGCGACGACCCGGCCGGGACGCCCTGAAGGACCGGAAGAGGGTGTACGCCCGCCCTGGATCACGTGAGGGCCACCACCCTGGTTGCTTTGGGGGCCACGGGTAGAGTGCTTGGAAGCCCAACCCTGTAGGGACCCGTGGTCACCGCCAGGGGGCCTGGACCTCAGCACTTCCACCACACCAGGATGTGCTGGGGGGAAGAAAAAGAGGGACACCTGGAGAACTTCTGGGAGAACAGCCGGCATTTCCGCCACACTGGGGCGTGTCCAGGCGGGAATGCCGGGAACCACCTGGAGCTCATCCGGGATTGTATAAAAGGAGCCGTCTCCCTTCATTCGAGGCTGGAGTCGGGTGGAAGAAGGACGAAGCAGAGTGAGAGTCGAGGCGGCCAGAAGAAAGGCAAGGTGTTGTTTGGGGACTTGGGGGTTTGTGTGTGCACTGATTTTGGACTTTGTAAATATTGTAAAATAAATGTGTGGTGGTGACTTTTAACATGTCTGCCTGTCTGTGTCCGGGCCATTTCCACTATATATATATATATATATATATATATATATATATATATATATATATATATATATATATATATTGTGAACGCTGGCCCCGGCACAGACAGACGGACATCATATTTTCACCACACACTATTTATTTATATACACTGTTTACAGAATACTGTGCTCACGTGCACCCCCAGTGCCTTCTCGCACCGATTTCCCCAAAGTCCAGGCCCACAGTCTCTTGTGCCTTCCTGCCCCTTATATAATGCCCCCGGATGAGCCCCAGGTGCTTCCGGCATCTGCTCCTTAGCCACGCCCCAGCGTGGCGGAAGTGTCGGTTGTCTTCCTGGCAGCTCTCCAGGCGCCACATAAAGTCTTCCCCCCGGCACTTCCTGGTGTGGCGGAAGTGCCGGGCTCCCGGGATAATTAGGCACTGGGCGCCGCCTGGCGGTGGCCACGGGTCCCTACAGGGCTGGGCTTCCATGCCCTGTACCCGAGGCCCCCTGCCTAACCAGGACGGACGCCCCCACTCTGTCTGGAGGAGGCACACGCCCTCCTCTGGTCCTCCAAGGCATCCTGGCCGGGCTCCAGCCCTAGCCGAGGACCGTACGGGATAAACCGGCATCGGGGCGCCGCCTGGCGGTGACCACGGGCCCCTACAGGGCTGGGCTTCCATGCCCTCGACCCGTGGCTCCCAACAGAACCAGGACGGACGCCCCCTCGCGGTCTGGAGGAGGCACAAGCCCTCCTCTCATCCTCCTGGGCGTCCTGGCCGGGCTCCAGCCCCGACCGGGGACCCCATGGGATAAACCGGCATCGGGGCGCCGCCTGGCGGTGACCACGGGCCCCTACAGGGTAGGGCTTCCATGCCCCCAACCCGTGGTCCCCAACAGAACCAGGACGGACGCCCCCTCGCGGTCTGGAGGAGGCACAAGCCCTGCTCTCGTCCTCCTGGGCGTCCCGGCCCAAATAATCAATTAATTGATATTGACAATTAAAAACTGCTTAAATTTGTATATAAATGCAAAGAAAAGCCAAGCAAAATGACACCTTTTATTGGCTATCTAAAAAGATTACAATCTGCAAGCTTTCGAGGCAACTCAGGCCCCTTTTTCAGGCAAGATTATTACATTATTGCCTGAAGCAGGGGCCTGAGTTGCCTCGAAAGCTTGCAGATTGTAATCTTTTCAGTTAGCCAATAAAAGGTGTCATTTTGCTTGGCTTTTCTCTACATTCATAATGGCTAACACGGTACAACACCGTAGTACTATATACATGCAATTAAAGGTTTTAATCATTTTTAATCATTGATTGCACTACACTACAGCTTTTATAGACATTTGCTATATTTATACGTTTTTCTTTTTTCTTCAATTTATCAGCTAGACTGTCATAATTTTTGAGGTGTAATTATAAACATGGGTTACCATTTTAATTATGTAGTACAGTGATACCTCGGTATACGTCTGCTTTGGAATAAGTCCAACTTGGTATACGTCCTGTTTGAACACAAAAAATTTTGCTTGGTATACGACCTTTGTTTGGAATACGACTCGCGTGCTAACCTTGTTTACCTCTCTCGAGACAAAGCCACGACTGCTCACGAGCGTTAGTGCGGCAGTTGCTAGCATTCAGTGAACAACCCGCGCTATAACTCTCTGTGAACTTTCACATGTGTGATATAGCGGGTCCACAGCTCCTGTCAAAGTCCAGCTTTAAAATAAATAATCCCCACGCTCGCAGCTTCGTGAGGGGGCGTGGTGGTTATGTGGCTGAAGGTTGTCGGGGCGATTAGCGATGTGGGCGTTTCTCACCAAAGTGCACTTGTGAGGGACCGTCCGCATTCATGATTGTTCCTGGGGCTGCTTATCTTGATAAACAGAAGCGCGAGTCAGCTAGAAGGGGAGTAAAAAGAAAAAAAAGACGGGAGGTTGAGTGAGTGAGAGAGAGAGAGGGCTGCTTATCTTGATAAAGAGAAGTGCGAGTTGGCTTGAAGGGGAGTAAAAACAAAAAACGGACACGAGAGAGAAAGAGAGAGCGAGAGAGAGCGAGTGAGAGCGCGCATGGATAAAGTGGCTGAAGCAGGCAGAGCGAAGGTCAGCTGCAAGTAGGGCGACTCCCCAGTTGGGAAGCCGGCACCGGGCTTCTTGTTTTTTGCTTTTAACTTCATTGTTTTTAAGAAGACTTTTTTCTATTGTTTTTAACTTCCACGTTTCACTTCTGATTTTATGGATTATTTATTGGAACTTTGGAGACTGCACTTTAATTTGAACACCTTGTTTTGTTAATTGTTTTAATAATAATAATTTAATAATTTGTTTTTCACCATCCCCTTGCTTTGTTGTTACCGATGAGGTTAGCAGCGAGGCACATTACCGACGGTGTAGGATTCAAGGGCTCCCCGGCAGCAGATGGGAGCATACAGCAAACCTGCATCATCACAACGTGATTTTGTGTTTTTTTCATGTAAATTTTAATTGATTGTTGAAAAGTATGAAGGTGGCATGCGTATCCGGGACATGGCTGTTGCATACCGTTTGCCGAGAACGACGATATCTACGATTGTGAAAAACAAAGATGTTATTAAAAAGTAAAGTGAGGTAAAATTTTCATTTATTTCATCTATTTGATTTTGTATTTATGTATTTTAGTATTAAGCAGTGTTTAAATTATTTTATATAACCCCATCAATGTATAATATGCCAATAGCAATAGGATTTTTTTTTTTTTCATGGGAACGGATTAATCATTTTCCCATTATTTCTTATGGGAAAAATTTGTCTGGTATACGTCCTGTTTGATATAAGTCAAAGGGTCTGGAACGGTTTAAGGACGTATACCGAGGTTCCACTGTACTTGTTTCTTACCAGACCTTATTATATATGACACACTGCAACGAGTAATAATCAGTACAAATCTCTAAAAAGGACACAAATATATCAAATGTTCATAAAATGTTCAACAAGAAGACACAAGACTAACATGCTTAACATGTTTATAAGTAAAAGACACATTTTGCTGTTAAGCTAACATTTTTCTTTTTTCATTTGAAAATGTAAGCTGCTGCACTTAAAACAAGTGATGGCTGTTTTAATTAATAAACAAAATAAATAAAGTTGTCTAATTGCACAGGATGACTCCTCCAATTTCTTTTTCTGTTTATTACACCACCATTTTCTTTAATGTAAAGGCTAAATATTCCAATTGTCCCTCGCAAAACAAGCCTCAACCTCCTGCTCTTTGTTTACACTGCATGATGTTTATGGCAAGAAAAAGAAAAGATGAGTGCTGGCTCAGCTACCATAATACTTTGCATAGAGGAGCGCTGCAGCTAAATTACTGTAAAGCTTAGAAAAGCAGGGGCTGAGTCTTTTCTTGTAACAAGTAAGCAATTACTGTATATTCAAGTCTGTCAAATACAGTACCTCAGGGAAGTTATTTACAGATGATGTATATATTACTCTGTGTAAATATCCTTTGATTGCCAGATGCTTAATGAGCAGAAGACAAACAGTTCATGCCATACTAGAACCCCTCTAGCAACCCTCACTGCCTCTGCACTTTTGAGTCTACTGTGGAACTTAAGGCTGGGTCTCCATGGCAGCTGCCCACTTCCCGTAATCAATCACCAGTGGCTTAATGAAAGAGTCGGTCACTTGCAAATCCTCCTTGACCACACTTTTAAAGGGAGCAGTAATTCTAGCTTTCTTGGTAGAGTATTACATATTTTAGCCATAAAGGTCTCCTTGCCTCTTATTTTTCCACTGTCGCCTCTTTCTCCTGTTATCTTTCTCTCTTTCTCTCACTTCAGAACCAGGGACGCCAAGCATTGTAGTTGCTTTTTCTTTAGTATCCTGGAGGAATATTTCATGTTTTCGTTTAGGGCAATATTTGTCTGTTAAGTGGCTAAATTTTTTTTCTTAGAAGCCTTACATGACCTTGACTCCGCGTCGTCCATCTCCCCACATCATCACACAGATGTGTTTTTCCTTTGTAGGTGTCGTGTTTACCAAAGGACGTTTGATACGGGAGGTGCCCTCTGCTGTAACAAGTCTTGTGGTGACCTTGCCCATTACGTCTTGCTAATTAGAAATGTAATTTTTTAGTTTTTGCAAAGCTGTCTGTGACATAATTTTTGAAAAAGCATTTTCTTTTTAAATTTGTTTTACTCCTGTTTTTAAAGTGATAAAGACATTGTATGTCATTTAAACACAAAGTCAAGAGCTGTTCTTAAAATTCAGGTGGGCTGTATATTATATTTATTGTATTATTATCCTTATTACTGTTTAATTTGGCATTAATAAAGCATGGAAATTAGTTTTCTTGGCTTCCATTACGGATAAACAGGTCAGGAAATGCAAAGAGGGGTATGGAGAGGCAAATGCAGGACTTTTTGTGACATTATATTTATGTGATTCAATAAAACATTTTTGCATTTTGCATCTTTGTTGCTCCATGCTTGATCAAACCACTGAAATAGTTTCCAATTTCTTTGAATGGGTTTAATGTTCAGCCCTTTTTTCTTTGTATTCACTGATAAATTATGTGTTAACACTTTTGCCATGAATATTCTTTATTGTCCTAAAATTTAAGAGTTAAAAAAAAAAACTAATTACTGTAATTCATGTTTTTTTCAAGTGTCTGAAAATCATTTTATGTATTTATAGTGCATAGTATTTTGTATGTATATATACTGAGGGTGAGCAATGTTCTGAGACGCACATAAAACGATGGGATTTTTATTTGGTTTAAGGGTACAAAAGTTATATTATATATGAAATTTCCCCCAAATTACTGAAATAGCTTCAGGCAGTCTATTAAATTGCTGCTGCCGGATGCTGCCCAGGGAGAATCCATGTTGTGTTTAAGTGGCTGTAGACCTTTCCTTTCAGATTTGGAAAACAATGCATTTTTCATTGCTGTAAAGCACAGGCTTCTTTGTTCTGCTGTATCACCAAATACATGCAAAAGCTGTCATCTGAATGAGCTCTCCAGTTACTTTTTAATGGGCTGTTACTGCTGATTGGCTGTCATAAGCGATTATTGTCTAACGTGTTTTACAGTCAATGCAATGTAAAATGCTGAGGTATGTTTTTTGAAAAGAGGAAGCTGTTGAATGCAGTCACAGACATCACAAGCAAAATAAATGAGTACATCAGCAGTTTAGAAAGTGTGGATTGTGGCAGGGATAACAATGGTTGTTCACACAGATAACAACATCCACTTAGTTATGCACTGAGAGTACATCATTACTAATAAAGCTGCTGATATTTTTTATATGCATTGTAAATCTTACATGGGTCAATATATAAAATAAATCCAACTGCTTTTTTTTATTTATTTTAAACAGGTTTATTAGCTCCATGGAGTCATACAGACAGTAAAAAATTTCATTATCGGGATCTTCAGTGCTTTCATTCTTTATGCTGCTATTCTAATTCTAGCTAGTTATTGTTTTTTTTTCTGCTTCCTCCCAAAGTTAAGTTCAGTTAAACTAGCCAGTTTCACCACACATTGTAATATAAAAATTAAAACACACATAGTGCCGTTCCCCACAAGCTTAACTATATGCTTAGGTTAAGATGACAGGATTCAAAAATGGCTTGCAGTTTATCTATTGTGTTACCAGCTCCAGACACTAGCTTTCAGTATTACTTTTAAATGTCACTCCATCTGGCCACCTCTTGATGAACAATAAGTTCATTAGTGCTCTCTGCTTGTTTTTTTCCATGGTATAAACATGGCAATATTAATTTGCCCAGATAGCATATGTCACTCCCATTTATGCTATAAGTATTGGTATTTTCTGATCTCAAGGATATATACCCCAAGTTTATATTGTATATATATTTATATATGTGTATATACAGTATATATATGTGTATATGTATGTATGTATATATGTATATATGTATATGTATATATATGTATATATGTATATGTATATATATATATATATATATAATATGAAGTAAATTCAGAATTTATTCAGACCCCTTCACTTTCTTCACAGTTTTTGTATTGTAGATCTAATTTAAAATGGATACGTGTGCCATTTGTGCCCTTCATTGTACTTTCAATAATGCATCATGACAAAGTGAAAACAAGTTTTCAAAGGGGTTGTAAGTTTATTAAAAATCAAAAACTGAAATCCAAATTGTGGTCATGTTGTGTCTAGAACTTGATTGGGATCCACCTGTGACAAACTGAATTGACTGGACATTGTTTACAAACACACACCTGGGTATATAAGGTCATAAAAACATAAGACATTTGACAAATGAAAGGAGATCATTCAATCCATCTGGCTAATTTGTTTAACTAATAGCAAAGCTGTACTAATAGCTCATCGAGATACTTCCTAAAGGCTGTGAAGGTTTCTGCTTCAACCACTTGTCTTGGTAGTTTGCTCCAGAATCCCACAACACTTTGCGTCCCATAATTTACACTGTATGCCAGATCAAAAATCAAGCCATGAAGTCTACTTTCTGTAGGCTATAATAAAATAATGGCAATAAATATTTGGTGAAGCATAGATCGGGACAAGGGTATAAAAACATTTCAAAAACTTGAGTGTTCCCAGAAGCACAGAGGACTTGATAATTGTGATGTGGAAGAGGTTTGGATTCACCAAGGCTTTCACTAGAGTTGGCCTTTCAGCCAAACTGAGTAACTTGATAAGAAAGGCTTTGGTCAGGGAGGTGACTAAGAACCGAAAGGTCACTGTAACAGAGCTTTACTAGTCTTCTGAAATGGGACAACCTGTCAGAAAGACAACCATCTCAGCAGCACTCCATCAATTGTGCAATGATGATAGATTGGCTAAACTGACACCACTCTCAACTAACAGACATATGACAGTTTAAAGGACTTATAAGAGCATAAGGAAAAAGATTCTCTGGTCTGATGAAACACAAATTGATCTCTTTGGACAGAATTCCAAGCACTGTGTCTTACGGAGACCAGGCACTGCTCATCTCCTGCCTAATACCATCTTTACTGTGAAGAATGGAGGTAGCAGCACCATGCCCAAGGGATGTTTCTCATAAATATATTAAGAAAATCAGCAAAAGGAATACAAACAGAATACACTTCATCTATTTACTCCATAGACATAAATATTAATAAGCGGTTCTAATAATGAAGGATGTTAGTGCATTGGTTATTGAATCACATTCAGACACATGGTACAACAATTTTGTGATGGGGAGAAGGTGAAAAAAACACAACTTGAAGATGTTTCAGCAGTACTGGTCTTAGCTGTTCTTAAAATAAATTTAAATTGGATTCCTCTGTGTTTGTGAATTGAGCCCTGGAACAAGCTAGATTAACAGTAAGTAGCATATTTGCTCTGAGTTAAAAAAAAAATAAAAATCTACAAATAATGTGATGACACCAGGTAAAGACTGAAATAGCCTTCCTAATACTGAGATGTGAATCTTTTGTGGCATAAAAGTTGGGTAGAGAAGAGATCCACCATCAGATCATTTATAAGAGTTTTGGGATACACAAGTTATAAAATGAAGCAAAAATAACAAGGTCTCAACAGTCTGATCTCACAGATCTGTTTAACAAACATGTATTGCATAAAGCAGAGTGTGTTTTGTCAGATAATACTCAATCCACTACATTCTCAGTTTTATTTTGCCATCAGATGACAGGTTCAAGATAAAGAGCAAATTGTTCAAATACGGCTTCTTTCTATCTGCTATTAATCTTAAGTTCAATTTTAATAAACATCCACATGCTTAAAACATAGGTTTAACAGTTAGCATTTGCATCAGTCATCAGTCAAGTTGAATTTTTGGTTTCATTTTTATGTCTATTATGATTGTGCTATTTTTTTCACCATAGTTATTATGCCCTCTACTATATTTTATTTTTACTAATTTTATGTTTTTATGGTTGTGTTCTTTGTTGGTGTGTTTTTAATGTTATGCCATTATCTATCTGTAAAACATACTGACAAAACAAATTTCCCTCTTGGGAGAATAAAATTGGATTGAATAATCCAAACTTTTGACAGTTTGTTGAGTCCATACTCTGTGGTCTTTTGAAGGCAAATTCGAATAATTAAAAACAGTTGAACCAGATAAAGTAGCAAAGAAGTTAAGGGGTAAGTGTAGATATATTTTCAAATTTTAGAATATACCCAATACATAACGATGCTCTGAAGAGTTTCATGTTTTTCAAATGAATAATGAAAAGATTTTTACAAATCAACAAACCCAGATTGCAGCTTCATGTTGCATCCTACTTTGCACTGCACAGAAATATCAAATCTGACTAGGATGGAATGACTAACCTAAGGTAAAGGTCAGAAACAAACAAAACGTCTGTTTTCCGCCTTTTGCAACTCTGTCTGAATTTTGTTGGTGTCAGAAATGGAATGAGATTGTGAAAGGGACATAACTCTTCTGTGTTGTGTGGTGGTGCTTCAGTTAACAGAATGAGTGCTGAAATCAAAATGTATACGGAATTAAAGCTGTGAATTGTTTTTAAATTGGTATTAAATATTTAAAATTTCAGTGGACAGTTTGTTCATGAACTTTTATCTCTTTGTTGGTCCTTTCAAAACATGTACAATTGAAAAAGGTGAGTTATGTATGTTTTGACCACTTTACTTTATGTGCAGTATGCACATTGTACATTTTTCTATGTTTTTTTTTCTTCTTTTGCATTTAAGCTTATTATATACAATGTAAATAGTATGTGCATTGTACAAGACCTGTCATTTCTCAGGTCTGCATTGCTGGTAGCATGTGCAATAAAGAGACTAATTATCTAATTATATTTAATTGCATTGTGCTTTGTCATATACAGGACCTTGTTATAGTATGAAATAATAATAGTGTCACATTACTGACACTATCATGTAGGGATAGATTATTAGATTAATATTTACATGTAAAAATTTATAAATTGATTAATAAATGATGGCTAGCAGAGTTCCAGATTTCTGTGTTCTGTGTTCACATCCTGTTTTGGTCGCTGCCTGTATGATGTTTGAATGTTTCTTCTTGTGTCTGTGTTCTTTTCCTCTGGGTATTCATCTCATGTCCCAAAAATATTAATTTAAATGTTGATAGGCCCAATATCAATTAATTTAGCCATTTACTAGTTTCTCCTTTAGTAATCTTATTTATGTACTTCTTTCATATGAATTTAATTGGAAAAAATGTGTAGCACCCTACAAGAGTGTAATGTTTAAAAAGTGTTGAATAGTTACATAAAATAAAGACAGATTGAATTACTGATTGAGTTAGAGTGCTAGTACAAAAATATGAATTCTTTTTAAAAGTTGTGCCACTGTTAGGAAAACACTGAAAGCTTTTTATATTTCAGGGCCATACGCTATGGTTAATGGGATCTTGATCAATAGCATTAGCTTTTACTGTACTTTGAGTGGAGTGTTGGATTTTGAAATCGTTTTTGAGATACTCTGCAGTCCCATAAGTAAGTTAAAAATCTTCAGTAGATTCAGTGTGTTGTGAATTTCCCATTTTGTTATGGGGGAATAAAACATCTTTGGACAAAATAGTCTCACATAATGCTGCTGATCATATATTGGTATACAGTAATGCTCAACACTAGAGATAATACTTACTTTTGCGGCCTGTGTGTTTATGTTAGATTAGTGCTAAACTGATTCATTTGTTTTAAAGTGTTGAAAACATCTTTTTAAATTGGTAAATTGAATATTCTGTTATCATAGTGCAATGGCAGTGAAGGTTCTTGAGTTGTAGAGCTTGGACTACAGGTTGCAAACCAAGTGGAATGGAGCTGTCACAGTTTCTCTGTCTGACTAAGTTACCTCCCACAGTTCAGACGCATTCTGTTAAAGTGACTTTTAACATTAGAGTTAGCCGAGCATTCCTTGTGCTGGATTACCATCCCTTTCATGTTCTTGCTTTGCACTTTCTTTTTCCAAGAGCAACTCTAGGTCAGCATACCCCTGAACAGAAAAAAGAACATAAAAAAAGAAGAAGAAATATATTTTAGGGTTGTGAATGTTTTGTATAATATTGCAAAATAATTTTTGAACTGTTCCAAATTTTGTACCAGTCTATTTTGATGAAAAGTCTCACACTATAGATGAACACTGTTTTTATGTTTTACAATGAAGTACAGAATTTTCAAGAGGAAAAATGCATCAGCAGCACACTTATTAAAACTGTCTATTGGCATAATGCAAACGCCCATTCTTTGACTCACAAAGAAACACTTCAGATACCATGGGTACACATAAATAAAATAATACAGTTTGCAATGCCAGTAGACAGTGTTTCAACTGTTTTGATTTAGACTGCATACTTCTTGTCTTAGTTCAGCAATGACAAGCATTTCCCAACATGGTGCAGAAAATCTGGAAATTATGAGGAGTACATTATAAATGTTAACGTGGGAGGATGGGAAATCTGCCGTAGCTGAAATCAAAAGGTTTGAAGTCATCACTGGGTAAGAAATAACAATGGAATCTACTAAAAAAAAATAATAAAGATCTGACAAATGGCTTTCCACTTTGGTTTTTATTTCAGGATTGTATAATGACTCTTACTTACAGTGCTTGTACTGTGTTTCAGTATTTAAGGATTTCATGCAGCTTATTATGACCTTGAGAAGTTATTTTGAAGGCAGATGGACAAAAGGGCCTTTCCTTGCCTTTTAAGCATAAGCATACATAAATACTAAATTTAATCACTCTTGTTTCATGTTCAAGGTTTCAGATATAAGCAATGATCTGCTGTAATAAACCAGAGAGTACTACTTAATGAAAGACAAACCGCATACATTTGTCAAGTCCTTTATAATGCATTACTTCTAAAATCTACATTCTGCTTTATTATAATTTTCCATCCATCCATCCATCCATTTTCCAACCCGCTGAATCTGAACACAGGGGTCTGCTGGAGCCAATCCCAGCCAACACAGGGCACAAGGCAGGAACCAATCCCGGGCAGGGTGCCAACCCACCGCAGGACACACACAAACACACCCACCACGGCCAATTTAGAATCGCCAATCCACCTAACTTGCATGTTTTTGGACTGTGGGAGGAAACCGGAGCGCCGGAGGAAACCCATGCAGACACGGGGAAAACATGCAAACTCCACACTGGGTGGACCTGGGAAGCGAACCCGGGTCTCCTAACTGTGAGGCAGCAGCTCTACCACTGTGCCACTGTGCCGCCCTTTATTATAATTTTTTTTACTTGTATTTCCAGGGCCATTAACACTGTAATAACATTAGAGTTTCTACATTGGTGAGACATGTTTTTGAGTTGTTGTATTGAAAGTAAATCTATACTAATAAGAAGCAAAGCCCTCACTCTCTCTCTCATCACTAATTCTTTAACTTCCCGTGTAGGTAGAAGGCTGAAATTTGGCAGGCTCATTCCTTACAGCTTACTTACAAAAGTTGGGCAGGTTTCATTTCGAAATTCTACACGTAATCGACATAACTGGAACCTATTTTGTCGCCCATAAACTGTAATAGACTGCAGCTCGATGGCCGTGGGAGGCGGAATTGTGTCTCGCATCATGACCCCTCCCACTTAATCACGTGAACTGACTGTGACCGCAGTACGTAGAGAACAAGGCAGAGCTCCAAAGAGCGCTGAAGAAAAGACGCTTTACACAATTGAGAAGGCAGAAAAAGAATATCAAGCTAGTGACGCATACAAGCATATTTATAAGTGCAGCTACTGCGGAAACGAAGCACGGTGTAAACCGTAAGTTTAAATTAAGTTTGTAGACACTCTCCTTAAATTAAGTTAATAGACAGGCTGCCGCTGGCGTTTGTTATGCCACGACTAGCTCAATATTCACGGGATACAAGTTTAATGAGAGGACCCAGGGTATAAACGAGAGTTTTTATCACTTTCTAACTAAGTTAAAATTGCTGGTGAAGGACTGTGCTTATGCAAATTTCGAGAGACTGTGGTTGTGGGGGGGATTGACAGTTAAGGTGGGGGGGAAGTTATGTCAGCATCTCCCCTCCCATTCACTTCATTTCGCTCTGAGCTGAGCTCCGCAGCTAACGCGGTCTTGCGGAAGCAACTTTGTGACGCTGCCACCAAATACTCACAGAAAAATCCACAAGTTAATACACATGCTGTCTCTAGGGCTTTTCCACACTCTGAATCCTCCAGGCACTACTGAGCATAATATAATTTTGAGGGTTGGGACACAAATTATATTACTGAAAACCTTACAGCCACAGAGACTTTGTAACGGCACGAGACTTCAGATCACGTGTCTGCACAAGAATCTAATTGAGGCAACTATTTTTACTGGCAGTTGCTCAGGGCACAGAGTTTGTATTCCTCGCATTCCCGTTATACCCTCTGATCTCCTATTTCAATTCAAATGCCTCCAATTTCCAGTAAGGCTCTGCTTCACGATGACAATTGATAAGTCTCAGGGACAGACCCTACAAAAGGTTACATTGACAATCATGTTACGTTATTTTTAAAATGTTTCCTTTTCTTAGCACAAGTACAGCTGAGAAGCTTTGATGCATGTGCTCCATAACGCGTTAAAAAAATAATGCATTTAATCACACTTTGCATTCCAAGCAAAGGGGAACTTTTATCAATGCATGATTTCCTGGTACACCGATTACATTGATGCATACATCAGAGCTACAAAAATGGAAGAGTCTGAAGAAAGCGCGTTGCTAGGACTGATCGGAGGCAAATTTCATTTCGAAAACTACCCAACGGAAGCAATGATAAAAGCGTGGTTTTGTGCAAACTGTGCAAAAAGGAGTATGCATACCACCTATGCACTTCAACCTTACGGTACCATCTAAATCAACTGTGTATGATGTTAGCACTACCAGTACGAGTTCGAGTGCCAACAAAAGGTGTCGGCTGCCCAAACCTGATGAAATGACTGGCTTCAGGACCAAAATTCGTAAGCCAACATTGGTCAAACTTACAAATTCTCTCGCAAAATGGATTGCTTTGGACTGTAGACCACTAACAGTAGTGGAAGATAGGGGGTTGGAAAATGTGCTACAGTTAGCGTCAGGTTATCCAACTTTCTAACTGCCCTGCCGAAAGACTTTGTCAAGTAAAATTCAACAGCTTTATGACACTGAAAAGCAAGCAAATTTAGATGCATTACAGAAAGCGGACTTTGTGGCTCTTACTGGGGCTCATTGGACTTCCGTGACCGTTAGTAATTTTAATTACATCTAATTACAGAATGTTCAATGATCACACTGTTTTAGCCTAATGTACTAAATAATTTTGGCTAAGGTTACTCAGAGTTTAAAGGTGAAGCTGGTCAAATTACCTTTTATGCTTTTTTTAAGAAGAAAAACTGCACTTTATGTTGAAATTTTTGTTATTATTATTTAAAGACAATGCTATTCTGAACATGTACTTAGAATACCACTTTATTTTTAAGTCTGCCCAATTTTAGCCAGGGATAATATTTTTTTTTCTGTTTTGATCTGAAATGCAGTTTAAATGCATTTTTTTTTTCAGAAATTAAAAGACCTTGAGTTTACAATATTATTTGAATTTGTCGCCCACTAAAACCCTTTTAAATTAAAAAAAAAATTGCGCTTTGGGACAAATTTTCTTATTCTCAAGCGGTTTGCGTGCCCGCGGCCCTGGGGACGCCGGCACAAGCTCTGGGTTGTACAGGGGGGGCTAGGTTTTGGGACATTCCCCGGTTGAGTTTGGCTAAAGGACGGTTCAGCTCCCCCAGATTGTGAGGCCATCTTTTGTCTTTATATGAGCTCTATGAGCTCTGCCATATTTTTAAATTCTCTACCCCAGACCGGCTGGGTGAAGCCCCAGGGTAGCGTGTCCAGGAGCAGGTAGCAAGCTACCTGCTCTATTATTTGAGAGGACTTCAGTTCTTGTGGCCATAGCCACCGCCCTACCTTTGCCCATAGGGACCATGCTTGTTGAGGGGTCAGCCGCTTTGGGTCAAACCACGAGTTTTTTAGGATAATCACCTGCCAGTCTGGGCACCCCTAGGTGGAAATCGGGGCTCTTTACAGGGAGGTGGGCACTGTCCTCCGAGAGAGCATAAACAGCCCTCTTTGCCTCCCCCTTCCGAAGCAGCCCAAGTCTGTGAGCCCCACCCGAACACTCCCTGGCCTGTCTAGGTGGCCTAGTAGAGCATGCCGGGAGCAGAGCCTGTACCGGGCCACTCAGAAACACGGGACACCCTCCCAGCCTGAAAACTCTGCCCCATTACGCTCCCACCTGGACGTATTGCAGGTCCTGTCCACTTCTCCTCCAGGACATCGACATCCTGCCGACTACGCCAATGTCACAATAACGAGACATGAACAGATAAAGGTTTGGGGCAGCCACCCATGTAATATGGTATCTCGGCTGCAAAAGTCGTTTTTATCACAATAATTAGAACTGAAGTGCATACAACGGAGTCCAAAACAAGACTGAGGGAAAAGGGAAAAGGGGCAGGTTTTTAAAGGGGAAGACAGGAAGTGAGGTCATAAGGATCGGGCACGTGTTCATGACTCATTGGATCACAGCCAGACGTGACATCAGAGGGGCCGGAGCTGGTGAGGTCGACTTCCATTGGCTCGGTCCCGGAAGTGATGTCAATAGAGCCAGGTGGACTCCCCCGGGAATGGTCTACAAGGAAAGGAGAAAAAGAGTCAATGTACTCTGCCACATCCCGGCATGCCTCCGAACTGCCTTCACTCAAGCCCTTTAGCTGCCTCCCATGCGCACGTGTGTGACAATATATATAATACTAGCAAAATACCCGCACTTCGCAGTGGCAAAGTACTGCCTTAAAATTTTTATTAAGAAGAAAATTAAACCTTTTTAAACTGAAGGAAAATATACCAATATTTATTTGTTAAGGATCTCTTTGTATACCACATTGTGAGTTCGGCCCTCCGGTTGTAATATGACCAAGCTGTGTGCTGAGCTTACTCTTGAGCATGCAACGTACAGTTGGCCATGTGAACCGTAATCTTGTTTCAAATCTCACAGCTTGGATTGCTGCTGTCATAATCGGTTTGAGTTTCAAGGTTTGTTTCAATTACGACAGTATTTGTAGGACTTGTGTTGAAGAGACATTCGGCATCTGTCAAGCGTTGTAAGTATACAACTGGTTTCATCGGTAACTTCACATCTAGCTTTTGAGAGTTTAAACATTCATAAACATCAAAGTGTCCACTACTGAAATCGTCACCTGTCAATCTAAGATCTTTAAGAGGCATTGGCGGTTGTCAAAAGGTGTAAAATATTTGGCCATTTCAGTACACTTGAAAGCGACAACCGAACAATTCACCGGCAGCCATCAACTCACATGCAGAACCATAGGTGAAAGGCTTAAGCATTTCACTCTTCTAGTGCTCCTGTGTAGACTAATTATCTCCTGTACCGTCATCAGTCCACACCTTGAACCTGTCCCAGTCAGTCAATACATAGGACACAGTGTTCCTCCGGATATCAAGAGTGAGCCTGATATGGCCGTGCAATATGTAACAAAGAGAATGGAAAAGGTAGGTGCCATCTCCGGGCATGGAAACCACTCAGTAAGTGACAGTTCTTTGATTGATGGTGATCACCTCGATAGACATGTTAATGGGGGTACGGTTGGAATGATAAAGGAAATGGGTACCTGAACAATGTAAAGTAAGTCTAAAATACCTACACAATAACTATAATCATAATAAATGAACAATAAAACAGCGGAGAAGCCGTGGATTAAATAAAAAAGGCTGTAGTTATCAGCAGGGAGACGTGAATCCCATGGCGAGGCAAAGAAGGGAATGTAGAGACTAGAGGGACGGACGGCCTTATATAGTCAGGCAGCCAACAACGTGGGAGGCGTTGGGATGGGGGACCCAACGCCGCCTCACACGGTGACTGAGCTGCAGGCTATGGACGTATATATGTACGTAAGTAGGATTCAGTTAGCGTTAGGAACCTGCGTACCAAATTTCTTGACGATGGGCCCATAAGTAACAAAGACCGTTGAAAAGTTCAATATGGCGGCCGACAGTGGCATCTTACCACCGAAATAAGTACCAAATTTCAGCCTTCTACCTACATGGGAAGTTGGAGAATTAGTGACGTTGGAAAGTTTAATATGGCGGCTGACAGTGGTGTCATACCACTGAAATAAGTACGTACATTGGTTTTGGTTAGCGCAGGGAAGCCACCTACCAAATTTCTTGAAGATGGGGCCATAAATAAGAAAGTTCAACATGGCGGGCATTGTCGACCGTTATGACCGTTACGTGTAGAATTTCGAAATGAAACCGGCTTAACTTTTGTAAGTAAGCTGTAAGGAATGAGCCTGCCAAATTTCAGCCTTCTACCTACACGGGAAGTTGGAAAATTGGTGATGTTGGAAAGTTCAATATGGCGGCCGACAGTGGCGTCATACCATCGAAATAAGTACGTACATCGTTTTTGGTTGGCGCAGGGAAGCCGCCTACCAAATTTCGTGAAGATGGGGCTATAAATAAGAAAGTTCAACATGGCTGACGTTGTTGACCGTTGTCAACCGTTATGAACGTTACGTGTAGAATTTCGAAATGAAACCTGCTTAACTTTTGTAAGTAAGCTGTAAGGAATGAGCCTGCCAAATTTCAGCCTTCTACCTACACGGGAAGTTGGAGAATTAGTGATGAGTGAGTCAGTGAGGGCTTTGCCTTTTATTAGTATAGATATATATGTGACTAGATTAACAGATTATTTTCCAGGTTAAATGTTCAATCAATTAACAGAATAGCTACTTTCATCATAAAATACAAAAAAACAACAACATTGTAATTCAAAATTGTTTCAAAAATTGTCTGAATCAATAAATTTGTGTGCCCCACAATTTTATTTAGTCACCTATAATGACAAAAATTGTTGTTAAAGAAAAATTTATTTTTTGCTTTTTAGTGCATTAAAGTAAATAAAATTGTTCTACTTACATTTTTTCTTTATATATTTTATATATTGTAAAATGTTCATATATAAATTTCTGATGAGGAGTTCTTAACAAATAGCTTCCTTGTTTAATTTTCTCCTGTAGGTTTTACTCATTTAAAGTTTTTTTTGTTTTAAAAGTATTTAAAACTGATGACAGAAACCCTACCTAATTTAGATTTTTAGCTTCATTAAATTATAAACTCATAATACACACCACATATATCTATTAGTCAGTTGTTAAGCCTTTCTGCCATATTAGAGCCATATGTTATGTCAGCAGCATCAGCAGCCAGCATAGGTTTTTTTTAGGTAAAAATTGACAAAAAAACATTCATGGAGGATTATTACATTTTTTATTATTCATTTAAAATTTTCAATTTCAGGTCATTTTTCAGAATTTTCTGTTAAAAATAGGTTAAACAAAATCTGTTTTACATTTGTGAATACTTAATGTACATAAAGAGAAAAAAATCAAGAGCAAAAATACTTTCTCTAAGTAATCAGCTCTTTTTTTAAATTGTTTTGTGTCACAGGAGAAGCAGAATGATCTGGCTTGGGAAGTTAAGAAATTATTCTACCACACCCAATAAAATCTCATTCATGGAGAACAAAAAATTAAAATAGTAAAATGCTAATGTAAATTATATCCCCAGCGATTACCTCACAGCAAGCTTTCTGAATGAAATAAAAAAAGATCTAAGAAAAATATCCTGGATTACAGTCATGTTCATTTGTTAATTCTGCCTGAACGATTCAATAAGTAAATCTGTTTTTTTTTTTCCATGGCTGCCTCTTCCCATAATGGAATATGAAGGAGAACCAGCCTTCAACACTTACCCAGTAGCAAAGCACACCTTTATCTCATCTCCTCACTCTGCCCCTAAATTTGTTTTCAATCTGTATCTGTAACTTGCTTCTCTTCCTCTATCCACTCAAGCCTTTCACCCAGTTTCCGACTTTACATTCAGTATCCCTGTAGACATAAAGCAGATGTAAATTCCATTCAGGGATTCCATCTGTGGAAGCACCAGAAACATTTCTTAATTTGGCAGTTACCTACGTTTGCTTCATGAACACTAGGCTTGAATTCTCTCGGGGCTGCTGATGTGCCTAAACCCCTAAACCTTTACTACTTTAAAAATGACTGCATTTCCAGAACAGCTTGCTTACTGTCTGACCTCTTACAAGCGAAACCTATTGTCTTGAAAGAACCAGAATTCTACCTGATGTTTTCCTCTCATATCTTTAAGACATATGTTTTACTTTGCTTCACCATGTAGAAGTGAGTGTAGGTACAGTTAGGTCCATAAATATTTGGACAGAGACAACTTTTTTCTAATTTTGGTTCTGTACATTACCACAATGACTTTTAAATAAAACAACTGAGATGCAGTTGAAGTGCAGACTTTCAGCTTTAATTCAGTGGGTTGAACAAAAAGATTGCATAAAAATGGGAGTCAACTAAAGCATTTTTTAACACAATCCCTTTATTTCAAGTAATTGGACAAATTAAATAACTGGAAATAAAATGTTCATTTCTAATATTTAGTTGAAAACCCTTTGCTGGCAATGACAGCCTGAAGTCTTGAACTCATGGACATCACCAGATGCTGGGTTTCCTCCTTTTTAATGCTCTGCCAGGCCTTTACTGCAGCGGCTTTCAGTTGCTGTTTGTTTGTGGGCCTTTCTGTCCGAAGTTTAGTCTTCAACAACTGAACAACTGAAATGCATGCTCAATTGGGTTAAGATCAGGTGACTGACTTGGCCATTCAAGAATTTTCCACTTCTTTTCTTTAATAAACTCCTGGGTTGCTTTGGCTGTATGTTTTGAGTCATTGTCCATCTGTATCATGAAACACCGCCCAATCAATCAGACTGCATTTAGCTGGATTTGAGCAGACAGTATGTCTCTGAACACCTCAGAATTCATTCAGCTGCTTCTGTCCTGTGTCACATCATCAATAAACACTAGTGTCCCAGTGCCACTGGCAGCCATGCATGCCCAAGCCATCACACTGCCTCCACCGTGTTTTACAGATGATGTGGTATGCTTTGGATGATGAGTTGTTCCACGCCTTCTCCATACTTTTTCTTGTCATCATTCTGGTAGAGGTTGATCTTGGTTTCAACTGTCCAAAGAATGTTTTTCCAGAACTGTGCTGGCTTTTTTAGATGTTCTTTAGCAAAGTCCAATCTATCCTTTCTATTCTTGAGGGTTATGAGTGGCTTGCACCTTGCAGTGCACCCTCTGTATTTACTTTCATGCAGTCTTCTCTTTATGGTAGACTTGGGTATCGATACGCCTACCCCCTGGAGAGTGTTGTTCACTTCGTTGGCTGTTGTAAAGGGGTTTCTCTTCACCATGGAAATGATTCTGCGATCAACCACCACTGTTGTCTTCTGTGTACGTCCAGGTCTTTTTGCGTTGCTGAGTTCACCAGTGCTTGCTTTCTTTCTCAGGATGTACCAAACTGTAGATTTTACCACTCGTAATATTGTAGCAATTTCTCGAATGGGTTTTTTTCTGTTTTTACAGCTTAAGGATGGCTTCTTTCACCTGCATGGAGAGCTCCTTTGACCGCATGTTGTCTGTTCACAGCAAAATCTTCCACATGCAAGCACCACACCTCAAATCAACTCCAGGCCTTTTATCTGCTTAATTGATAATGACATAACGACGGACTTGCCCACACCTGCCCATGAAATAGCCTTTGAGTCAATTGTCAATTACTTTTGAGACCCTGAAATGAAGGGATTGTGTTAAAAAAAATGCTTTAGTTGCCTCACATTTTTATGCAATCTTTTTGTTCAACCCACTGAATTAAAGCTGAAAGACTGCACTTCAACAGCACCAAAATTAGAAAAAAGTTGTCTCTGTCCAGATATTTATGGACCTAACTGTATGTACAGTATGCAAGTGTGCCCCATATTGGAGTAGCACCCCATCCATCCCCATGTTCCTTTTCTTTCACCCAGTGTCACCTGGACCATGAAGTGGACGTAACAGGTTATAAAATTAATATATGGGTATAATTATTCATTTTAATCATGTGATAGACAAATTATTACAAGAATATAACCACAGAAAAATCCTGAAAACTCCATGTACTACATCTTATCAAATGTTTCTTCTTTGCTATTAAATAATGATGAATTTTATGACAGATTATGTGATATTAGTATTTTATATACAGTATATAATTTATCAATCAATAATTTTCACTACTGGGTAAATTCGGTAAAAGACAATTAATGGAAACATTTTTTACTATTGTTCAATTGCATTGTGTACTGGTGTGTGTTTATATATGAGAGTGTACTGAAATAGTCTGTGCCTCCATACAATACAAAAATTGGATAAAGTGGGTTGAAAAAATGAGTAGTTAGATTTAAGGTTTAAGTTAGTAGTTTTTCATGCTATTGCTATTGAAAAAATCACAAACAGACTTTTTTTTTTTTTTTACTAAGAACTCTTTTTTTTTTTTTTTTTAATAAAGATGCATAACCTCAGTAACAATTCATTCTTAGGTCTATGGTAGTTTGCAATAATCTGTAGGATATATTGCTTAAAATTGAAATAGAAAGAAAAGAAAAAGTAATATTATAATTGCTGCTGTTTGTGCAGTATTTAATCATTGTTAGTAAACTTGTTGACTTCTGTTGCTTCGTTGATGTCTTTTTGGTAAACGTATTGAATTAAAACCATGTACTGTATATGGTGATCCAGTACAGCAGAGGAAGCAACATACGAGTGCTATGTGCTAGCATTAAATAAGGATAGTTAAATAGAGTCTTTAGATAAATAAATAGTGTTTATTTACATTAAAGGCGGCATGGTGGCGCAGTGGTAGCGCTGCTGCCTCACAGTAAGGAGACCTGGGTTCGTTTCCCGGGTCCTCCCTGTGTGGAGTTTGCATGTTCTCCCCGTGTCTGCGTGGGTTTCCTCTGGGTACTCCGGCTTCCTCCCACAGTCCAAAGACATGCAGGTTAGGTGCATTGGCGATCCTAAATTGTGCTTGGTGTGTGGTTGTGTGCGTGCATTGCGGTGGGCTAGCGCCCTACCCGGGGTTTGTTTCCTGCCTTGCGCCCTGTGTTGCCTGGGACTAGCTCCAGCGTGACCATGTGTTAGGATTTAGTGGGTTGGATAATGGATGGATTACATTAAAAAATAGCTGCACAAACATGGAAATAGGACTGTCTGTTAGGTAGTTTTCAGCTTACTTTTCTCTGCCTTGGGGGATAAAAAAATATGTTTATTTATAATATAAAGTGCTGCTATTATTGTAACATACATAAAATGTACATTTCTGTTGAAAACAAATCCTGATTAATAGAAATGAAGTTCATTATATATATATTTTTTTAATGAGCTGAGGTTGTACAATGCACTGAAGTGATCCATGGATATCTCACTTAAAAAGTAATTGCCATTGTAAAATTAAAAAATTTCACTATTCATTTAACACCTATTCATTGCACTGTATATATAATAAATGTAATCTATAAATTGCAAAGGCTATGAAATTGGACTGGTTCTATAGACTTTGAAAGGCTCAATTAAAATTTATTTTATTAAGCGCACAGCAGTTGCACATTTACATTTATGGCTTTTGTCTTGACATATAGTCAATAGAGACAACTTAATTGTCGTATACTGAGATTCTCTAATTTACCTTTTGTGTCCTGAAGTCTATGACCAGTTCCTTGGTTTTGCTGACATTAAGGATGAGATTGGTGGCCTGGAGTCAGCAGGTAGACCTCATCGCTATGAGCTATCTCATTATTGTTACTTAAAAGGACTATGATGAGGGCTTTATCAGCAAATTTAATGATGGAACTGGAGCAGTGTCTGGCCACATAGTCAGAGGTGAACAACAAGTACAGAAAGGGGGTTAGCACATTACCCTGTACCCTGAGGTTTGCTGGTTAGTAAGTCCAAAATCCAATTACAGTATGTAGTATGAAGACCTATTGTAAGTTGAGGAGACTGGTTGTCAGCTGTAATGGTATATCAGTGTTAAATGCTGAGCAGTACTCTATAAACAGGGTGGTGGCATAACAATTTTTGTCATCTAATGTGCCAGGATGGTATTATGTGCAAGGGATTCATTCATCCATTCGTCTATGTTTGAACCTGTTTAAATAAGTTTAGAAATGTAAGAGGTATAGGCTGTCTCAGCAGAATTGCAGGTTTGAGAACTGAATAGGGCACTAGTAAATATTTACTACATAAACCAAATTAGATTGGTTAAGTCTTTAAGGCTAATATTTGAACCTATGCTTTACAGTACTTTTACAGTGAAGTAATAGTATGTACTAAGTTTTAAAATTGTAACCGAGAATAAAAGAAAATAATCTTACTGTATGTAGATATTTCCTTTTCCACTCTGTCATCCAACCACACATCCATCCATTTTCTAACCTCTTCATACAGTGCAGTGAGCTGAACACAAGGCATGAAGCATCAGTGGACAGGATATCAGTCTATTGCAAAGCACACCCAGTCATTTCAAGTGATTTTAGAGTTGACAATTAACCTAACACAAATATATACAGTCTACTGTAAGGCAAAGTCAGAATACCAAGGAAGAATTGAGCAAAGGATGTTAATAGTCAGACATTGTGTTGCAATGCATGTCACTGTTTTCTTACAGCTCCAAGGTTCTTGTTTCTATTGTCCCAGTCAGTGTCAAAATTTGTATGTTGTTCTTTGTTTAAACATCTTTTTTCCAAGTACTCAGTTTTCTTCACATATTCAAAAATGTGCGTATTAGTTAAATTAAAGGCACGGAGATGTCCATTTAGAGTGAGAGCGTATGTGTCTATGAGTGTGCCCAATTAATGAGCTGCTATCACATACAGCACTGATATTTGCTTTACGCCAAAGGTAGCTGGGATATTCTCTGGGTTTCTACAACCCTGTGCGGAAAGAAGTGACTTAGGAATATGGATAGAATATTTTATTTTAAGAAAAAATATATAATTATAGTGTTTTCTACAGTTCTGCACAAAGTCTGTAATAGCTTTTTATTAATACTTGTACTTAAAACCTCTAATATAAAAATACACTTATTAAATTTACCTGAAGAGTCTTGCCATTCCTTTCAAACTGTTCTGTTTTAGTGCAGCTCTTCATTGGCTCAGATGGCATCTGTGAAGTGGTATTTTAAGGAAAACATTTAGATGCTAGAGCTCTGTTGTCTTTGTGTCCAAATTCAAATCAAATAGATGAATTAACCTATTAACAAGATGTATTTTTAAAAATTCAGATCTATTTTTAAAGATCAGATATAGAAATCAGGTCTGATAATGTATACAAACTAAACACAAAACTAAAGGTTTATAAGCAACTTTGACAGGGGACATGTAGTTTGAGTAAAGAGTTTTAACTTACTTTACAGTTGCCAGGATTGCATATTGCATATTCAGCACACAATGTATCCATGTTCATTGAATATTAGAACATCAGAACCTAAGAACAATTTAGATGAGAACAGGCCATTTTGCCCAACAAAGCTTGCCATCCCTATTGATTTAATTCTTCCAAAATAATTAGTAGTAGAGTAGTTTTGAAAGTCCCTAAAGTCATTTTGTCTACCATACTACCTGGTAGCTTATTCTACGTGTTTATAATTCTCTTTGTGAAGAAACACTTTCTAATGTATGTGCAAATTTACCCTTAAAAGGTTTCCAAATGTGTCCCCATGTTCTTGATAAACTCCTTTTAAAGTAACAGTCTTGATCTACTGTACTAATTCCCTTCATAATTTTAAAGTCTTTAATCATGTGTCCTCTTAGTTTTCTTTTGCTTAAACTGAAAAGGCTCAGCTCTTTTAATCTTACCTCCAAACTCCTAGCTGCTGTTCTCTGGACTTTTTCTAGCACTGCTATGTCCTTTTTGTAGCCTGGAGTCCAAAACTGCAGACAGTACTCCAGATGACACCTCACCAGTGCATTATAAAGCTTGAGCATAACCTGAATGGCATGCTAATAAAGGATTTGGTTTAGAAAACAGATACTCCTATACATTAATCATTTGTGCA
The DNA here is from genome assembly GCF_016835505.1 of Polypterus senegalus. NCBI lineage: Eukaryota > Metazoa > Chordata > Cladistia > Polypteriformes > Polypteridae > Polypterus > Polypterus senegalus. The sequence continues at coordinate 30,854,762 of NC_053161.1, read as the reverse complement.
GTATACTGGCCAGGACTGTTTTTTTAGTACACACTGTAGTAAGAACAGATGAAACCTTGTCTGATCTTACAACCTGGCCAGTATATAAACATTTATATATGTATATCAAACACAATAGAAGACACTTTTAATTCTTACTATTCCTAAAAATAAACATTGCCAGATTTGAACTATTCAGAGTGGGTAAAGGAATTAAGCCTCTTTAGACTTGCGCAAAAAAGGCTGTGTGGAGATTTAATTTAGGTCCTTAAAATTCTTAATGGCTTTGGTAAAACCAAGCCAGCAGCATTCTTTTAGTTGCAGCAAGTAGTGAATCACATACTTTAGTATACTGATGGGAATTAAAGTTAAGAATGTTTAAGGTGAAAGTCAGTTAACACTGATCATTAGGAACAAATTACCTAGTCATAGATTTAATGCAGGATGCTTGATAACATTTAAAAAAGTATCTCGGTGAAATATTGGGACATTATTTCTGTTAACTGACTGAACCAACTTGATGGATGTTCTGAACAATCTCATCTGTTTCAGTTCTTTTAGTGAAATGCAAGATGTCTCTATTGGTTTTTCTGATTACACTTTAATCATACAGTGAACATCTTAGTTACATGTAAACAAAGGTAAAGTCATTACTTTGTTAAGAGAGCTAATCGCTAGAAAGAAGATTAATGTTTTCTAACTACAGTACATACATCCGTTCTCACACTCTCTTAATCCAGTTCAGGCCTAAAGGGATTGGAGTCTTTTCTGGAAGTACTGACAACAAAGAAGAAAACTACCCTGGATGGATTTATTGCAATATTTTTAAATTGTCAATTCATTTTCCAAGCTTATACAGTATATTTTAATAAAAGATGGAATAAAGTGAGCTCTACCAACAAACATTGGAGCTGTAAAACTGCTTGGGGGGAAATTCTGTTGAATGTCTAACAACCAAATGTAGGGAAATACAAGTTAGATATTAAAAAAAGTATACATACTATACATAACCTACTGCATATTTGTATGCATTCTATTTTATGGTGTATGAGTTTAATGATGTGAGGAGAATAGAAAATGAAAGTTGAAAAAAGACAATCCACTGAAGCTGGAAAAGATTACTTTATTGCTCATAAAAAAGATTCATTTGTAGGAAATTTTCTGAGAAAAAATGCTGTTTGATGCCCTGTATCAACAGCTTTCTTTAGTCCTATACATATTTACAAATGTTTTGGTCTGAAATATTTATTAATGCCAACTGTTCACAGAATAACTAAATGCAGTATTTTCTAATTGAACCTTTTATTTCAAAGAGCAACATTTCACCAATTGCATTTCAGCAATCTGTCATGTATGTATATATAAATTTGGCACTTTTATGTTTTTTATATATTCAAACAGTTTTTCAAATTTGTACTGAGTTCTTTGCGTAATTAGTTTGCATTAACAATCATCCATTTTGCTAGAATATAATTTTTTCTGTTGTTTCAAAACATTACCCTCACACTGAAGCACTTGCCTTGCATTAGCCTATAATAAAATCACTAATTAGCTTTAAGGACTACTAAATAGCTTTAGCTGTATTGTAAAACAGGAAAGAATTGGGTGCTAGTGAATAGTAGACTTGTGTGTTTGTACTAGAGTTCCAGAAGAGAGATTATACTATAGTGGGCCTTAAAATCTGAAACAGTTCAATGACTAGTCTAGACAATATGTTATATCTACAAGAAACACTCAGACATCTAGTTATAAAAAGTAAACACTTAACTGCCACAAAATTGTTTGCATTGAATTTGATTTGGCAAAGCTTATGCAAAGAAAAAAATCAATAGAATCATACAGACTAAAATAAACATTTTCAAAAGTCCAAGTCACTTTACAAAGGCACATTCAAATAAATAAAACCTTAATCCAAAAGACATGAGAAATTAGCTATTCCCAACTGCCTGACAATCAGTTTACTAAAATGTCAAATATTCATCAAGTTAGTGCTGAAAACTGTAAATGTCAGGCAGCTAATGTAATGCTTGTCACAGATTGTGGGTAAATCCTATAATGAGGCCTCAGTCTTTTCGAAGATGGCTGAAAATCAACAGTGGCAAGGTGCAGTAAAATGGTTTAGATGTGATCCTAAAGACTTTATGTTTCATTTTGAAAAATTTGGGTGGATCCACAGTGAGGAGGTGACAACCACTAATTTTAGTAGATGTGCTCATTACTCTCTAGCTGCTTCATGCCCTTGACAGAGAGGTTGTCCTAACAAACCATGATGAGGAAGGTTGACATATTTTCAGTAATGGTCCTGTAGTAGATGATCTGAAAAAGACTGGTTTGGCTTTATAAAAGCAAGTCCAATTTCATTGTCCAGAACAGCTAGCTTATATGACTCTTGTAATAAGTTCCATACAACACGGAAAGAGGTTTGCTGGCAGCCGTCCATATACTTGAATTTGGCTGCCAAAATAAGCGAAGGTTGTGGTTCAGTGTTACAGATTTCAGTCCAGAACAAGAACAGAGCAAACTGGCAAACATGGTGGTTATATAGAGGGAAACGAGAAATGATGTCATCGGACACAAACTGAAAGTGACATACTTGGAGACCTGAACTAGAAGGAACGTCTAGGGGCCAGAACTGGAAGTAACGTCATCAGACCTAAGCAGAATTTCCTCTGATTGTTCTATCAATGGATGTTTTGACAAGGAATTACCGTCTTTTGAGCCTTTTTGCTACCTTCCATGCGCACATTTGTGACACTCTATTAGTTATGTCATTTAGCCATTCGGGCAAGCTATTAGTTTTGATTGGTTTATAGTGTAATGATTGTGTTGGTTGCTTGTGTTAATATTCTGAGATATGTCTCCTAATTACTACACTATTACTTGTACACCAAAAACTTATGTTTTACATTAACTAAGTGCCTTTATCAAGTTTTTTATGGACATGAATGTCATCAGAGGGGCATTGCTAAGTAAAGGAGATTACATAAGCAAATTGGAAATTATTTCAGGTTGTGAAATTTACTATGAAATGTTCAAGAAAAGATAACCATATAATTGTTAAAAGTTATGGATTTTATTTACTAGCAATTAGTTATAGACAGTCAACATTTAATCAATAATTTTGCTGAGGCAGATACTGAGCATGTTTAGATGCAGCTACAAGAAACTGACTTTCTCTATTTTGTAGACAGCTGTAGATATTGCAGTGGATTAAGACAAATTATCTTAATTAAAATAAAAAAATATTCATATGTATCTGAATTATTTTTCATTCAAATGTACAATAGTATGATAGCTTGTAAAATGTTGGTATGGACTAAAAAAAAAAAATCAGTATGACAAATGGAAGCTATTAAAACATATTTTCCCCCCAGACATTAAGAAACAGGTCAGGGGATTGTGAAAGTGCATTGTTGCAAGTCACATCACAGTAAAAAACAAAGACTTTCTTAAGAGACAGGTGCAATTAAAATGTTAATAGAGGCATAAGGTTCTTGGAATTGTAATTTTAGCTTTTATTTCTTGTTCGCCATTTCTGTTCTTCACTATTATTTTCATCTGACTCTCTCAAGAATCTGACTCCTGTCTGCCCTTTGACTTTGATTTCAGCCTGCTTCTTTTGTTACTTTCCCTCGTCATATTCTTTGTCTTAGTTTTTCTATGGACATCTTTCATAGTGCAAGGTTTTCAAAACACTTAAGGACTGAGATAAGCGTTGGTTAAAAATGGTTTTCACAGTGATGAATGAATATAAAGAAGCTTCCCACCACCTATATTTTAACCTGCTTTGTTTCATTCAGGGATGCAGTATAGGGACTTTTCTGGCAAGCTTTAATGCAAGGCAGGCCACAATCCGGGATGAGGCATGAGCCCATTGAAGGACACACACAATCACTCAGAATATTACAGATACATGATTCTGATTGCTCTGTGGTTGAAAATAATCATCTTCTTCTTTATCTTCATCTCTTCTGACTTCTATGTGGGGTCAATTTGCTTGATCAATGTTCTCCATACCCTGCAACTCCTCCCCAGTCAGACCTTGTCCATCAACACTTTCTTTACTTTATCCATCCTCCACTTTGCCCTCCCCTGCTTTCTCCTCCCATGTACATTCGTGCCTATCACTCTTTTGCCCACCTGTTCATTGTCTCCCCTTACCATGTCCATTCACTTCTCCCTTCTACTTTCTTAGATTTCTCTCCCACTTTTGTTGTACTTCTGGTTGTGTAATTTCCTATTCTGTCCTTCTTTGTAAATCTACACATCCATCTTCAGTATTCTCGTTTCTGTCACATCCAAATTTCACTTTGCTGTTCATTGAAAAATAGTAGGTTAGTAGAAATCAACAACCTATTTATGTCTGAATTGCCCATTATTGGAAATTTTTCTGTTTAAATGTGGCTTTCTAGGGAAAGATTTTTATTCCATTTTTTGACTGCTACTGCATAAACATATTTCTGTGCTTTCTTTTGAGACTTGGCTTTTTTGTATTAATGTACAATATTTAATCAAGAATAAAATGGAGACTAATCTGTAATCGACAGCTCGAAGTGAAAGCGCTTACAAAGAAATCTGTGCCTCTCCTGACAATCACGCCTGCTTTACATTTCAGATATGCAAATAGCTTGCTTTGCATTTAAATAAAAGCGCCACTGAAATTTTTGTGCCATGGATTTGCAGAGATGTTTTGTCTTGACAAAGTGCAGATTTTTATTTACTGAATAATGAAAAATATATAATATCTGAGTTTAGTCTTTTGTATTTTACAGTTCAAAAGTCTAACAAAAAGCATGATTATATGTTAAACATCAATATGTAAAAACTTGGCTTTGGAAAACTGCAGCTATCCTTCTTTATGTTAATAAGTACCTTATAAACTTCTGCCATTTCTAAAGTAATAATCTTTTTACTAAGAACAGCAAAATCAAAATTTGTGTAAGGTTTCACTTTCTTTTTCTGGACCAACATATGTTGAAAAATGACCTGTAGGCAATTCATACCTTTAACCCCCATAAATCTGTCTGGCATGCGGGTGGTAAATCTCTTTGATTAAATTGCTTTACATTTCCTTTGTGCTTCATTGTGCTTTGCAGTGTCTGTTTCTGCTAGGAACTGTCTGATGGTATGTTAGCACTCTGTCTGTATAAATGAACTGGCTTTACATAGCCATGGAAACCAAATAGATGTGTTTTAAATTTTCTACTGGAGAGGTTTACTGAAGTACTATCCTTATATTTTGCTTGTGTGAAATAAAAAAGCCACATTTCTTGCCTTTCTTTTCCAATTTACTTGTGACTGTTTATTCTGTTATCATCCCAGGATGTAAGAGTAGAGCACTGTATCCAGTGGTGCTTTATTATCATTCACAATATACTAAATATAAATAATTGTCTTATGCTTTAGGAGGCTGGAATAACTTGATTGGTGGACCATTTCTAGCTTCCAACATTAAAAATGCTTAACTATTCAAAAGTCTAAAGGGTATCTAAATAAACACTATTAGGGTTTGATATTTCTCAAGCAATACGAATATGAAATTGCTTCAGTGCACACAGTGAAATGCTGCACAGAACAAGTGAAAAAGGCTTAATAAGTACTGCTGTCCAGGTTAACAGACCATGCAAGCATTTATTGTTAAAGGTAACAGGATGCAAAGCCATTTACATTTTATGTAATTTAAACATTGAATTAATGAGAGACTGTCAGTCAACATCAAAACTGAATAAAAGACTTTTCCCTGCTCATTTAATTTCATTGGTCATTTGATGTACAAATTATACTGAAAAGAAAAATACAGTTTTTTGTTTTCATGTGTACGGTGCAAAAACAATTGTGAGTTGTATATAACTGCCCATTTTGTTTTATTAGATATACATTTGTTGTACTGATGTACTGTATTCTGTCATCTGGCAAACAGTTTAATTGTAATTAATAATAAATCTTCTAATTGGAAAGTGCTCCTCAGGGACAATTAAATGCTTATTTAATCCAATGAAAAATTGCTTTATATTTATATTATCCATTAGCTATTGACCAAAAAATGTTGGTTGACTTTCAATGTATTTATGGAATTTACTCTTTAACGTAGCAGTGTTTATCTGTTGACTACAGAAGAGAAAATTAGTTAAGAAGAGAGTACTGAGAGCACATATTCAGAAGTATTAGAGGGATTTAGGTATCACATCTATAACAATAGTGAAGAAATCTGTGTGCCAAATTTACAGTAGTTTATGCTATTCACTTTATTTTCTTGACACTTACTATAATCACAAAAAAAAAGAAATCCCCAGTTCATATTTACTGCCACATTAATTTGGAACTTGACCGATTTATTGAAAAAGACCTTTTCTCTTGCCAAGACAAGGACTACAAAACTTGTGTGGAAAAGATGAGTCTGTTCATTGAGGAGTGTGGCATGTGACCATCATGAAAAGCCTTGCGCTGAAAAACATGGCATTGTGTAAGCATTTAGGTGCATCTGTCTGTAAAAGGTGGATAACAGAAAGTGATTTTCAGCTTGTCAAATTTGGATCACATGCAAGACTTGACAAAACCTTTTTAAAGTCAACAATATATGGGTGGAGGCTGAAAACAGATTTTTCTGATTCAGATCAGAACTTAAAAATAACTGGTTCTAAACAGAATTTTAATTGCATTTGAGTGCCTCTTTTTCAGACTAAGAAACATTGTTCTGCTAAAGAAAAGGCAATTCATCTGACCTGCTTTATTCCAGCACTGAGTTCTTGAGGCGAAAGGAACTGGCTGATTATCTTAAAGCAATGGAAAAAAAGAAAAAAAAGCAAGCCGTGAGGCTGATATGGCAATTAGAGTATTAAACTAGCTGCAGATTTTAGATACTGCATTATAAATGTGCATTTACATTTTATCTCTCTTATTAAAGTTATAATGCAATGTTAAATATAACATTTTAGATGCTGCTGCAAAAATCTCATTACAGTTTGACTTTCATTCTATGAGATACTGTATATTCAAAGTTTGAGTGATTTTATGGTGTGCTTTCAATATTAATTGATGAAGTAAAGCGTTGATTGAAAAGGCTTGAATTGACATAACGATGCATAAAGGCTTATGGAGCTGTCACTTGGTACTTTTTGATGCACTGTGAAAATAGTCAGGCCACCCCAGGATCTTCCCCTTTAATGTTCCCCCATCTATAAAGCTTTTGCAGGATTGCAATGTCAGTATCCTGCTAAGGGGATAAGTGATTTTTCCTGCAAATCTATTGTTCTAGTTATTTATTTATTTATTTATTTATTTATTTAGGAGTTTGTCATTGAAAAATTGCACCCTCATTTTGTGCTTTGAGATCCCCACAGAGTTTTGCAGTCTTTTGGAGTAGCAAGTCACAGCATGGGGGCTGATGGCAGAACGGACATCAAGGAACATTTAGTATTTAATAGTTCTGCTTCTGTAGGGAGGCAGTGTGCAGAAATAATTCTGATTAGATCTGGTCAATCACAGCGCATAATTAGGGCATTTAAAAAATATGGTTTGTTATGTTCAGGACGTGGTATTCCTATGTGTGCCACTGGTAGGAACGGGCAGTGTGTTAGAGAGGGCAAAGTACCATCAAAGAAAGCCCTGAAAGGAAAATAATGATGTTGACTAAATCATAACACAGTCCATGTTTTTCTTTCCAAAATTCAATAAAAGTAATAACTAATAAAGAGTTTGGGCTTAAAAGCATGCATGGTTTAAAAAAAGACAATAATTCACACTTCATATATATACTGTATAGTATAAGTATGTATAGAAAATATGTGCAGCCCTACATGGGATTAAACAGGTTGAGAATGTTAGATGTATTAGTATGTGTGTGTGTGTGTGTGTGTGTGTGTATATATATATATATATATATATATATATATATGTATATATGTATATATATATATATATATATATATATATGTATATGTATATATATATATATATATGTATATATATATATGTATATATGTATATATATATATATATATTATATATATATATATACATGCTGTATATATGTGTGTGTGTGTGTGTGTGTACGTGTGTACAGTATATTCATATATAATATTGATTAATTTGTAATATACTGTATGTGTATATTCTGCAGTGGACTAGCTTGGCAGAGTTGCATCTTTTTTGCCTCCAGTGCTTCAGTAATAAACTCTGCTTCCCTGTGAACCTGCAATGGGAAATAATAGGTTCTGAATATGGATTGATAGTTGGATGGATATTTTTGTGTATCTATTGTCATATTTACATGACACTTTCCCAAGACACTTCATTATGCTCAACCCTAAAACAGGAAACTAATCTGAAATAAACTTTGTGAAACAATAAGCCAAGTGAAGGTTGTTTAAACCTGTGATCATTGTCACTCCTGACTGACAATATGCTTTGAAGGAGATTATGTTACATTAGCTGTGCTTTTGTGAAGAAGGGTATTATTCATTGAAGGCTTCGAGAATAGCTGAAAGTTTCAAAGGGATCACATTTGCCATTGTTGTAAGCAACTACTATAGCTAGCAGATGTCAACAGTGTTTTTTAAGATGCAGTCAAAATACTACAGAATTTAGAAAAAAAATAGCTAAACTGTATAGTAGACTCGTCATTCTGAGGCTTCATGTGACTTTTGTCCAGCTTATTTTGACCTGTCAGTTTCCTAGGTAACAACAGAAACAGGTGTTTTTTGTTGACACTCAAAAAAATTTTAAAATGTTTTTAAAAATGTCATTTTCTTTCTTAGTCTTTCTTGAAAATGTTGCAATCGATAGAATAATTTGCTTCAAACAGATGTGGATGATTGAGAAACAAGTGCATGGTGGCAGCAGGTTTACCGAGTGCCTTCATTCACTTTAGTTTGTGTTTTTGAGCTGAGAGTTCCAGAAGCCTGAGAAGCTTAATGATACTATGTGGCTCTCTAAAAAATGCTAATCCTGCTACATTGCAAAGTATTACTTGTGTGTTACAAAGAAAGAGCAATGTATATAAAAAGTAGGAAAAAAACACCTAAACAGCTTTTGGTTGAAGCACCCAAAAGCTGTGGGGATTCTGCTTGCTTGCAAACGATACCGGGAAATGTTTAACCTCCATTGTATTTCAACAAAAGCCTGTTTTAATCACACAGTGGAGGGAGGTTCAAGCAAAGTTTGGTTGGCTGCTAGAAGCAGCCTCCCTTCAACTAAACATTTTCACTCTGAAATGAGTTGAGTGCTTAATGCTACAGTTTCAAACTGAACGTCAGAACAATGTTTATTATCTAATGCTTTAAATTGTGGATATTAAAAACAGAAGAAAAAGGCAGCACAATAGGGTAAGTCCTTGAATTTTTTTTTTTCCATTTATCTTTCCGGAGGCGGGGAAGCACTTGTCTCAGTATCTTAACTGTTAACTCTCCATTTCGGTCAATGTCATTAGTGCCTCCAAAAGTGCTGCTTTTGGGATGATAAGCTACAATATGAGAACAGTAAAATCTATTTGGCTTAAAGTTAAATGTTGCAGTTGCACTTTGTAATTTAATTAGTTATACACAAATTATCTAAATGTAAATGTATTGTAGAAAAAAAATAGTATCTGCATCTGGACTTTATATGCTGAGGTAGGGCTATGTCAGTGTAGTGCTGGGAAACAAAAACAACTTCATGGTGACATAGTGATGCAGGGCTTAGCAAATAGCATTGCGTCTAACGGCTCCAGAGATCTGAAATTGAGTCCCAACCTCTCTAGTCTGTGTGGAGTTTGCACAGTCACTCTGTGTCTGTGTGGGTGTATGCCAGGTCTTTCTGTCTTATACCCAAACCCAAACTTGGGCAGGGAAGACTGAATGATTACTGGGCAAAAGAGCTCTGTATGAATGGGTGTAGGTTTATGCAGCAGTGTTCTCTACTGTAAACAGTGGCTGGTTTGTGCCTTACACCCAGGTATACTCCAATGTTACCATGTATCAGACAAAACAGCTTAAGGAAGCAACTAGACAGAGGAACGAATGACTTATTTCAATCACTCTTTGTACATCACTTGCTGGTTTTGAATTTGCAGAGGTGTACTAATACGTATAATAGAAAAAGCAGATGTAGAAAGTGGTTGGAATGGAAAGAAAAATATATTTTCAAAAGCTGAGTGTGTAAGGATACACCACATTGTACCAAAAGATATAACCTTCATGTTTTGTTGTTACTATAGAAGTAATCTTTACTGTACTTATTCCATTTACAATACTTTTCAGGTTAAATCCAAATTAAACTATGCATTGCATAATTCATTGCCAAGCTGACCACTCGAACAATATAAGTTTCCCTTATATTTTTTAAGTTATATTTGCAGTTGTTTAAAATTGCTTGACAACTAGTGATCTAGTGCATCTGGTATGAATACAATGCAAAACATTGAGTAGTTGATTAGACCCAATAATATGGATCCTTCTTTGAAGCCATAATGTATTCATTCATTGTTGCCCATCCTATTCTCATTAGAAGTAAAACCTCATATATTTTCTGGTACCCTATTGACTGAATCTCATTAGGGTCATTGGCAGAATTTTTGTACAGAAATGATCTGAATTGTCCCCAGATGCTGGCCTGTTTTTATAAGCATTTCTGTTTTTATTTTTTTTTTTGTGAAAACGTCATCTTGCAAATGCTCATCCTGAAATACCTAAAAATATCAAATTATTATTAATTGTATCCTGCTGGATTTTTCTGGATAAACATCCATCTCTTCAACTTTTAATCCAACAAGCCTACTATATCCACAACATAGGCTATAAGTAGGGGGCCGTGCCATATAGGCCAGCAGTACATTACAGGAAACATCCCCGCACTCACTTACAGCAGGCCAATTTCGAGTTATGTGTAGACAGGACTGCTAAATGCTGAGCTGAGTGTTTTGTTTTATTTCTTTGTGATTTCTGTTGAAAGTTTAATTTAATTTTGGCATTTGCTCTTAAAACAAAGAGAAATGTAAACGGGGCACCATTAATCTGAATGTTATAATTTTTAAATACTTGCACAATTACATTTTATAAGTTTGTAGGATTTGTTAATTTGCTTTGTATGTCTAGTAGCTGTATAGATCTACTGTATGGAATTTTATTAAAAAAAATTATTTTGTGTGCAGGTATGTGTGAGATATATATGTATGTGTCTATAGAGTATGGTGTCACTGTCTGTAAAACAAAATCCAGACAGTTTCAGTACAGACAGATTGTTATCTTTGTCACAACAATGGTGTTTGAAGGCATCCATAGTTCTTTAAAGTCTAAAAGAGTAGTCAGTGTGAAGGCACAAGTATTTAAGCACCGAATGCAAATATACAATGATAAAGAAATGTATCTTTTTGCTCATTTTCTTTTGTGTAGTTTGCCTTTGTTTTAAAAGTGTATTATTATGGTTCTTTATCTTCCAAATTGAATATGATTTACCACATAAAAAGTTTAATTGCTTTACAAGTCAGTACAGTTTAAAGTTAGTAGACACTAGAACAGCTACTATAGGTTACAGTCTAATATAAAGTTGAATTTACGAGATGCAACGTAGTCTTTCTCAAAACTATTGATCACAACTTGAGCAGTGATCACTTGTTTATTAAGCATGATGCTACATTATGATAAATGCAGGTAGGAATAAATATAAGCTTAAAATATAACAAATTCTTAACATTGTATTGAAGTTTTTCATTTGTGTAGTATTAAAAAAGAACTTCAAATGATGATTTCTTTAGCCAAGCAGAAGTGATCAGTTACATGAAAGACACGTTTTTGCCCTTCTTTGTAACATTTTGAAAATTATTCCAGACACTTACAGTTGAATGACATCCAGATTTCACATACATTAGGAATATGACCAAATGTTGTATTTTACTGACATTGCTTCATGGTAGAATTGAACTATATGTGGGACTGATGTGAATTTAGCCCATATGCAGCTGCTTACACCTTGTTTTATCCCATAGCATGACTGTATTATTCAACATTTCAGTGCCTGGGTATATCTGTGTATAAAACCAATTAATGAGGAGCGAAGAGTGTAAGAAGCCATCTTCTTAACCTGCTTTGTCCAATAGTGGGCAGGAGTCAACTCAAGAGAAGATGCCACTCTGTTTATGGGAATGCTCATACGCAAACCCACACCCACGTGACAATTTATATTCAGAAATTACAAAGAATAGAGTCTTTGGAATATAGAGGAAATCAGAATACTTAGAGAAAACTCATTTAGATGCAAGAGATCATTCATACACCACATATACAACAAGCAATTCAGGATTCAGTCTTACACCCAGCATTTGTGAATGAAACTGACCTTAAGTAAATTATTTTATCATGTGGAGTAATAGCCCGTCCATCTGTAATAGTAAATATATAAAATAATAAAGTATCTATCTATCTATCTATCTATCTATCTATCTATCTATCTATCTATCTATCTATCTATCTATTCAGTGTTTCTGTTCATTAAATTTAATACTGTAGTTATTAATTTTACTATGTAAGATTTTCCACCACTCTTCATTTAAATTTTTTAAATATACTGAGTACCTGAAGACTCTTCAATGTTAATCTTTGAGATATAATAATAAGTGTGATAGCTGAACACATCATTTTGAAATAAATTTTGTGATGTGTCCAAAGTAGAAAATGATGTCTTTAAATGTTTTTCTATGTACGTAAGGATCCATTGTGGCAGGGAAATAGTCTTCTTGGTCACGCCTCTGGTTTCACGCTATCTTAGAAAGTGAAAGTCAGAACACACCTTCTAACCACTGAGACCACCATGTTAGATAGCACCAGGAGCTTCATATAAAAAAAATAGTGTGAGCAGATTTTGACTCATAATATACATTAGTTTGTGAAATGTCAGGAAATTATGTTAAAATTTAGTTCAGCATTAAAATTAGTTATTATGCCTTACACAAAGGGAAATATTCATTAATTTGATAAACATACATTTATAATTGGTTTTCAATATTTTTTTCACTGGGTTGTGTTCTGTTTTGGCACAGATTGTCACTATTAAAACAGTATCAGTGCAGAATGGAATTGCTTTTCTAGAATTTTCTTTCTAACCTTTCCAAGTGAGAAGTTAAGCAAAATGACCCCTTTTATTGGCTAACTAGAAAGATTACAATATGCAAGCTTTCGAGGCAACTCAGTCCCCTTCTTCAGGCAAGAAATCTTCCAAACTGCTCTTTCTCTGCCCAGCACCCACTCACATAACAGCATTCATGGCCATTAATAAGCATGTTATATGGTCATAAAGCCCCATTTCCCTACCTTGTTTTTGTTTCTTTTAAACTTGTTGTATTTGTTGGTTTGCCAGTAGTGATTTATGCAACCCTCCTTTAGCTGCCTTCAATGGAGGTCTTGCTGTTTTTAAGATCTTTTCTTTATTACATCACTTCACAATAGGCTGTACTTTTATGTGCACATCTGCCAGCATCGCAGCCTTTTCAGATACCATTATACATGAATAAAAGCACTTTAGTGGCCACTCCCTTTATGGATTGAAGGAGCAGTCATTTTCATTTGTGCTTAGAAATACTTTTGTTCTTTAAAGGATTGTTGTTAGATAGTGGCTTGTGGTCGAGTTTTAGAGCTATTTATAGCACTCTTAACTAGAATTTGCACTGATTGTGCTGTCAAGGAGGAGAATCTGGTTGCTTACATGGGCATTGCATTGCTCTTATCTCTTGCCAGATGTTTTGTATTTTATATTTAAATGCTACTGACTGGTCTGGGGGAAGAAGTGATTGTGTGGAAGACTGTAATTAAATGTTATCTATGTACTCCTAAATCCAAAATCAGTATCAAGTGCTTGGTAAGGCAGGGAAATCTTTTTGGAAATTAAAGTTAATCCATTAAAAAACTCCACAGTTTTGAGGTCATCTTACTTTAAATAGTAGTGGATATGTAATAATGACAGTTTTTCAGGTGATAGATGTCTCCTCCATCATGCAGTTGAAAAGAAAATATTTTTATTATGTAAGAAATGTTTATTGCATTATCATTTATTGTTGACATTTATTTTTCAGTTAGGGAATCTATTTATTTATACAGCAACTATCAGAACAGACGTGGCATACTAAAGCAAACAAAAATATACAGCATCTGTCTATTAACTGAGAAGCGGCTTAATGTATGTTTAGGGCAGGTAAGGGCCAAAGCTTTTCTTGTCAATCTCAGGCACAAAGCATAATCCTTGACATGACTTCAGACAATTTTTGGGCACGTTTGCATATAAGTGTCAATTTAGGTTTGCTATTTAACCTGAAATACACATCTTTTTAATGTGGGAGAAAAGCTAAACTATCTGGTCGAAAAGCCCACATACACACATGAAAAACTAAGATGCTGACCAGTCTGGGATTTGAACCTAAGACTACCTGAATGGTGCTTTTATAACCACAGCACGTACAACTCCTTTTGTCACCTATTTTGAAGGTACAAAGCAAATACAAATCATTAAACATTTGATAAATTACAAGGTAACAAATATTTTTAGTCTGCACAAGTAATGATGATGGGAGTGGATCGATCTGACCATATGGTGGAATCAGGATCAGTACAGTTGGTTCAGAAGCTTCAGGTATAGGCAATTAAAATGCAGGAGAGCAGAGGTGAGTTTTTATGTATGATTTGATATTGACCACTAATGGTTCATCACAAACGGCATGAGAGAGAATTATGGAGAGCCATAAAATTAAATGAATACTGCCAAGTGTTTCATAATGACACACTGAAAGGGTGAGAAAGCTGGTCTCCAAGGATCTCATTTTCTAGTAATGATTGCTAGAAATCCAGACCCCACCTTGACAGACATAAGCAAGCTGTGCAGAATACCGTGTGTGATTAGGAATAATGCAGGTTTACATTAAAGATAGTGTTCTACCCTACAATGCATTCTACTTTTTAAAATGAGAAAATCCGCATAAAACTAAGGCTACTTATACAGAGGTATTTATTTCTTCATTTCCACTCACTGTTTATTTTATTGTTATGTAAGTTGTAAAACAAGCATAGGTGCACTGTGGCACAATTACCTGCCTGTGCTATTGTATTATTAATGTTATCATCAGTATTGTGTTACTCGTTAACTATTTAGGTCATCTTTGTGCATAAAAAGTAGTGGAAGTGTAATAAATTTTAGGCTGTTGTTGTAGGATGTCTTTAATAGTACTGAGTGTGATGGGCACCAGCTTCGAATGGTGACATCTGTGATGTCATTTAAGTAAGTCAGATATACTACTATTAATTTCTATAATAGACTGATAATTGAGCAAATCTCATCGCTAGGATATTTGTGATCAAGTTAAGCAATATAGGCACTCATTTATCGTAACAAACCTGGGCTATTTCCTACTGATATGGAGTTAGCATGCTCTCCGTATCTCTGCATCTTTTTTCCAGGTACTCCCACGACAATGCATGTTAATATAATTGGCAATTGTAATTGACCTGGTATGAGTGAGTGTGGGTGTGTACATGACTTGCTTAATCCATGGTGGATACCTGCTTTGTAACCAATGCTCCTGGGATAGGTTGAGGCCCCCCTTTAGCCTATGGATGAATGAAATGAGTTTGAGTTATTGGATCCATGATTAGGGAAAAATGGCTTATGGTTTTATGGAGACTGGAGCTTTTTGTATGGTTTGAAGAAAATTACCCTGAGTTATGGTTTGATATAGTTTGAAGTCACTGTATCATCTTTTGAATAACTTTCCTTGTTGAAGTTCTGTTTAAAACCTAACTTTTCCAATGAAGACAGCTTTATTAATTTTTGTTAACTTTTTAAAATGTTTTTCTCTGGTAGTATATTCTTGTTTTGAATTATTTAAGTCTTGCAATGTCTAGTTTAGGCAGTCCTTTATACATAGACAACATTTAAATCAAAGGTAAAGGGCATAATTCTGTGCAACCAACATTGAACCATGTACTGAGAGCATTAGGTGAAAACAAAAAAATAAACGTGATGCTAATTAAAAACGAAAGCAATGCCGATCACTGCTAGGGCTTTGAAAGGGGAAAACAAGACATGTATAAACTTTTAAGCAACTGTAATGAATTTGATAGTTGTAAGTTTTTCATTTCTAGTCAAACTGCTGATAATTAAGAGAAGATTTTGCAATAATTCATGCCATTAAGCAATATTTTGTATTGTTTAATAAACATTGATTGGGTGCAATTATATGTAGTGCCTAAATTATTGAAAGTAGACTTTTTCATTGTTTATCCTTATTTTGATAGAGATTATCGCAAACAGTATTTAAAGCTTCTTTTATTTTGGTAGGTAAAACATTTTGGTGCAGTTAGTTATTAGTACTGCTGCCTCAATGTACTACCATCCTGGTTTATTCTGTGTGTTGTTTGAATAAAGTCCGTTTATCTCCTTGGCCTCTTATCCATTTGCATGGGTTTTCCCAAATGCATGCATAATAGTTTAACTGATTTTGAACTGCCTTATTGTGGGAGTGTGAGTGGGCCCAACACTGGACTTGTACCCCATCCAAAATTGCACCGGATGTTGCAGGGTTAGACTTTAGGCCTTCTCAAAGAGTTTGAAAATATTGTTGTACGTATTTTAGAAATTACTATTGCACTGAAGCATATTTTAAATTAGTCATTTCATAATAATATAGGATTTAAATGAAAATCCACAATTTTGTTATTTCAGAATGAATTCTTTACCTGCAAAAAATAAATGGTAATTTAAGACCATATATGCATTTTTAAAAGAAGACTAAGGGCCCATTTACACCTAATTATTTTTTCTAATGTTTTAACACCAGACCAGAATACCCCTGAATGGGAGCAGTAAAGTTATTTGCCATTGTTTTGAAAGACACTATTTATAGCTACATTTTAGCAGGGATTGACTTAGAACAGCCTTCTCAGTTAAAGTTTTCAGATAAATTTCAGCCAAGCACTTTCACTGTTTTTTAAAAAAAAAAAAAAAAAACAACAACAACAAAGGACATTCTTAAATCTTAATCTCTGACCTGACAGGTTCCTTTCAATAAAGTCAGAACTATTCAGAACATATAGAATGCTCCTTCCATTCATTAGAGAAAAAATTATTATATATATATATATATATATATATATATATATATATATATATATATATATATATATATATATATATATATATATATATATATATATATATATATATATATATATGTCTGTGGAGGCCTTTGAAGAGAGAAATTTTCATCTTTTTATGTATTTAAATAATTCAACATAAATTAAAGATTATAATATATCTTCACATGATTCTACACAGACCTAACTATGAGATCAGCCTAGTACAATTTCAGATAAAAAAAAAAAATTAAACTGAAATGCACAATAATATCATGAAGACACCATCACGTATCACTGTACTTGCGTGTTAATCAACATCAGCGTGTAATTCAGGATTTTTTCAGAATGTAGCCCCAGTTTTTCATTGACAGTTCAGAAATGTCTTTTAGACTTCCTTTGCTGCAGAACAGGGTGAACCCAGTATCTGAGCTCACAAAACTGACAGCACCTCCTCTTCCATATTGTGACGACAGTTTTAAAAGCAGTAAAGTCATGGAAGGCATTTTGGAGAAGCACCAATCACCTCACAACATTTGAACACCTCACAACCCACAACATCGAAACAGGTCATGGTGTTAATCATATTTTCTTTGCAAAAAGCTTCTTTGAAAATACCTGGAAAAAGCCATTTAAAAACTTGTAAAATGCCAAACAAATGCTGGAAATGTGAATGGGCCCTAAGATGTCTTTCATCAGTCTTGTACTAGCAATGCAGAATTTGATTTTTCCTTTTATGTTCCATATCTACCATATTTTCACTTCCTCAAAGCCTTCCATGCTTTTGATAATGGTTAAATTAGATGTTTTTTTTTGTTTCAGCAGCATATTATATGTATTTATTTATGTTTATACATGTAAATATATTGTGTAGTGGTTTTGGAAATTGCATTTTGACAGTTTGTAAATGCAGAACTACTGTACAAGTAAATGTATTAATTTATTGTGTCAAAAAGTCTGAAATGTACATACATACATTTTGCTGATTTTAAAACACGGTTTATTTTTGTATTTGGTTACACAGTCATTTTCAATCAAATATGCATTATGTCTGGTTTGTGCATTCTGCATGTTATTAATGTGTTATAGTCCAAGTGTTTGCTGCCAAACCTTGTCACATTATATGTACTAAGAGTTATGATACAATTTCATTATGAATTGACTAGCTCAGATACTGTATGTTACTGATTTTATAGACTCTGTTATAAAAATTCAATTAAAGACCTTCTGCAGACCTTACATTAATGAAATGCAATAGTCGTGGAATTATTATAACCATTTTCACTGGGAGAGCAGCTTTAGCCTTCCTGACCAAAGCTTTACCTCTTCTTGTGTGCCGACTTTTAACCAGAATTTGAGAATCAGGCATTTTGATACAGTATGTTTGGAGGACTGATGTAGGAGAGAAACTGAAAAGTGTCATTGTCTTGTGTGAACTGGTAGAAAAGCTGAATGCAGTTCATGGTAAGAGGAAAGTGTTGTTGCATTTGAATGAAAGTTGTTGCATGGCTGATTTAGAATGCTTAAGCCAGAAGGGCTGGGAACATCTGAAAGTTAAAATAACAAAAGACGAGGGATCTGAACAACAAAGTTAAAAGATTAACAAATGACTATTACCTGAACATAAATTAACTGAAAAACATCCTAATTGATCCTTGCTTTTCCTAGCATTGATTAATAAATTAAACAAATGCTTTAGTGGTGTGATCTTTGCAGAACAGCCAGAGGCACTGCCAACAGACTAAAGAGACATGGCCTCGAAAAGGAAGTATAGAGCATAACATCATTACAACAGCCCTTAGGACACATCTGTGATGACAAGAAGCAGAGCACCAAAGAAATCTTTACCTTGGAGTTATTTCTCTTGGACTCGGAGCCATTAGGCTAAAACTAAAGGGAACCAAGGCTAGAGCTGCTGATAATTATGTGCTCCAGTCACAAAAATAGAGTGTGTGTTTAAATTTGCCTTAGCAATGCAGTACACTTAAGACTTACTTTGATCTGAATTTGTGCTCCAAGAAAAAATGCAGAAGTGCAGAGGACCACTATGCTGTCTTACAAAGAAACTGTACTTCTAGAATCTATGTTAATCAACTTTCTCACCAAGATATTATATCTCAAGTAAAGGAGTTTTATAAAGCTATATTCTTCCATTATATATTCCTAAATTTTCGAAGAGCTCGGCACATACACTGCAGAAGTGACTCTTAAACAAGTCAGTGTCTGTGCCATGAGAGACACTCCCCCATAACAAAAAATATTTTTCAAGTCTCCTTACATTCTTCCAGTACTTACACTATGAGATTTTTCTGGAATGTCAAATTAACAGGCAAAAAGTTTGCTTCTCTTTTTCCACTCATAGCTAAATAGCCATTAAATAGGACTGTGTATTCGTGAACTCACAACATGCCAGCCCATTCTTAGTTTCATCTGAAGGGCAATTCCTAAAAAGAGACATTGATAGATCCAGCCTGTAAAGTTTTGAAATCAAATGCATGTTTTACAACTGACCTGTTGCTTTATTGTCCATGTTATATAAAACATGCAACAGCAAATGGCAGCATTGCAGCATATTTCCCTTCCCCTCCATGTGAGCCACATACAGTATATACAGTAAATAATAGTGTATTTATTACAGAAAATGAAACTCAAAAGAGGCAACACAAAAATTGGAATATAAAGTACATAAGATGATGCTAAAAGAAACAAAACACTGCTGACTCTCTAGTAATAAGGGTGGCATAGTTTGTCCACTTGCCCACCTCTTAAGTAATGTGTCCCCTTTTTTGTAGTACAAGAATCCTAGAATAGTACTCATCATTTATTTTTATTTTATTAATTTTATTAAAATCAAATAACATTCCATACAAGCAAGTCAAGTTTTAACAAAATTAGATTTGAAACAACAGCTCATCATTTAACCTGTGTTTACCAGGCACCTCTGAGTTCCATGTTACTGTTAAAGCATCAGGTAGCTTGGCTCTTAGTGCCTCCATTTTGATTGTATTTTACAGACGCCTGTTATTATTTGTTGCTACATAGTGGTAATTATGCTTCAGTCCTGTTAGGTTCCGTTGTGTGTTGTGAATACTTGTAACTAAGTGACAGCTTATTTCTTTGGATGCTTACATGTTTTTTGGGTATATTTAACCATATGTGTATTTTGGGACTGTGCTTTTGTGTAGTGCTTTGGATACTTGTGTCTGATTCTGTGCTTTAATTTTCACCTCTGAGTATTTTTTTTACCTCTCCTTTGAATTAAAGATATGTATAATAAAACCTGTTTAATTTATCTCATCATGCCTTTCTTTATGTATTTTTGTTCTGTGCTGCACTCCATCCTGTGTCTGTACTGCCAACCACGTTTATAGGGAGGCGCACTGTGAACCCGTCCTGCAGGGAAAATACCACTAAAGGGCTCAGGTGCATATGCTACCCCTTCTGTTGGTGGTCAATGTCAGGTCTTTTATTGTAGCTTCTTTCCTGGATGCCAGAGAATTGCAACCCTGCCCCTATCTTCTGATTTGAGGACACTATGCTGCCATTTATAGATGAGGAATAATGATTTGCCTTCTTCAGTCCATGCAAAGATTGCCTATAAACTTGATGGGTAGGAACAATATGCTGTCTGTTTTTATTACTTTGAGAGTATCAGCTACATGTACTGAGTATGCATCCTCCAGTAGTGCTACTATTCTCACAGTGGCATAAAGAACTGAACCTTCATTGAAAATATGAATGATAATTTGCCTGAACCTTATCCTGTCCTGTTCTATCACAGTGCCATTTTTAACTTGGGGAAAACTCCTGGCAACTTGAAAAACCTCCAAAGTGGGATAAAACAACTTATCTTTCTTTTAGTTTAAAAACAGAATTAAGTAAATCAACAAGGACTATTGCAACAAACTGCACACAAGCTTGCTCATTTTTTGATAGAAGTCATCCAAGAAATGGAGTTTGATTTTTAGAAAGAAAGTAACATAATTTATCAGTGGCTTATAGTAGGACTGGTCTGCTGTTGCCCATTTGGAAGAAAAATATTTGGATTTATCTGATTCTGAAATGAATTTACAAGCCTCTAAGATCAAGAACTATCCTGCAATACTGGATAAATGGGAAGGGAGAGCATCAGGAAAAGCATCGGGCCAAACAAATCACACAGAAACGTATAAAACATTGATCTCACATACTATAGATATGTGAATAGATGAAGAGGAAGATAAGAAGGTTGCAAGGCAATAGAAACTCCACTGGCCATATCTGTTACATGTCATTAAATAACCTGAACAGTCTTTTATCTTTGCAGCAAGATTAAATGGAATCTGTGTGTGTCTCATGAAAAGGAAGTGGTGTGGTAGAGGCTGATTAAAGGCCTGATACACAACTGAGTAAAAAAAACTGAGGAAAAGAAAACACACACACACACACGCAAAAGCCAGCCGTCAGAACTTAAAAGGTCAAACACAAAAGAGAATTTCAGTTTGTGAGACGAAAAGACTTCAAACGATCTAACAGTTTGCTTCCATCTGATTCCAACAGAGAAAAAAGACATGGCTGTGAGAGAAAAAGAGAACAGGCAAGTATCACACATATACTGTATAGTACAATACTGTATGCAGAACAGTATAGTGGTGCCCCTGGACAATCCGTCTGAGTGACATGTAGATTTGGATGAAGAAACTATACTTACATACATGTACTAAATAGAAATGTTGTTATCTTAAAATACATTGTTCTAGGCTTTATTGTCCCAAACTATCAACAATTTAACAAGCAGTTTAACAGGCATGTATGATCACTCCCATTTTAGAAATGTACTATACATGTGTGCCACTTTGTATGAACATTTTTTACATATTACTTGTCTCTTTTTCTTTCTGTTTCTTTATAATTTGTAGCATTGATTACCTAGAAGACTTCTTAGTTTAAATAAGATGAGAGAATGATAAAAAAAAGACCTATTACAACAACTGTAAGGAAGCAATGCCATAATTATAGGGTTATTGCTGGCATATTTGCACTTAAAACATTAATGATAAATTCTGTATACTTTCATTAAAGCAGAAATCAATTTTGTTGCCAAATAACTTGAATAAGTAGTTACTATTGTGCACTCTAAGAAAACAGAATATGTCACTTGCTGTTATGAGTGCAATAAGAGTGCAATTTTAGTTCATATCTGTGACTTGACATATTTGCAACATGCTGTTATTGAAGCTTTGATGGATATAAAAACATCTGAGACAAGTTTTAATGAAATTTTAATTTTGTAAAAGCTGCATTTCTTACTTTGTTAAGAAATTTCGACTCATTTCTTCAGTGCAGTACCTGCATTAAAATGTTCTTTTTATGTCCCAACTGCAACTACTGTTCAGAAAATAACCCAAAAAATTTAGAAAATTAGAAAAAAATGGAGATTTGACGAAGGAATACTATATTTATTTTAAATTAATCTATAATTCAGAAGATCAGTTCAAGGTAAATTTGATTTGGTTAGTAAAGATGCCACACTTTGAAGCATTTGGTAGCAATGTCAGCCAATAAAACTGTGATCAGTTTAGTTAATATGGAAAGTGCTACTTCATTCTAGTTCTACATAAATATAATTCAATTCAGTTTATTTTTGTGTAGAGATCTTCAATGAATACATGGTCAATGTGTTAAAAAATATCTCCAGAAATAAAATTGAAGGGTTATCAACAACACACATCCAAATGTGTGTTGTAAACACAGAAAAACAAGATGGGAGTAGAACAGAACTTTGTCAAAACAAATCAAAATTAAAAAAAAAAACCTCAGAAATTGAATTCTGATAATAGAAAACTCCATAAACAATCAACATACATATTTAGAATATGTTAATTATCCCACACTTACTGTTTATGATCTGAATTTTTGAAGTATTTTTCTACTTCAAGGTATCACTGTGAATCCCTGTTCTCTTTAATTACCTTTGTTTTGAAATGAACTGATTTATCTAAAGACTGTTCGATACTTGAATTAAGAACCTGAGTAAAAACCTAGAAAAACTGAAGTTTGTGTTCTACAAGGTCTCTAAATAATTATTTCAACAACAATGTTAATTGTTTGATTTATTGTATTATTTATTTTGGATTGTAGGCCTTACTAAAGTCAGAGGCTTGAGCACAGGGAGCTGACTGCTTCAGCTAGAAACAAGAATTTTGCAGTGAGTATCAGGAGCCCTAATATATGCCATGAAAACATTCCCCACACCATCACACTTTCACCAGTGAACTTCACTACAGACACTCAACAGGATAACTGCGGAATGTTTGTGCCAAATTCTGATCCTTCCATCAGTATGATGCAAAAAGAAACTACTGTATATTTGTCCAACAAATCAACATTTTCAATCTTTAAAAGCCCAGATTTGATGCTTCTCTTCCCACTGGAAATGTACATTCTTGTTTCGCGCTAACAACATAGATGCTTGACATTGTCTTTAGGTGTTATACCCCTTTTGAGACAAAGTCCAATTAGTGATGTGTTCTGAGATAGCATTCTGCACACCAATGTTGAACAGATATGACTTGCCTGATTGTTGCCCATTTGTTTATATGGTTCTCTGGCTGTCCATCCATCGCACTGAATCCTCTGGGACAAAGTCTGAAAACAGAGAGGCATGACTTAAGAACATTAATGGTTGGTAAAATGCTCAGTGTGCCCTGGTCTGCCATGGAATCCCTGCAGATGGTGTTTTATTATTTTATTAACAAGATTGTTAATAAATATTTAATTAACAAGATTGCATATCACTGGTTGTTTTTTTACTGTTTGCACCATTCTCAGTAAATCATTGATATGGTTGTACATGAAAAGCCAATGACAAAAGCTGTTTTGACTTGGCATGATAGCTAGACATGTTGGTTCTAGCATCTCCTAAAGTTCTACAAGTATTGCCCATGTCTGTGCTCATTTGATTGCTAACTAATGCTACAAATGCTGGTTTCCACTACATGTTACTATTTTTTCTAGGGAAATGCCTAAGTATACTGATAGCACAGCGTACAGTATATTTCCATGATATCTGAAACCTGACTAACCGACATCTGTCCAAATAAGTACTGTCCCAACAGTGTCTTTCTTTTGGTGCTGGAGTGATGACTTGTACTGCCAGCATGTGCTTTCCTCACTTATCCTGTGCCTCCTTTTTCTTCCTATTATCATGTTGATGCCTAGTGAATGGACATTATTCTTTGATGTTTCTTCAGTACAGAAGCTACAAACTGCTAATGAAAGCTTTTTGTTTTTATTTGATATTGGAGCTTTTGTTTTGATTTTTATTTGATACCAGTTAACTTGGAGGTACTTCATGTTTGTATTTTTGGATCTTATATATTTTTAAGCTCTAATTACATTCATTTCTATTTCATATTTTTTTACTTTAAATTCCATAATATAAAAAGTACTTGCATTTTGCAAAATACAGTGCATAATAAAGAATACTTATAAATAGCTGTGTATTCCTTGTACTTGAAGATCAGGATTGAAATGTCAGCTCATTAAGCCTAAAGACACATAGTTATAGTTGTATTTTATAGTTTTTACTTAATCATTGTCATCCAGTATGTGTTATATGTAGGCAGTGCATAAATTTAAAGGATATAATTTTAAGCCTTATAATACGGCACTGATTAAGCTGGTGTGAATTATTTTGTCTTTTTAGTTATGATTTCATTTGTGCTTTGAATGTGATTCTTTTTTATTATTTATTGTTTAGTTTGTCATTGGTATTGACCATTTTTATGTTTTTTATATAACTTTTCATTTTGCTGATACTTTTATTTTATGTGGGGGTAAACATGGCTGTCTTGAAAAAGAAAGAAAGAAGATCTAGGGAGGCATCAGGGTGTGTCTTATTATACTGTGAGTTAGCCTTAATGTATTGCGTATAATACTAACATGCTTTGTAATGCAAACATCCCATCAACTGTGTACATTTTCACCAGTACTTCTGTGTTCCTTGTAAGATTAACATTTTAACTTCAAATACCCAATTTGTGTAATTTATTTTTGTTTTGCTTAAGGTGTATAAGGCTTTACATTAATCTACATTGACCTCCATATAGCATATTACCACCCAATAATATAGGAAATTGTATTGTATCAAAGCTATCAACTAACCCGCCTAGTCTTATGTCATCTACAAATATAATTGGTTTACATTTTTTACTTAAATGATTTATATTAATCAACAAGGACAGTGGGGCCTCCACTTCTGATATTAGCTAGACAATAGAGCTTACAGTATTTGACTTTAAGTCACAACATTATTGATTCAGTTCTCACCTTGGATCTCCCCATTTGACCCTGAGCAAGACAATTTACCCACTTGTGCTGTACTGTAAAATTGTATATAGAAACATTTACTGAATTGTGATCTTCTAAGGCATCCTCCCCTTTAGGCTTTGCCCAAAATATTCAGTGTTGGTAGTTCAAAAAGGTCTTTGTACCTTACCTGGTTTTATTTTCTGTGTTTTTTTTTTTTTTTTATTTATTAATTTTATTACAATCAATACATAGCAATCAAGTTTTTACAAAAAAAAAAAGAATTATGCTAAGAACAGATCGATCCCCACCCTTGAGAGAGAGAGCAAGCCAAACGGTGTAAAATTTAAGGCTTTTAAAAATACCTAAATCAACAAATTCTCTGTGCTTTATAAAATCATTTCAAAATATTACTGATTAGATCCTGCCATGTTTTGAAAAAAGTCTGCACAGATCCTCTAACTGAGTATTTGATTTTTTCCAATTTTAAATAATATAACACATCAGTTTCCCACTGACTTAAAAGAGGAGAGTTAAAAGAGGAGACTGTTGGCACGCAGACTTATTCTTATTTTCTGTGTTTTAATAAATATGTTGCCTGTCTGCAAAATGTGCCCTATCATTGGGCATTCTTGTCACAACCCTTGAAACTCGTCTTGGATTCAGTGGGTTTGAGAATGTTAAGTTTACAGTATATTAGGTGCCTCTATAATCAAATGCTTCCTCATACAACTCCATGATGTAATTTATGCATTATCACTGCGGTCTAAACCCTAGATGACAGTCGGCTAAGTCCTCTGCTTTGATTGTCTTTTTTAATTTGCTCATAATGCCCATTGATTTACTGTCATGTATCATTCCAGAATCTTAACTCTTTTTTTATGAAATGGGACTATATTTCCTAGTTTTCCAAGTCCTCATACACCTTTGCTCCTCTACTTTACATCCAGTTCTGAACTTTGTGGTAAATCCTCTGATCTCCTCAGTTTTTAAATTTTGTGGTAAAATGTCTGTAATTGGAGCACCACTGGAACAAATTGAGCCTACAAAAAAAAGTACCTCTTTGCCTTACAGGTTCAAGTCTCTCTTGCTATCTCTTCCAACATACTCTCCTACACTCATACTATCTCCTTGCCAAGTGGTTCCATAGCCAACACTCACTTCCCACTCACAAGTTCACCTGAATAATGTGTCTGAAGATGCTTTATACACAATCCTGAAGCTACCTCTTGAGCAATCCTTGGAACCAAGTGTGGAAGTTCTGTAGCCTTCATCCCAGAGGCCAATTTTGTGGGCCTCAGGATTTCCTGCATCCCTACTGTCCAAAACCTATTTAAACGGCAAAAGACCCTTAGTGTCTCTAATCTTGCATTTTCCATTTAACAAGGATTATAGCTGTACGCATCTAATGGGAGCACTCTGTGGTATCATAAGCCTTATGGGAAATTGTCTTCCAGTCCCCCACAATTACTTTCTATTCCATGGACTAGACTTCTCTAACTTTTGCTGGGTTTCCTTCTCCCTGGCATTCTGAAGAATAGCAGCACATGCCTAGGCAGGATATACTAATGGTCCTTCAGTTGCTTGTCTAATATTGACCTCCATTCCACCATTGTGGGTTCTAATCCCAGACAGAGTTGGCCATGGGTGCAATCTGCCCCTTTGTTATATCCATTTTCTCCCTGGCTACAACCTCCCCAGTCATCTTTGTGCCACTGTTGCCTCTTTGTCCTACTCCTCCTACTCATTCTCCACCTTGTCAGTCAGAGTGAGCTATTTAGTTGTTCTGAATATCTATTGACCAGCAATGAAGTGATTAGATTTGCCCTAACAACAACACAAACAACACAAACAAACAAACAAATAAATAAATTTAAGGAAAAAAGCAGTAAAATGTTTCATGTGGTTCATTAGTAGCTTCCAGAAAGAAAAACTTCTATGTAGAGGACACACAGTATTTATAACCTCTGCAGTATGAATCAAGTGCATGTGTCAGGATTGTATTTCTTTATCTATATGCATGTGAATTTCTGATGCACTAGTGGTGGAAAGACAACCTCCTTCTAAATACTAAAGTCTTACCCATCAGACATTGCTGCTTTTTACTATAGGATTTCTTTGTAACAGTTAACCAGGGCCTATGCTGTTACATGGCCACATGTGGAAGTGTAGTTTATGACATTTTAAATAATTCACCCTAAAAATTTTGCCAATGCTTGATTTATAAGGGCTATTATAGCCAGAGTGATCAATAATAATAAAGATAAATTTAGTTTTAAAGCACGTTTCAAAATACCCAAGTACACTGTACAATGAAAAATACAACAAAAAATAAAACAGAACCATAAAAATATAAAAAATTAGTAAAAGCTACCAAAAAGATTGTTTTTAAGTTTAGATTTAAAATCAGAGAGTGAAGTTCTGGCACAGAGATCCAGAGACCGGGCATTCCACTACCGTGGGCCTGCGTCGCTAAATGCTCTGTCAGCCATAGAGTGGAACCTGCATAGCAACATAGTGTCAGAGGAAATGGTAGAGTACAAATCATTTTTGACTTTGAAAGAGTTTTTGTAAGGGAACAAGATGCTAAGTTTATTAAAGGAATACTCCTCTAAAAAAATATTTTTTAATTTTGCTTATCCTAAGTGGTTTATAGTGATGGCCAAGAAACATGTTTAATCTCATGTTTTAATGCAGTGCAGAGCTAACAAAGTTTATGCTTTAATTGAAATGGGCAGTGTTCAATGCTGGACAACAGCAAATAATATTAAAACATCCGTGAAAAAATCTCACGTTTTTTTTTTTTTTTTTGGTGTTGAGGATTATTATTACATTTTTTTAAATTATATCTGTGAGCTAAAACAGTGCACCTGTACAGAAAGCCTTTACTTGAGAGGCATTAAAATTTGTCAGCAAGTACTGCAGAAATTATAAAAACTTAAATATCCATGTTCAGCTCGTATATTTTTTAAGTTTATAAATAAATTGGTGAGATATATAATTTTATTTTGCAAAAGCAAGTAAATTTTGTTTATTGGATTATGTTTTTTTGGAAATTATTTAATCTAGTTTCTTTAACTGGAAAAAAATGCTGTTTGTTTTTCAGATTCTGAAATCATTTACAAGGTTCTTCAGAAGTCAGAAGTAAGCCTGAGTGAAGTAAGACCTTTTCAATTTCTACAGCTTAATTTATTCTTCTATACTTTTGTATTAGTTGTTTTGCATGCAGGCTTACCATATTATTAATTTACTTATTCTTAACCAAATTGTAAATACTTGGCAAATCCTGCCATTCTATATTATCTAGGTATAAATTATAAGAATTACCAAAATTATAAAAATTCCAAAAATAGATAAAATGTAGTGGTGGTATAAATTTGAAAATTTCACTTTTCATTCAGGAAGTGTCTTGTAACGATATGCTGTTGTTAAATAAATTACTTGTTACTTGACATACCGAGTAGAAGCTGTAAATGTCTTTTAGTAGATTTAGTTTTGGCAAGGATGGCATGGTTGTCATTTGGCATGTCTCCCAGTATAAGAGTAGCTTTTTACGAGTTGTAATTGTTCATCTTCATATATAGTCTCTAGTAAACATTTCTCTTTAAATCCGAGGGTAAACGCTTTTGTTTTATTGGACCGTAACTCACTTCAGATGGTCAGTGAACAAACTGAAAGTAGACACATTCAAAAGTACTTAGCGTCAATTAGGTGGTAAATGTAGTGAGGCTCTCATTTTCAGTTTGTCCATTTTTTCGATTCTCTTTTTCCACTATAGGGTTCGGAGAGTAGGAGATGGCAAAACTAGACCAAGAAAGAAACCACCCCTCGTTATGACCATTGTGGAGTGCAATGGCAGATACACCCACCACTTAAACTTATATACATGTGTTTGCATTTTGAGAGGTAATTGAAAACAAAGGCAATGGTTGCTAGAATTTTGAGACAGTATCCCTAAACACTGTGTTACTCCATACTTTCAGCACATGTTTAAATACATATTTAATATTTCAAGTTAGCAACACAGATGAAATGTATTGTTATTATTATAAATTGTAAAAGTAATGAATGTACATGAGTCACCGATACTTTCTTGGTTTAATTTTGCTTTAAATGTTAAAAGCTAGTAATGTGGACCTATCCCACATACATGCTGAACGAACAATAGTGAAAGTGAAAGCCTCCTGTTCTAATTAAACTGTGCTTTGTGACAGGGTTATGGTTAGTGACACCTGCCAATTCACAATTCCATGGTTTCATATTCCTTTTAGAGTCAATGACTTGAAATGTATATTATTATTGTTATTATTATTTTTATCCAAAAACTGTGCTTCTTCAAAAAAATACTTATTTCTGTTTTGTTTTTTTGTTTTGTTTTGGGGGGTTAAGGCTGGCATTTCAACAGTGACATAGCCAGGAGCACTCTGCTGATTGCAAAAAGAGGATATGAAAAGCCAGGGTCCCTCAAGACGGAAATTGATGGCATTTCATAGTCAGACACGTTACATGGTACATGCCCTGAAGCATGGATCACAAAAATCATAGAAGCAGCTCAGTCTGTTTGGGCCTGTTTTTATTCCCTGAGAGACAGAAAAAGATAAAGAAACTGGTTTGATCCGTTACGGGTACTTAAGAGTAATAAATTAATGTGATAGCCAGCCAGACACAGTAGGTGAATCCAAAATAAGTCATTATTTAGCTGCACAGAATGCTGCTCTTTCATAGCCATGGGACATCACTCTTCCATGATGTGGTGCCTGTAATTTACTGGATTTATCAGAGCAGACCAAGATAACTAGAAGCCCCTAGACTGGTCTGACAGATGAGATACATATGAGTCAGACAGATGATTGATTGGATAGTTTATCCCTAGATGTGTAAAATGGATGTCGTTTGAGATGAGCTGAAGATACATGTTTACGCTTGATCAAAGAGTGAAAATGTTCAAGATTCTCCCTTTATTTATTTTCTCTGTCTGTCTTTACAGCAATGCAGTCAAGAGAGAGAATAATTTAGATAAAAATAAGCATGTTTTATACTTAATATTTTATTTATTTATGTAAACTAGATTGAAGTTAGCTGCATGAAATACATATTCTTTTGAGTAGTAGGTTTAAGTATTTGATGCTAGTGTTCCCAGGATGCACAGAGAAATTCACAGCTGGTGGAAATTATTTTAATTTCCATTTTTTTCTAAAAACAAAAGCCAAAAACGTTGTATGTGTAACATTTATGTATTTGATGAATTCTTCAAACTGTCTACCCATGCGTTTGATTCCCCCATGTATGCATCAGTGAGCAAACGGAAAGCCTTTGTTCTGAATATTTAGTGTGTTTATCCCACATGATGTGATTATCTCTGGAATTTGCAAAGTGTTTGTCTCTACTGTGTTTGAAGAACAGTATAAATTAGTAGTCCATAGCCATTTTATTCAAATTTTGATAGTATAGCAGGAAAAAAAATCTTACTGATTAAACGCTCAGTTGCTATATCCAATGGCAAGCCAAATTAACATTTAGAGATATCTCAGGGTATCTGGAAATGTATTTAACATATCTTAAAATGAATTACAGATACCTAAGTATCCATTTATTTCAAGATATCTTAAATGCATTTGAAGATATCTGAAATAGATTTCAAGATATCTTGAAGTGATACTTTTCCCATTTAAAGATATCTGAAAGGTAACTCAGGATATCGTGAAATAAATTCCAGTGCATTTTGAGGTATCTCAAATACATTTTGAGACATCATAAAATATGTCTGTATGCATTTTGAGATATCTGAAGTGTGTAATGTCATTACTTTGTTATGGTGATGCCATAATGCAAGCCTATCCTTTGTGGCATCAGTTATCTAACCAAACATTAATTTTCTGAACTTGCTTGTTCCAATGCAGTGTTTCAGAGAGATAGTGGATATCAAATGTAAAGCCACGGGTTACTATCAGTCCAATTATTGACTGCAATCAATCTGCACAAACCAATGGATTATTTCTCATATAACAGTGTGCTATTTTTTGGTAAGGAAAACACTCAGCAATAACATAGTCAAATGTTGAAAGGCATCCAAGACTCACTGGGTAATGCTTGGCATGTCACCTTTTGTACCCTGTCTGTGGATCTTTAAGTATGCCAGGCACAGAAGCCATCTGGGGAGGTCTAGGTGCAGGAATCAGCCTTGGAGATGTCATGCATTCATTTTTAAAGCAACCTGCAGAGTCATGATAGTCCAGATACATTTTGGAAGAATCAGATTAAAGACTTGGGGATGCATTCGATTTATAGCTGGTAACCGTTCATACTCACATATTGTTTTTCTGTTTGAAGAAATTTAGATGCCTTAAGAAAAGCCCCTCTCAGACATGGAGGGAGCATGACAATTAGTCCATAGAGACAAGCAAGGGTTGGAACTGTGTGGCAGCAGCACTAACGATTGTGATACCCTGCTGCCCAAAAACAGGTTAAAATAATACAGGCATCATTCAAAAATGAAGCCCATAGTTATATTCATCAGCATTTAATCTAAAATAGTTTAAAAATTTATATTTTATTTGATAAATATGACTTTTGTGGTGTTGTATGTTTGTGTACTGCTGTTAATAATATGACAGGATTTAAAACTTATTCATTATGTGGAATGAGAGTTCCATTTACCAAAACTGTCCATCTTCTGATTTAATCTGATGAAATGAGGAAAAAATCATAGACAGAATGATTAAAGTGTCCTTTGTGATGCAGTTGTCTAGGCTGTTTAATACCAGTATGTGTCTTGTATGTCAGTGTTTGCCATTGGGAATATTTGTGCTCCTGTTGTCTGTGAGCAGCGTTTAAATATAATAGAGTTTGAGATTTGATATTGTAAATCAGTATGATATGTGTTTTCATTATTTGTTGCAAACTGAACAGTTTCTTTAATACAATTAGTATCATTGCAGTTTTATTTCAACCATAAAACTTGGTAGTAATGGAAGATGCTCAGAATTTTATCCTACTTTTATTTTATGGTATTTTGGTTGAATCTGCATTTTCTTCTATTTTTTGTTCTTCTGTGGAATAGCAGAAAGTGAAATGGGCCAGGCACAAACAAGAGATCCTTGGTATCAAACTCCTGACTAGTTACTTAAAGGTGGAAGGCCTCCTGTGGATTGACTCGCTAAACTGAGTTTCACCCTCGATGTCCAATGGGAGCAACTCATGATAGTGCAGCCCATGTTAACAGAGCTCAATTACACATGATCTCGCATTGGTCCCAAAATCTCAAGTTGTGTTGTGTAAGCTTGCTGAGCAGCTCTAAATTGATTCTGTTTAACTGTCCAGTGGACTGTACTTGGGTGTGCCCTGTGATCAGCTAGTGTCACATCTGGGTATGAATCCTTCTTTGGAATAAGCTACTTTTCCTTAAGACCTTTTGATGAAGAAGCAGGCTCCAAAAATGGTAAGATAGATATCTTATCCCAGTTTTCGAATATTGGATAATATGATGTCTCTTGATCTATATACATCAACAAAAGTAACTTCAAGCACTGTATGCTTACTTGTTTGTATTACTCTTATGTAGTATTAAAAATAAGGTTGCTTTGTAAATAATTACAATTAAATTGAGGCACAATTTTTTTATTTAACTTGGAAGGCTCTGAAAAGGACAGAAGCAGACTTGGCCACTTAAATTGGTACATCTATTTAGTATGTTGTAGGACCCCTCCATAGTAGCCTGAATCTTTTAAGGCACTAATACCACAAGCTATTGGAAACCTTCTTTAGGGATTTTAATGACTGCTGACTCCATAGCATCTTGTGTTTCTTCCTATTTATTTATTTTTGCCAGATATTCATACTGTTGATTACCTGTTCCATTCTGACCTTCTGAGGTCAAAGATTCCTACTAGAACTTTTTGTCTTCGCTTGAATGAGCCTAGCCATTCTATTCTATCCTTAATCATTAACAAGGTTGTTTTTGACCACTGAACTAGCACTTATTGAGTGATTTTGTTTATTATGCTATTAATTATAAAATGTAATGCCCAAAAATGAAACTAGGTCAGCTGCGTCTGAGATAGTGAAAACACCACAACTAGTACCAGCAATCATACCACAATCAGAGTCACTTAGATTATGGGTTTTGCTTTGTCTAATGTCTGGTCAAAGAACATCTAAACCCCTAGATCATGTCTACATGTTTGATGTATAAAATCATTGCTACAAGAATGGATGTTTGGTGGAGAAGGCTGTTTACGTTAACAAGCATGTGTACCAAATGAGGGTACACTTTGCCAATTTGCATTCAGATGATTAGTGAGCAGGTTCAGTTTGGATCTTCAGGAAAACCTATACAAAGAGATGAGTAAAACAGTGCTAACTTATTGTTTTAAACGTTGCATCTTGAAAAAGGTGCTCCTTAGCCCACTAAACAACATTAAGACTTCTTCATAATATTTATTTTTAAATACTGCTTTTCATAATACATTAACTTTGAACAATGCATAGTTTGCCAAAAACATTTCAGGTCATCCCTCTTTCTAAAACTGCTTTTTCAAGTGCAGGGTTGTTGACAGTCGGAAGCCCACCTTGACATTGGGCTTGATAGGTGAGACGAGAGACATAGTCAAAAAGAAATAGTAAAATCCAAAAGTAACATTTAGTGTAATACTATATGACACATGAGGTTAAAATCATCATGCTTTTTATCAAAAATCTAAGTCAGAAGAAAATCAGTCAGCTAGCTGCCCTGCTTCTCTCTGTGCAAACTATAAGGCGTATTCAGAACCTTTCAAGCCAATCATCCAGGTTTTGGAGTTGGAAGGATTTCGGTTTGAGATTAGTTGATAATGGTGCAATTTCTGCCGTCTACTGTTAATGTGTGACAGTAAGAGATTGATTTTCTGATGGTTGAGTAAGCATCCACTACACTGAGAAAAGAATTAAATGACATACAGCTGATGGCCTTGATACTTAAAGTGATGCAGTTCAGGTTTAGGTTTTATTTGCTGTATGCACTGCTTTCTTCACATTAAAATTATTATTTATGAATGATAACTCAACATGTATATAATGTACAGTATATAAAATCTAAAAATAGTACAATATAAAAACATGTACAATAATAGTTAAACAGCAGGTTAAAGAAATTTGTTTCTAAACCTGCTAGTCTGAGCTTTAAAGCAGTGCTTTCACTCTGTCCATATAGAGAGGCTAAAAAGTTTATGGTCAGATTGGTTTGAATCCTTCGTTATCATCACACTTTGGTGTAGATCTGTACTGTTGATGGGACATCCATTAGCTTGGGGCTGATATCACAGTTGTTTTCTTGGCCTTCCCTCCAATTCAGAGGAATGGGAAGCTGGAGCTTAAAACAGCAAAATGGCATAGAGCAGTCCTGGAAATACAGTAGGTCTAGCCAATTGTAGGACTATTTCAAATGCACACACACACACATACACAGTTTAGAGTAACCAGTTAACTAAATCAACATTTATTGTTGGAGAAAAACTGGAGTAGGCATAGAAAAACCTAGACAGATTCAGGGAAAACATACAAACCTTACACAGACAACCTCAAGGCATAGTATTCGAATCCAGAATAGTGAATCTGTAAGAGAAGCATCACTACAAACTATATAAACTGTGTCAAGCTATATATATTGTGTCATGCTCTACTGTATTTAATGTATGTTGTTGTATTTATTGTCACTTTATTCAATAGTTAGTGGTAGATATGTAAGTAAAAATGGCATTGCATTGAAAGCATAATTTGGACTTGAAAACTGGATAAAAATGCAGGTGGATTTGGGAGAATGGGCAGACTCCACATAATAATAATAATTCTTTGCATTTATATAGCTCTTTTCTCACTGCTCAAAGTGCTCAGCAATTGTAGGTTAAGGGCCTTGCTCAAGGGCCCAACAGAGCAGAGTCCCTTTTGGCATTTACGGGATTCGAACTGGAAACCTTCCAATTGCCAATGCACATCCCTAGCCTCAGAGCTACCACTCCGCCTCCACCATCCACAATTATGGTGTTCCTGTAAGGTGTAGCACTAACTATGATATATGTTTAAATTAATTGTTGCCTTAAAGTGTACTTAAGTGCATTAGTTATCTGAGTAAGATTGCTTAAAATGACTGCTGGTTTTCCTGCATATGTTGTTCTGTTTAATTTATAAAGCATGGCAAGATGGCACACTGCAGTCTCATGGAGCTGGTGCTCTGGGTTCTAATCCCATGCTATGTCATTGCCTGTGTCACTGTGGATTTGTTTCTAAGGTTACTCCAATTTTGTACCTACACCCCCAAAGATGAGTAGATTTTGTAAACCTACCATAGGCTATGGTGACTTAAATTTACCCTAAGCATGGTGTGTGCATGAAGAGGACCTGCTAAGGGCCAGTGCCATGTCCAGGTTTGGTTCCTGTCATGAACCAGATGCTGCTGGGATAGGCTCTAAATACTCTCTAACACTGAATTGGATGAAATGGGTCTGAGAATTTTATTTAAATGCTAGTTTACAATTCAAGTATGGTGTTCTAGTTTTTTCAATTTTCTTTTCACAAAGAATTTATAAAATTACCTGGAAATAAAAGCAATTAGTGCTATTGTCTGAGTGATGTTACTTGAAGCTGCAAAACTAGCATCTAATCCTCAATGACATGTCTTTCAAAAGGCAATCTGTTTTTCACCCACAAATTGAATCAAGCTTAAATCACAGAAAGAAAGCCCATGAGAATTAAAGAAACCTGTACTTCCCAGGGTTCACATATTGCAGATTGTGTGGTCCAGCACTGGGAGGTGTGTATCAGGTAGACACAAGTTAATTTGATGTTGAAGATGTACAGAAGAGGGACCTGTGCATTTCACATTGCATGTTTTGGTAGTGTCTTGCGTCTTGGAGTAATGAAGTCAGATTCATAATGGAAACCCTAAATATGACAAGAAGCTTAAAAAATTATTTTACTTATTTGTTTATTTTTATTCATTTTTAAGAAACTAGCCTTAGTGAGTGTCAATCAAGTACATCATGTGAATCTGGGAGATGTCTGAATAGTTAGTGTTTTTGAAAAGAAGCTGCGGGACTTACAATTATTTTTTATCGTTTCAAAAATGTATTTGGCTTTGTTTAAAAGGTCTATTCTATAGCCACATTGTCAGGTGTACATTTCAGAAACTATACATGGGATAAGGAAGGAAAGTAAATCAAATGATTAAGCCAGCCTTGCACATGTACCTAGTGTAAGAATGCAACAAAGAATACAAAGTGTTCTGAATATAAATGGAATTGTAGAATTTCTGTTTCAATTGCTGGAGTCTTGCTTTTAGTTGTGCGAAGAAAGAAAAAAAAAAACAGTAATGTAACAATGAGAGGTTTTCAGTGATCAGTACAGCTAAGAGGCCCTTTGATTTAATTTCCTGGCTCACAGAAATACTATTCACTTCTTTCAGACCTTAAACCTCAGTGCTGGTGGGAGCCATGGCCCTCCTCTGTTTTGACCCTTGTGTGGCGCAGGTGGAATTAGGACTAAAAGACAAATGTAAGGGAGGAAAGCGCTTTTGTGAAGGAAATGAATGCTAGAGAAGGTGGAGCTTTTATTCTTTTTTTTAAAAAACATAACAATATATAGTCTTAAGGACTGCTTCTCACAGATTCCTGGCATTGATAAATTGCCTGTCATTTAGTTCATCCAGTGCACACAGTCTGTCAAAGAGACATTTGTCATTTTCATGGAAAAAAATTTGACCAGTATCCATTAGAGCTCTTTCCACGGAAAAATACATGTTTAAAGATTTAACCCAGGACAAAGGTTAATGAAAACATGTGACTTTGTCTTATTTCAGAAGGGGTTCTTTGTTCTTGGGGCACTCTGCTTTCTTGCTACATTTTGGTTTTTTTCTTTTTATTTTAAAACAGATATAATTGTCTCCAAGATTGAAAGTTCTGATTTTAAAACCAAACACAAAGGTTAAATGAGTTCTCAGAGTTAGTGAATTTTTTACAGAATATACTCTTCTGCACCATCTGTGCAGTGTATGAGAGTTTCTGGTTTACTTCATAATGTACAAAATCTTTTCTGTCACAACAAAATCACACATGCACACACATAATATACAGTATCTGGTAGCTACCTAATTGAATCTTATATTTATATTGTGTTCATGATTAGTTTACCCCTTTGCCTGAAAATATTTTTTGTGCTTTTGCATAAATAAGAATGTCTGTCAAAAGTATTCAGACCTTTGACCATTTCTGTCATATAACTGTAAAAGAAAGCCAGCCAGCCAGCCATTATCGAACCCACTATATCCGAACTACAGGATCACGGGGGTCTGCTGGAGCCAATCCCAGCCAACGCAGGGCGCAAGGCAGGAAACAAACCCCGAGCAGGGTGCCAACCCACCACAGGGCGCACACACACACACACCAAGCACACACTTGGGACAATTTAGAATCCTACACTGAAATATTGATCTGTGTTATATTTTTATCCACAAGCACTGAAACTCAGTTATTTTTTAAAATAAATGTATTTTTTATATGTTACCTACCTAATGTAATTTGTAGTGTGGCAGGGGAAAAAGTTTAATGTCATGTTTTAGTGGAGAATTGACATAACAAAGATTCAAATTAAACAGAGCCCAACGGTGATCAGCTCTGTTCAAACAATGTAAAAAACACCCCTGGAAAAAAGAAAAAAAATTCTCACAGAACTTTTTGCAAAACATTTTTGTTATTCATGAAAAGATTTGTACATTTTTGCTAAAATATTATAAACAATTAATTCTGGAAAACTAAGCTTTGAAGATCAATAAGAAAGATATTTTTCTCACAATACTGTGTACCTGACTTGAAGGCAGGATTCTTAACCAATGAATGAGGGGGGAATAGGTCAAACTTGTCTATAAACAATCATATTAAAAATGACATTTTTGGATTGAGTGTTCCTTTAATGTGGCATTTTTTAATGTAAAAATATATTTGCATGAGTATTCAGTCCTTGTGTTGGTAACACTTTAGTTTCAGAACTGCAAAAATCCATCTATTGTTCATTTACTCTTATATAACGATCTTAAGAAAGGCTATTTTTGGTGTTAATGGCACAAAACATTCATTTTTACAATGTGGCCTACTAAAATAATGTCACTTTGGAAAAGTGAGAAGTGTGTTAAGTGAGACGTATTTTTCTTGTAAATGCATGCTTCAGTATACAACCTGTGAGTCATTCATATTCATAAGTTATTTTTCCACAATGTCAAATGCCACAATGCACATAGATGAATAACCGCTTAACTGATGCTTTTTAAGGTGTCATTAATGCCAAAAGAAGCCTTTGTTAAGGTCTTGATACATAAGAGTAAATGAGTAATAAATGCATTTCTTACACAGCAAGCTTACAGTGAAGCATGGGGATAATAGCCTTATGCTGTGGAACTGATTTTCATGAGCAGGAGCAAGGCATCTGATTAAAATAAAAGGAAAAGTAGATGGTGGAAGGATAATGGTCCCTATAACAAGGTCATATTAACCATGAAGTCACCTGAACACCAGCAAGACCAAGGAACTGGTAGTGGATTTTAGGAGGCCCAGGCCCCTCATGGACCCGTGATCATCAGAGGAGACTGTGTGCAGAGGGTGCAGACCTATAAATACTTGGGAGTGCAGCTGGATGACAAATTGGACTGGACTGCCAATACTGATGCTCTGTGTAAGAGAGGTCAGAGCTGACTATACTTCCTTAGAAGGTTGGTGTCCCTCAACATCTGCAGTAAGATGCTGCAGATGTTCTACCTGATGGTTGTGGCGAGTGCCCTCTTCTACGCGGTGGTGTGCTGGGGAGGCAGCATAAAGATGAAGGATGCCTCACACCTGGACAAACTTGTTAGGAAGGCAGGCTCTATTGTAGGAATGAAGCTGGACAGTTTAACATCTGTGGCAGAGCGATGGGCGCTAAGCAACCTCTTGTCAATCATGCATCCACTGAACAGTGTCATCTCCAGGTAGAGGAGTAGCTTCAGTGACAGTCCTGCTCCACTGACAGACTGAGGAGATCGTTCCTCCCCCACACTATGTGACTCTTCAGTTCAGTTCCAAACGGTGGTAAACACTAACATTATTCAAAGTTATTGTCTGTTTTTACATGCATTTTCATTACTCTTTAATTTAATATTGTTTTTTGTATCAGTATACTGCTGCTGGATTATGTGAATTTCCCCTTGGGATTAATAAAGTATCTATCTATCTATCTATCTAAAGGACAGAAAGTGAACATCTTACCTTGGCCCAGTTAAAGCCCTGGTATCAATCTAATTGGAAATCTGGAGACAATTTGAAAAACGTAGTGTGCAGACAGTCATTATCTGCCTGACCTAGAGAAAATCTGCATTGAAGATTGAGCCGAGATTACTTCCAAGATCTGGAATTCTTACTTCAATTTAAACTGTTATTTAAACCTCTTTGTGACGTTCTACTTTGTCTTCTATCTTGGACCTACTAGGTTTTCAAGTCCATCTGGTCTGGGATGATTATTACTTTCCCTTATTTCACCAAGTACTAATTTCCATTTGACATGTCATCTATAACGTATACAATTGTTGTCCTGATAAAATGTATAATACCTGAGAGAGCAGGAAGTGTGTCTGCCAAAATCATTCACATGACTGAGAGGTTAGATGACCGTAGTCTTGTTTGAAAATTGTTTTAAGCAGGGCGTGACTTGAAAGAATCTAATGGCAAAAGTTACCGTCTCGCGAGTCTTCATTCCAAAAAGTCTCTTCAAAAAGTCTTGTCTCGTCCCAAAATTTTTTTATTATACTAGAGAGATAATTGAACATAGTATGTACTGTATGTAAATTTAAGAAATGATAATTTTAAGCTTCATTATTTATTACTCCTTCCAGTAGTGTCCACATATGTTTACTCAAGGTGCTCCCACTGTCCAAAGATGTACAGATTAAGACAACGGGTAATGCTAAATAGACCCCTGATGAATGTTTATATCTGTGTTCACCCTGCTGCCACATTCAAGGATTGTTCCTGCCTTGCACACCCCGTGCTTGCTGAGATAGGCTGTAGCTCCCCCATGACTCTGTTCTGGTTAAGCAGGTTTAGAAAATGGATG
This sequence comes from Polypterus senegalus, assembly GCF_016835505.1. Classification (NCBI taxonomy): domain Eukaryota; kingdom Metazoa; phylum Chordata; class Cladistia; order Polypteriformes; family Polypteridae; genus Polypterus; species Polypterus senegalus. The sequence goes on along the minus strand of NC_053161.1, from coordinate 30,814,302 downwards.
GATGTAAATATAGATGATTTATGACTCATTTATTTTATGTTTACATTGTTTCAGAAACCGGCAAACGCAGGAAAAAAGAACAAAGTGACAAAAATAACAAAATGAAAAGTAGAACAGAATAAAGAAAAATTCATCTGTTCATTCCTTCATTTTCCAGTTCAGGGTTGCAGTGAGCCACTGATCATTCTTCAGCAGTACAGAGTTCTGTTACAGAGCTGACCCTTAATAGGAAGAAACAGCCTTAAAAAGCATTTTGATGTTGTTGCTTATTGATATCTTTCTGTGCACATCTGTTGCCATCTCTGATTTTATGTGGAGATTACATATTCTGCACATACTTATTTTAATTTTTTTTATTTTTCTCCCAAATACCAAAGATGCTCAATTCCAAGTCTGCACGTGTAGTGATGGAAAGGCATATTTCTGGTATTTTTATTTTTCTCAGTGTTACCCAAAAAGGATGATTCATTATTGCAATATCCAAAGTAGAAGCCTAAGCTGGCAGCACTGGGCACAAGGTATGAACAAGCCCTACAGGAGTAGCCAGTTCCTGTTATTTTCAAAATCACAAAACAAGGTAGTCTGTAGTATAATGGGATATCTATGCAAAATTATTGTTGATGTGTACAGTCCCCTCCAAAAGTATTGGAATAGCAAGGCCAATTAATTTGTTTTTGCTGTGCACTGAAGATATGTATGTGTAAGATCAGACAATGAATATCAAATCAAGAGATCTGCTCGAGTGCATGGGTCATATGCTTGATGCAGTTATTGTGATCAAGGGATATGCAACCCAAAGTTATGTATTTTTGACTTTAATTTGGTTGAAAACATTCTGTTCCAACACTTTTGCTCTCTTGATAAACTGGGTGGTTTGATGCAAAATGTGCTCTGTTCTATGCCATTTAACATATCTAGATATAACTACCACAAAATAAAAGGTGAAACTGATCTCTCTTTTCATATTCATCTTTTGATCTCGTATACGAATGTCTTCAGTGCACAGCAAAAACAAATTCATTGACCTTGCTGTTTCAGTACTTTTGAAGGAGATTGTACAGTATATAGTAGAACCAACCTGTCATACACTTTAGGTAATAGCCCACAGTTTTTTTTTTTAACATGGCAGGCTTGTGCATGAGCCCTAGACATACACGGGTGAGTTTTTAGCTACTACAAAAAAATCCATTTTAAGCTCCTCGGAGCTGGTTAATCTAACAAATGAATGTTCTAATGGGCGGCACGGTGGTGCAGTGGTAGCGCTGCTGCCTCGCAGTTGGGAGTCCCGGGTTCGCTTCCCGGGTCCTCCCTGCGTGGAGTTTGCATGTTCTCCCCGTGTCTGCGTCGGTTTCCTCCGGGCGCTCCGGTTTCCTCCCACAGTCCAAAGACATGCAGGTTAGGTGGATTGGCGATTCTAAATTGTGTTTGTGTGTGTGTCCTGCGGTGGGTTGGCACCCTGCCCGGGATTGGTTCCTGCCTTGTGCCCTGTGTTGGCTGGGATTGGCTCCAGCAGACCCGTGCATGAGTTGCAGTACCAGTAAAAAGTCGGGGGGCACAATGTGATAAAAGTTGGAATGTGACGTCGGAGTCTCTGTTTACTATCTACTTGTGACAGAAAGTCGCTGTGCAGATACGGGATCGATGTACGCGCTTCAATGTTTGATGAATGGTTTAATGTAATGAAGCAAAATGCCGACATACAGATGCAATTGTGGTGCTTTTATATTCAAGCGTCGCATATTCCCGATCGTAATGACATGATATATATTTTAAAAGTCTCACATACAATCTTTTGTGCCGTCTTTTTTTTTCTGAGGCTTCCTCCTGACCTGACAGTAGCGGCAAACAGCAATAGATCACCACACAGATCACATTAAATGTATGATATTCCAACTCTCTGCACATTTAGAATCCTTAGATTTATACTTGATATCACTTTCATGATGAAATGCATTAAAGTATGTATGCCACATTTTTCAGATAAATTGTTAATTTCGTTTAAATAATGAATACTGTTAATAATTACACACATGGGGGTGACACGGTGGTGAAGCAGTAGCACTGCTGTCTCACAGGGAGTCACGTTGCTGGTATTCCCTGCCTGCAGTTTACATGTTCTCCTGCTGGGTTTCCACAGTGTGCTCCGGTTTCCTTCCAAACATATGCAGATTTGGTGACACTAAAATGATGCTAGTGTATGCGAGTGATTGTATTCACCTTGCGATTAGCTGATGCCTTATCCAGGGATTGTTTCTGTCTCGTGCCCAATGCTTGCTGGAATGGACACATCCCTGGATCAATTTATTTAATCATTAAACATCCTTTTCAGGGCAGCACTGTGGCACAGTGGTAGCGCTGCTGCCTCGCAGTAAGGAGACCTGGGTTTGCTTCACAGGTCCTCCCTCCCTGCGTGGAGTTTGCATGTTCTCCCCGTGTCTGTGTGGGTTTTCTCCCACAGGCCAAAGCCATGCAGGATAGGTGCATTGGCGATCCTAAATTGTCCCTAGTGTGTGCTTGGTGTGTGTGTATGTGTGTGTGTGCCCTCTGGTGGGCTGGTGCCCTGCCCGGGGTTTGTTCCTGCCTTGCACCCTGTGCTGGCTGGGACTGCCAAGAGCAGACCCCCATGACCCTGTGTTAGGATATAGCGGGTTGGAAAATGACTGACATCCTTTTCATAGATATTTCGGTAAAGTGTCATCAGAATGCAATGGGTGTTTCAGGCAATTCACAATACAGCGAAACCAAACCAGTTCTCACCGTGATAATATCTTGCACTGCCACTTGGTGGAATCATCCAGATTTACGTAAAGTACGCTTGCAAGTATAAACAGTAAAACGCTTGCATAGCAAGAGTGTCCACTGGAGCATGCGTTGTGTTGCATGAAGTATAAACCTGGCCTTACTTGCTAAAAATTTCTATTAATGTTGTTTTCACTAAAATACCATATTCCTTTTATTTCCTTATTCAGTTATCTTAATTTAGTTAAGAACAGTTAAAGATCTGAGAATATGGGCTTTACCAAGCAGAATTTGAGTGACAGTCCATGTAGTGTAGTGCTTTTTTTGAAAAGTTTTTACACAGTAATTTTTGATTATTTGTAAACCTTTACTCTGGTGAGTACTTTTCCTGTGGTTGCCACTATATCGTATTTCTTTGCTTGGCTATTGCAACGTTATTTACATTTGTTATGCCTGTTAGATAGATAGATAAATAAGTAGACAGATCTTTATTTGTTCCCAGGGGGAGATTTGGCTTTTTGCAGAAGTTCTTTAAATAAATACATAGATAGATAAATAAACACATACACTTTGGTGAAAATTTTAAAGAAAGAAAAGTTCCGACTGGGCTGTCCCAGTAAAAGTGTAGCATTACGTTGACGTATTGCTGTTGGAATAAAGGAGCCCCAGTAGCGTGTCTTTATACTCTTCTGATAAACAATTTGTTGGCTAAAAGTCCTCATTATTAGTGTGTCAGAGAGATGTACAGATTGTTCATAATGGCAGTCAGTTTAGCTTTAATTCTCACCTTCGCTATGACATCCAGGGGCTCCAGAGTGCATCCTATTTTTAAGCTTGCCTTTTTAATCAGCCTGTTTATTTGCTGGACCTCTCTTGTAGTGAGTGATGTTACCAGCCCAGGAAACCAAAGCATATAAAATCACCCTAGACATCATAAAGTTATAGAAAATGTGAAGGAAGTCACTTCCCACATTAAAAGAAGACAGTCCCCTAAGGAAAAAGAGCCTGCCTTTCCTTTTTATATAGTTTAATACAGCCCTGAGATTATTTAACATGCATGTCATTACACTCTACCTCTGTTAAATGGCAGCACATAGCAGGATGGATCCGATTGTTAAATCTCTTGCTAAAGTAACCTTCACCTTCTTTACTTATGTTTTAGCAGATGCTGAAAGGTGCTTCCATGAATATTATAGTATTATAGACAACAACGATTTTCTGTTTTGGTACACAGTCTCCTAAAGTGAATTTTGGTTATTTCAACACTGGTTTGCTTTGTGATAATGTTCCATTTTCTCCAAAGAATATTTAATACATTTTTTGGCTTTTTTAGGCTTGACTACAACCATAAGCACCTGTTGTCACCTGGGTGTTAATTACATACATTGTTGCATTTATTGCACTGTGGTGGGAATACCAAAGTGAAGCAAAGCATGCTCTACATTACCACTTTACTGAAAAACTGAATAAGTTGTTATTATACATGGTGGTATTTAGCTTCATTGGTCAGTTAAAGTTAAATGTTACTAACAAGTGTCTGTATTCAATTTTATGTAATAGTATAGTTTATATAATTAACATCTCCTTGATCCATCCCTCCATCCCTTTTTTTAGACCCACATATTTAGACAATATGGCACAGAATTTGAGCCTAACCTGGCAGCAATAGGTGCATGTCCTGTAGCAACACTAGACAGGAGGCCACTCCCTCGGATAACACATCCATGCACCCAGCCAAATTTACTTTTACTAGCATGAGTTGGAGACTCCAACTGGACAATCATGTCCTTGAGGTGTGACCAGAAAACTAGAGTACTCAGAGAAAAAATATGTTTGGATAGGAGTGAAGGTGCAAACTCCATATAGATAGTGACTGAGCAGACAACACAACCTAGGTTTCTGAACGTAGAAGGTAATAGCACTATGTCATCAGTATTGGTTGACAAAAGCATAAAATTACTTGGAAAATTACATTAAAGAGCAGAAAAGATGTTAAAGTTATGTTGTCTGAGTCATAACCATCTAATATATTTTTAGATTGGCATAACGTGAGCATAGCTGCAAATCCTTGCTGACTCAGTATAGAATAATAACTACAGCAACCACAGTGGAACCAATGGCCTGGTGGCTTAACCAAAAAAAAAAAAAAAACATGACATAACAATACTACATAAGTTTGTTTGAATAGAAGCTTGCTGATTATCAGCAGTATTTAAAAGCCCAGGAAGGATTACAAAAGAATGGGTATTTTTTCAGCACAGTGCTAGAAGCATAGGTTTTTGAATAGATTGACCTTTACTAATAAAAGAACTGATGCTATTTATTTTTGCAGCTTTCTTTCATTGTACAGCATGGACTGGAAAGGGGGGGGGCAGCAGTTGTTATTGTACATACTGTACCTTTTACAGAAACCATTTAGAACCTTGCATCTTTCAATGACTTGTATTATTACAAAGACAAAGGCACCAAAAGTCATTGTTACTGTGCTTATAGTGAGTGTGAAAAGGCAGGGTGTGAATTGTGTAATTTGGTGTAAAAATACAATAAAGACTTCAAATAAAGTCACATTTTTGATTTATCATGTAGCATTCTTTAATGCCCCCTCCAGCAATTATGGTGTCTGTTACAGCTATTTTTTAAATTTTAATATTTTTCTCTTTGTGATGTAGACTATTTAGTGAGCTTTTTAAGAACATCAAATAGTATTTTCCCCTTAGTCGTCTATTATTAATAGGGTTGTCAGCCTTCCCAATATTTATTATTTCATATTATGTGCATACATTTCCAAATGATAATGTTTTAGCCTTTTTAAAAGGTCATATTTATATCTAGCTTGAGAAATATGAGCAAAAGAACAAAAGAGTGAGTTTTGGTTGGCAATCTTGATAAAATATAAACTAGCAGTACACCTAAATTAGATAAATCTGACAACTAGGAAAAGTGTTTATATATATATATATATACTGTATATACACATAATAAATAATTATATATATGTATAATATTTTTTATATATATTATATAATAATAATTTCTTCTCCTTGAGGCACAATTCATCAAAATCACATGTGTGCACTTTTGTGTGCCTGGATATTAGAATGAAATCATAGGATGGCCTAAAATAACAATTGAAGTAATAAGCCGGGATATCATTCAAATGTCAGTTAGCAATCAGAAGTGTACGTCGTTTAATGCAACACCAAAAAATGTGGGTTCTGTACTTTAATTTATAGAATGGATGTGGCTTGCCATTGCCCTGTGCTTGATTGAATTCAAGATTGAAGAGTATGGACTTTTTGACTGTGCTTCAGTTGTAGACAATGACCTTCAGATAATTTGAAATGTGGGAAGATCATCTACTTGATTTGAACTGTGTAAGTGTGCTTGAATATCATTTTAACCCTTCTCTCTGCTATTGAGTTCTAAATTCTTAATTTTCTGTATTATGGAGTGTGAAATGAAATTAACTTTGGAATGAAAGGAACAATGGAAATAGTATTTGAACAACATGAGAAACACAAACCTGAATTATATTAGACTGATTTAATTAAACTTTGCACTACTAACTTCAGTCTCCTCAAATAAAGAAGATGATGAAAATAACAGCATATGGTTTTCAGTGAATCTTATTTGACCAGAGTAGCATGAAATTAGGCACCTGATTTGCCTTGGGCAAGTTTAAAATAAGGCAGCTTTTTTTTTTTTTTAAACATACATTGTCTCCTGTTTAGCAAGAAATACAGTATATAGTTTCGGATAACAGAATTTATTTTTCTTACTTCTGGACTTTTTCATGGTTTTTATTTTTGATGCAATTTTATACCTAGTTTTGGTAAGTATCTAATTTTTTAATGAAGTGCATGATCCATGTTATGTTATTATATCCATTTCAGGGTTTGTTAATTACCTATATATTCCTTATGGTTTATTAGTAATTCATTTTATATTTTGTTATACAGAATGTTCCCCTTTTTTTGTTAAAATGTGTAATCCTTAAATGATTAATCATGCGGTGTTAACATAGTAGCTAAAGGTTTTTAAGGTTTAAACTGCAAAGGTTCCAGCTGTATCACTCCATAGTGGTCTGTCATTTGGATTGTGTCTCTGAGCAAGTTCCTTAATCGCCCAGATCAGGTGAAACAACCTTTTGGTGCTATCTGTGGAATAATGCAATATTAAGTTAAGTCAGTTTATTTGTTTATAGAGTAACATTGTCAACTTGTGTAAGACTTGTGTAAGGAATATTTTTAAAGATAAAACCATAACAGCAGTAGATTTTTTTGTTTAATTTTCTAGTTTAATTGAATCCTTACTTTGCTCTCTGACTTTGATTATTATTAAAGCCTTGGTTTTGGTGAAATATAGCACAGACTTTTGGATTCAGAATCTATGCCTGGCTTGGCTTTTGATAACGTTTCATCTTCTGGACATACAATCTTTTCTTGCTTGGCCCTGTACAGGCAATAACATTTAGATTGGTAGCACAATATCCAAGATCAGAGATAAGTGAGACTGTGTAGCCCTTTTAATTAAGGCTACTGCTGGAGAATCCTGGCCACATAAGACCTATATGAGACTCAGACTCCGGGGTTTGCCAGAGAACACTGTGACATGGTAGCCCTCTTGACTATATAGTGCAACCTCTGTCCCATACCTTTATCTAGATATGAAGTGGTTTCCATGTGTTAAGGAACCAAATGGATCCAATGTTGGCTGAGAGGTTGGAGCAAAGGCTCACTGGTTGTTATGATCTGCTAATTTTTGTTAACTTTTCCTGCGCTCAGCACACTTCTTTTGCAGACTTTTTTAACCATTATCTTACAACAACAATAACATAATTTATTCATATAGCACATTTTCATGCAAACAATGTAGTTCAAAGTACTACTTTACAAGAAGTTAAAGAGAAACTTACAAGAAAAGAAACAACAAATAAGATTTGTTAAACATCTTAAAGATTAATGGACAGCTGGGGCTTATAGAGCTATTCTTTGCAAGGTTTATTTTGATTTAAAATTTAGTTTTTCATTTTTATTAACATATTTTTGCTGTTCCCATCCTGTCATTTTGTGTTCCATGGGCTCTGCCATTTAAAGACTTGGAGTAGTCTTTTTTTATTAGCAACAAAGTTACTCACAATGGGGGCCTCATGCATAATGCCGTGCATAGAATTCACAGTAAAACATGGCGTAAGGACAAAAGCAGAAATGTTCGTGTGCACAAAAAAACCCAGATGCATAAATCTATGCATTTGCCAACTTCCACGTTCTTCCGCTCCATCAATCCCAGTCAGCATGAAAAGTAATGCATGTTATTAAGCATTGAAACGCGGTGGCGCAGTGATAGTAACGAGCTGGCGCCCTGACCAGTGATTGTTCCTGCCTCCCACAAGATGCTTGCTGCACCGTGCATGACCTTCGATGAAATAATTGATTGCAGCTATACTGTCTCTTTTTTGAAATATACTAACCCCCGATTCCTGTCCTTCCTTTTCTTTCTCCAAGTAACCAATCTTGAATCAGCTCTGCAGCACAATCTGCTCTGTAATAGATGTTAAATCATTTGTAAGCTTAGAACGTTGATTCTTCCCAACATTTAAGGAACAATGAAATATCTTCATAGTACATGTTTAATTATTCCATCCATCTATCCATCCAGGGTCATGACATGCCATAAACTAATAAAAAATATGCGGTTAATTTCAGTGTATTTGATAATGCAGCGTCAGGCATGTGGATCTAACAAAGAAAGAGAAACCACACTTGAACAAAAGCACTGCTTTGACTCTGGGTGCTGCCAGTTTGCAAAATAGAGTGGAGAACTTGCATACGGCAAGCATTTAGCTGGCGTGAAAATGTGTGTGGCTTTACGCCAAGTTTATACATCACGATGTGAGCGCGGAAACAGGCTTACGCAACATTTTTGTGCGTATGCACTGTTTATACATGAGGCCCCAGGTCACTGGTATATACAATTGGTCAGCACCACTGTTTGGTTTGTTTAATAGCACTCCAGAAAAAGGGGGGGAAATGGCTTAGGGGAAAGTCTTCTGACAACAATTTTTGGTTAGTTTTTTGACAGTTTAATTTGTTTAGTGCAGATCTGCTTGCTTTTGAAACCCACTTCTTTTCTAGCTTACATTTCAGTCTAATCTCCTATTTCATATTTCTGCTTAAAATTGTGACACATTTTTTTTTGTTAGAGTGATTTGAGAAACAAAAGGACCTAGAGTCGAAAGCCACAAAAGAGTAGAGAAAGGTGTGCTTTTTGTAAAAAAAAAAGAAAGGTATTATTATTGTTATTCATTTTGCATGAGCTACCACATTTAGTAGACAAAGGATCAAGCTCAGCTCAGATTGTCCATATTGCAGCAGGGTTTTGATTATATTTTATTTACTTTGATGCTTTGAGTTGTCCCTTTTGAGTGTTGTTCCCTAGTATATGTTTAAAACATAAGAGCATAAGAAGTTTTACAAATGAAATCAGACCATTTTACCCATCAGTCTCGTTTGCAAAATTTTTAATGTCATGCTAAATTGAGTGTGAGCTGTTCAAAATATTTCCAACAGTCTTCATCTCTAATCCAGAAAGAATATTGCCTTTGGCCGTTGTGGCTGTTATATCATCACACATTAGTAATTTAAAAGGCAGCAGAATTGCTTAAATGTATGCCTGCTGATTCAGAGTTTCTGGTGGCAGTCACTTCTAGTGAAGTCTTCCAGAAAAGTGCTCTCCCTCTACAACTTGCAGCTTTTCCTCAGCAAAGGTTCGACGAAATTAGCACCTAAATCTACTCGTGTGTTATGTTGCTTGCATCTTCTGTTTGTGGTAGTTAAGTTATCCTTTCCCAATTGAAAATAATTTGTTAAAAATAGTAGCACAAGCTATTGTATTGCTTTAGGACCACATCCACATGCATTAAATTAATTATTTTTAATAACATTTTGATAGTTCATAAGAAATGCTTTCTGCTCATAAATCGCTAAGCATCTGTTTTCCTTTTGTTAAAATGATTGTAATAACTAAAGTGCAAATGCTTTACAACAACCCCAATTAACTTTAAATCACTTTAGAAAAATGCACTAGCAAAGAGAAGGATTATTCACTTATCATGCTAAGCTGTTATATGATTTTGGAAATGCTTAATCCATGTTTTCTTATTTAGATTTTTATCATTGTTTAGTCTGAGAAAGGTACAGAGCATAAGATCCTTAATCAAGAAATAATTTTCTTTGGAAAGGTGAATGGTTGTATGTGTTTCCTGCACATGAATTGTAGCATTAGTCTTGTGTTGTATTTCTTTTAGTGTACTACCAATTAAAAACCTTAATACTGTATTGGCTGCAAAAACTAAAAGAGAAATATTTGCTTTATTTAGTAAAGCATTAGAAGAATGAGCTTCAATACAATTTGCTACAAAACTAACCATAAAACCATATTTTATTTTATAATTTATCACAATGAAACAGAAGAAACAACCTGATCTAATTTTGCGCTATAAGATTTACTGTTCTGTTGCCAGCAGTTTATTTATTTTTTGTTCTTATATGGTTTGAACTCTTGACTTTTATTACCTTTTTATTCAAACACTGGGAGTTGCTATGTGAAAATATTTGCATCATATACAGTTTATTGTATTAAAAAGAAACAATAGATATTTCAAATCTGACTGCATGAATAGACTGACATAGTGTTGATCGTTTACAATAAATATATAATGTGCTTTGGGTAATTGAAACTGATGCCTCTGGCGATTGCATAAAACTGAATGCAGTAGATTGTAAATTTGTATTTTATTTCATTACTGTGCAGTTAATTGTGTAGTACAATCTCTTTAATATTGTCTTCCTCATACAACATAACTCAGATGTTCCCTGAATAATAAACAGCTTAAAGTAGACCCAATTAGTATTTGGTTGATTATAATCTAAGAGACCTAATAATGTTCACAGTTTTCCTCCTCATCAAATCCAAAATAATAAATTGCCTGATATACTGAAATTATGTCCAATCTTGAAGTTGTCTAACCTTGTTTTTATCAAAGATGGAAACCACACTGGCAAATATTTGCAGCTGTAGGCTTTTGTGTGCTAACAAAGAAGTTTAGAAAATGTATTTTTAACTTTAATGTTTAAGTACTGAAAGTACTAAAATTACTCTATTGGATATCAAGAGATCTGCACATGTACTAGTTTCATACAAATCTGACAAAGTTTCAGGTTTAATCAGCTAATTGAAATTATCAATTGTGGTTCAAACTGTAATTCTAATTATCTTACCAGTAGTCACACCTGAAACTATTGTTAGTAATGGTCAGAAAGCCATTCTTTTCCATATCTGGTAGCCATACATGCAGTACCTTGTCCCAAAACTTGCACACAACCATAATGAATAAGATTATGCATTGTTGTTTCTCAATAAACAATAATGTTCTGCTGTTTTTTTTCCACATTTGATTATTTAGTAAACTGTATTCTTCAACCATTGTTACAGCATTAATCTGAATAATCCCTGATGATAAATTCTATATAATATGCTTTTGTAGATCTTGAAGCCATTTAGCCAACTTCATATACTTAGTCAGGTGAATCAGAGTCAGTTGTAAAGGTTATGAAACTATAAAATGATGACTTTGGACATTGAGTGTTATGTACAGTATCGTCATTGAACTGTACTATATAAGATAAAGGAAGAGATCACCTGCAATTTTATTTTTTGTATATTTGGCTTATACCCTTAATGGAGATGTCATACAGTAAAATGGTTCTTTTTGTACAATTCAAGCACAAGTAGGTTAAGTGATGTGCTCAGAGCCACACATTGACATGCTGCTAGAACTGAACCTGCAACTTGTAGTTTTAACTGTTTAGTGCAGTGGTCACTGTGCCAAATCACTCCCTTGAAAACTGGATTACTTGAAATTGTTTAGTGCAGCATTAGTCGCAACAGAGAGGAAGGGCAGATAAAAAGACTGATAAAATTGCAAAACGTTATCATAAGGAAGGAAGGCCAAGATAGCATTTCATTTGGAAAATTAAATTGGAGTTATGCTGTAATGCTTTTTGTTTGAAAATACTGCTGAATACGTTACAACTGAAAGCATATAAATAATGTCTCTGACTGGCAAATATACAGTATGTGATCTACTTCCTGCTCAAATGTTTTGTGCTGGTTTGCATCAGGAACAGTTAAGCTTAAATGAAAAGTAAATATTTCAGTGATTGAAATTTTACTGTTTGCATAATTGATGAAAAAGGATAAAATTCAGCCTTTACTTTGACAAGATTATTCTCAAAATGATAGTACAGAAACAAAACATGCCACTGTACTGTAATCCAGGTAATACTGTAAAATCCTGTCAGTTTTACAGATTAGTTTGAAAGTTTATTAATGAATAATCACAATGTCATGTCAGGCAGATTTTGTCCTTTCTGCATTCAAATATTCTCCTTTTGTATAACATCTTGCATTTTCAGCCTATAACATTACTCTATACATAAGCCAAGCTAATGGTACATTCACCCATTCATTCATTTTCTGGGCCTACTCATTCATTATGGTGAGACGTTTTTGTCCATTCTAGCAACCTGGGCCCAAATCAGGAACCAGCTTTGAGTCAAGAGACAGACAGTTGAATGACACAGTAACATACACACATGCACACGTTCGCACAAATTAAACCAGTTTAGTATGCCTAAATAATGAAACTGTATTGTAAATGTTTGGAATGAAGCCAGAATATTCAGTAATATCAACAATTACTTATATGGCAGATTTTCACACATGAAAGTAAATTGAAGTATTTTATAACAGTAATAACTAAATAGGCTTACAAAAAGAAAGTAGAAAACAAACAAAAGAAAGAAAAAACTACAGAATGGTTATATAGTAAAGGTTAAAGAAAACAGAAAGTGTAATATAATAACAAATACTATGTTCAGATGAGCAGAGAGGAGAACAAAACAAAAACACCACCTGACTGGATGCTAGAGAAAATTAAAGTCTAGTTTGTCCAAGGTAAAAAGACCACCCAGCCCTCCCAGGGCATTCTACAACCCATGAATGTGCCACTTTTGACAGCGTGCTCTTATTGAGCTTTTCATCTCCAAGAATCGCAGTGTACTGTGGCCAGGTGTTAGTGGTACATAGCATGAAGAAAAAAGAAGTGTGTCCAGTGTTTAAAACTGCAAAGAAAATTGCATTTTATGATATGAACTAATCATCACTCCTCCCCAGATTCTTTCACTATAAGGTAATGCTGGTGATGATAGTAATTTCTTAAAAGATCAAGGAAAAGCAGTTATATTGAATTATTTCCTATGTGGCTGTAATGGTGAATTATTCCAGATTTTTGGTTCATAAACACAAAATGCCACCTTGCCAGTTCTTTGATGTCTCACTTTTGGAATATTGAGTAAGCCTGTGTTAGTAAGATTACGATTGTTAATGTATGGGGGATAGATTCAAAAATTGTTCATTGCCTTATTTACAAATAAAAATATTTTAAAATAAATCCTAATAAAAACAGACATCCTGTATAATGAGGCTAGGAGTACAGAGATATGCTTGGTGCTGCGTTTTGAACACATTTCAGCCAAGTTATATCTTTTTTAAGTATTCCAGATAGGAGTGGATTACAGTAATATACATGGATAATTACAAAACCATCCATTACGTTTTCAGCATCTTGCAATAATAAAATCAAGCCAAAATTTTATTTGTCACATATAATTATACACACTATACATTATTTAGTCAAATGCTTAGTTGATAAACTCCAAGACCATGGAATAAGTTAAATATAAAAGGACAAATATTACATGAATTTATCAAAATATTAAAAACCATTCTGTTAAATGACAATATTTTGCATTGTATTAAAATGATAAACATATGTAATAAAATGGGTAATGACAAACAAATAAATAATAACCTGAATAATTTAAGAGTTAACAATAGGGCATTGTGTAGTTCTAGACAACTTCCTCATTTCAGAAACTGATGGACTGTGAGAAAATGGTCTTCCTCTAAACTGGACTTTAGGGAGCAGCAGCATTTACCCAACCTCAGCACATAAATGAGGCTGTCATTGGGGTGGCTGCTGTCTTTGATAATTTTCTTTGCCCTGGTCCAACATCATTTGGTATAGATATCCTGGAAGTTGGAGAATGCACATCCAGTGACGTTTTCAGGTGACCACACCACTCGCTGAAGACACTTGCGGTCCCACTGTGTGCTACCTCCAATCCAGGCAGTATTACTTGCTGTCAGGATACTTTCAATGACGGATATGTAGAAGTTCATTAGTAATTGAGAGGGCAGCCGGAAATTTCTGAGGTGGCACAGGTGTTGCAGTGCCTTCTTCACCAAGGTGTCGATGTGCATGGACCAGTCAAGTCCTCTGTGATATTCACATCAAGATATCTAAAAATGTCCTCCTTCACCATCTGAGTGCTGTTGATTCTGGGGAGGTAGCAGTGTCTCTGGTATTGTCTCTCACAGTCTACAAGTCACCTCCTTTGTCTTACTGACAATCAAGAGAAGACTCTCCAGTTCACCCACACTTTGTCATCAGTGGTATAAGAGATGCAAATCATGCAGTGTTTCCATAACCACATTCTTAGTAATATGTTTTTATATGGAGATGTAGATACAGTGAGACCATACAATCTCTAAGCACATTATGTCCAAGTTGGAATTCAAAGAGTTATGTTGTGCTATTAACTAGCTAGCCTTACACTATTTAAGAAGAACATTAAGTAAACTATGCTGCATACATAGCAGTTCAAAAAATGCTAATAATTCTAATATACATATGTTTGGTATGGGCAAAAAGCCTAAGTGCCCAGAGAAAATACATTCAGACCTATTGGAAACCAAGTGATTGTGCATGTTTGTGTGTGTCGATGTAAACACAATAACTTGAGTACGCTTTCACTTAGGTCAACCAAATTTTGCATACAAGTATAAGGTACAAGACATAGATTTCTATCAACCTTTGGGCTATTTCTGCTGACCAGAAGTGGTACTTTACCTTTTATTAATGCAGCTGCAAATTCTGATTTATTGAACTTTACCTGTATAATAATTGTTCAATATATTATTAATTTGATTTAATTTGCTGTTGATAGTTCTTTAATGTACATAATATAAAAACATAATCATTGTCTTGCGGTTTACTCCTCAAATATCCATCCCCATATCTCAATATACGAGAAAGTCTAGGGGAGACCACTCCTGTTTTTTTTTTCCATTCTGTATTTACACGTAAAACACAAGACATCAGAGGGACAGATCTCTTCTCTGTTTACAAGGTTCAAAACATGCATGTTCCCTATTCCTCATTATTGCATTGTATGTATTTTTCTTCCAGCTGGGCATTCATTAGTTCTCCGCTCTCATGAACACAGAGCCCATCTGTATGACTGAAGAAAAAACCAAACCTGTTTTATTTTATCTGAGTGAGTTGTAGGCTAGTTGCTGTCAGTCGTTAGGTATGTCACATTAGATCATTGAATTCATGAGATTGTCACTAAGATTATATAAATGAAGGCTACAGCTGAAAATGTTGCTAATGAAAAGTTTCCTAAAGTGACATGGCCCTAAGCTGCTTGCAGCTTTATTAATACTAATTCATAAGACCCCGCTGTCTTTATTATTGTCTGAGGAAGTACTATACAATAGTTATTTACTAATATCAGTAAGTGATTTATACATTAAATGTATCAAATGTAGAATAAAATTTGACAGTATAAGGAATGGCATTGAAACATCTGGCAGAACAATTTAAACCTTGCAAATGCTATTATCTCCCTTAATCTAATTTCCTCAACCAGTCAAAATTTCCTTTAAAACTTTTTAACTTAAGTTAAAGGTCATAAGCTTCTTCCCTAGCAGAGCACTGTTTGCATATTCTTTAAATTGCAAAAATGGCATAAGCAATCACTTCATATTCGAGAGTTATGACCCATGTTAAAGGTCAAAAATCTTCAATTAACTTAAAAAGCTTTCTTTCTCTGTATTGTTTAGATGTATTTTATGAGAAAGATGCCAGATTAAAACATGACATGTTTGTATTAAGCTTTTCTTAAAAAAGAAAAAAAAAACAGGAGACTATATTTAATAGGTCAGTATTTGTGCGGAAAGAAACATTGAATGGATGAATTTGCTGAGCCAACAAATGGAGCTAGCAAACCCTTTTAACATTGTAGTGTATAAAGGAAATTCAATTAGTTGCATTACTCCAGTGTTAAATTATTAATTCAGTCATTTTGCAAGATATAATCTTTACAACACGTGGTATAAAATACAAAAATCAATATAAAGCTATCCATCCATCCTTTCATCCATCCATTCATGCATTCTCTGAGTCTGCTTATTGTACTATAAGGATTGTGAGGAAAGTTCATCTGTATTGGCAGCATTAGGCACAAAGTAAAAATCCACCCATGATGGAACAGCACTCGTAATTCTGTTTGAAGTTTGCGATTGTGTCTTTTTAAGTTAAAAATGCATTTACTGAAAAATATTAACTTTATAACATGCATACCAATTTAAAATATTCAAAATAAATGTACAGTGGTGTGCAAAAGTAGTCAATCCCCTTAAAAGTCATTATAGTTTTCTGCATGACAAAAATTTTTTTTACACATATTTATCCATTTAGCATTTTAAAGTGAACTTTTATGCTGTAAAAATACATTTCCAAAGTCAAAATAAACCATTTTGTTGTTCTCTTAGCACTCTCTTTAGTTCATTTAACCTGGACCTCTTCAAACGCCCTGACTGATTTTCTTATGTCTATCTGTTGATCCTTCTTAAAACTTATCACATGAGTTTTGACTCTTTTTTGTCTGCCTCCTGATTTGATACAACGAGCTATATACCTTATCTGCATTTATTAAAGTATTGAATTTTCCTTTTAAATTTTGCTTTTCTCATCTTTCTGTGCTGATCATGTCCATGCAGCTCCTTTCACTCAAAGGGCAAAAGTGTGTAAACAAGAAAAGGAGAACATCTGCTGTAAATGTGTGTTGGTTTTTCAAGTGCTCTTGAATTCTTTTATAGCCACTGTTTCAGTTTAACCCAAAACAGGATTTTTAATGTTTAATTGCAGCCCACAGATTCGCCACAGCAATAATGTTTAATAACTACTTTCACTTCCTATCTGACCAGGGTTATGTTTTAATTTTGAAAATAAAATTTTTATTTAATCCTTATTGTTCCCTATTCTACATATAAGAAATATTGGTCAAAAAAGTGTGTGTGACCCCTGTGCGGTGCATGCTCACAATCATAAATGAATATCACTTCACTAAATTAAAACAAACGCTTGTATTAAGTGGGGGAAATGGTAAGACAGTGTTTAGCCCCATTGCCCCACAGTTCTGTGGGGTTGGCATTATGCCCTCTGTCCACATTAGCTTTTCACCAGTTACTCTAATATTTTTCCACATCCCAAGGACTTGCATGTGAGGTTCATTGGTGACTCTTAATTGGCCTGTGTACGTTTTGTGCCCATTGCTTTTGGGACAGGCTTTGGATCACACAATGCTGAATTGAACAAAGTGGGTAGAGGAAATGGATGGATGAAGGTAGAATATTCAGATTTAAATAAATCAATATAATGTGTCCTTTAATCTGAGCCTTGCAATAAAAACCTAACTCTCATTCTCTTTTAAACATATAAGGAAGACCCTTCTCAAATATGCTTTTCTCCTCTTTAGTCATATCACATTAATAAGCACAAAAATGTTTTAACAAAATGTGTTTGAATATTAAGAAGATGAGGAAGGCTCAGCCAAATCATTGTGTTAACTTTCTTTTGATTTTCCAGTAAGTAATTCATATTCCCTTCTTTAGTTCTTTAGTAGATTCATGTGCTGATATGCATGTATTCATTTGTTTGTTTGTTCATATTTGTTTATTGTATCATTTCATTTATTTATTTATAATTTTGACCAGCATCTTTTCAGTTGTTTTTAGTTTTGGTGAATATTTTGTACACGGCAGTGCATCCCCATTGCCATTACGTGTTTTCAGGAAATTGCATGTTATGTTGTCACTTCCAGGAAGTATTATAAGGAGTGTGGACTATGGCCGGCCAGTCATCCCGGCTAATACTCCCAGGCCTCCAGATGGAGCCCTTCCTGCAGCATGGAGTTGCCCCGAATGCCAGCAGGGAATCATGGACATTGGAGTTTTCCTTCACAGCCCTGCTGGATACCCTGGGGGCCACCAGAGGACGCTGCAGGGAGGCCTAGGGTCTGTTATTTGCCCTATAACCCAGAAGTATGTCTTAGTTACTGCGACAGGGGAAATGACGTACTTCCGGGGTGAAGAAGAGGAGTTTTGATCTGACCTGGAAGTCCTAGGAAGTCACATGGACACAGAAGCACTTCCGGGTCAAGGACTATTTAAAGGACTGTGGGAGATCCCAGGGTTGAACTGAGTCAGGAGGAAGGGTGGCAACGCGTCTGGGAGAGTGGAGGATTGTTATTGTAGTGATTATTGTGAGTTATATGAGTATTGTGGAGTGGAGGGTGCTTTGTGCACTTTATTGTTCAAATAAATTTAAGAATTGGATTTTTATCTGGTGTCTGGCGTCTGATCTGAGGGTTCAAGGGGACGACAGCACCACCTATCTGTCACAGGATATTGTGTACTCCTCTCAGTGTCCTAGAGTTTGGAGTCCCAAAACAAACAAGAATTTTTGGTAGCATTAGACTATTTGCTTGTTATTTTTCTACGTTGACTGGCTGTGCTAACAGTCCAAGATGGATTGAAATCTAAATAATCAATGTAGACCTTAGCATTATCGTTGTCAGTGCAACATCTATTGGAATGTATTTTGTAATTCATGTAGTAATAAAATGCATTGCATTTGTCATTCAAACAGATGGCACATTGCAAACATTTGTAGTAATAAAATGCATTACTAATGTTTGTGATGTGCCATCTGTCTGAGTGAGAAATATAATGCATATATGTCTGATATTAGCCATTTGGTATGAAATCCATAAAAGCAGTGTAATACTTGTGATGATCTGTGGGAATAGAAAATGCAGTGCATTTTATTACTACAGATCTGTTAGAGTGACAGAGACATAGCAATCAGATGGACACACAGATACACAGACACATATCCTTTTATTAAGGTGATTTTTTTACTTACTAATTGGGCTTAGTTCACTTTTGGTTTTTGTTTTATTTGATCACCTCTGCCTTTGACTAAGATTTTAGCCTAACCATCTCCCATTTCCCCTCAGAGAAACCAAAATTCTCATTGTTTTCCTACTAAGCAGATGTATAAGGGATCCGTGGTGTGCATGTTTGCAGTTTTGGTGGGTGTGGGTGTGGGTGTGTGTGTATGCTGAAGCCAAGCTGAGCAACCCTGGGGTTTTTTAAAGTGGTTATTGGCTGATCGCACATTCACATGCAAATATGGTCAGTTCAGTTGGTTTCATCATTGACACTCCGTGGGTTGTTAATGAAAACACCTGCACCCATAAATATAAAGGGAGTCTGAGGAGAGCGATAAAGAGAAGAGAGCAAAAAGAAAGAGAAGGAATCGAGGAAGTGAGATTGCTGAAGAAAGAAAAAGAATCATATGAAGTAAGTATGGTGTGAAGGCAGCAAAGTGGTCATTTGATGCCCTGCAAAGGAGCTGAGTGAGAGTGACTCCAGGAAAGAAGAGAGCAGGGGCAACTGTGTGCTCTGAGTGGTCCTGCAGATGCTGAGGGATGGCAGCAGGATGAAGGAGTAGAGCTCAGCACGTCCCGGCTGAGGTCAATATACAGGAGATTGTGATGGGAGTTGACTGGGTGCCGCTGTCGCAGGTATCTCATCTCCACTGCATATACCAAGGAGGTGGATGAGTTCAGGGAGAAGGGAGAGAGCAGCTCTGGGAAGAGGAGTGAAAAGGCTTACTCTAACACTGATTTTATCCTTGATTTTAATGGAATATACATTTGATCATTTGTTTTGTCTTTTAACCTCTTTACCAGAGCACTCTGTTTATAATGATTATTTATTGATTGATTGAATAAAGATTTTGTACTACAGCTTTGCACATAATTGGCCCTTGTTTGGATTTTTCATTTGTTTGGAATAGATTACAAAATGGACTGTTCTGCACCCATCTTGTTGTGTGTCCTTATTGCACTAGTCTATCTTGGTACATGACTATCGATATCCGGGTGTAAGAAGGAATGATGCCAGCTGCAGGCAAGCTGTGTATTACAAGAACTTGCATACCCATACTGTATACAGAGCCTTAAGTGAAATACGTCCTTCTCTTCATTATTTGTGAATGAAATTCGTTCTGCCCTGCATTTTCAGCATACAACAGCAATTTGAAGTAGGTTGCAGTTCAATGGATATAAAGTGAGAAAATATCTTTTAGTGGATGAAATACCGTTTCATATAGTCAAAATATATTATGGCATTGGAAATAATGACTAATCCCAAGAGGAATTTTACAAAATAATTTTTAGATGATATTATAAAAAAAAAAGTTCTTTTTAAATTTTGGGTTTAAATGCACATGTAACGCACCATGAATTAACCAGTAAACAAGATCTATTCTGTCATGCTTGGTGATAACAGCATGATGTAAAGCAGAATCTTAGCAGGAACTTGTCAGATGTTTGAGAGAAGTACAATAAATAAAAAGAGAAAAAATAGCTTAATTACAGACATTTTCTGCAACTAAGAATAAATTTCAAGTAACCATAAGGCAATCGATGTTCAGATACACATTGATCAAATGTAAACTTGTTGCTGTCAGTAATGCAGTTAATGTTCTGATTTCAATCTGAAGAGAATCTTTGGTAAAATACATGTCTGCACATCCATCCATTATCCAACCCGCTATATCCTAACTACAGGGTCACGGGGGTCTGCTGGAGCCAATCCCAGCCAACACAGGGCGTAAGGCAGGAACCAATCCTGGACAGGGCGCCAGCCCACCACAGGGCACACACATACACACACCCACACACTAAGCACACACTGGATTGCCAATGCACCTAACCTGCATGTCTTTGGACTATGGGAGGAAACCCACGCAGACACGGGAAGAACATGCAAACTCCACGCAGGGAGGACTCAGGAAGTGAACCCGGGTCTCCTAACTGCGAGGCAGCAGCGCTACCCACAGCGCCACCATGCCACCCTGTCTGCACATCAAAGATCCATATCCTTCTGTACATTGTAGAAATGTAAAGTATATGAATTCAGAATCATTACTTTCTATGTTGTGGTTTTTAATGATTTTAAAGAGCACTGTACATTTGTCCTTGTGTTTTTAGTGCTCCAAGCGACCTTGGAATGTCCAGTTTGTTGTTCAATATGATGTTCAATGCAGTGTGTTCATTCAGTGTCCACTGTAAAACCAATTGCTCTGCTGAAGGGAAAATGTTGGCTTCCAAATGTCTTTTAAAATAACCATGGACTAATTGACTAATTGTGAACATAGTTTTTTGCATTTGTTCTAACCCTCTTTTTCAATGCTGTTTACTGTAAACTGGAATACTCATTAATGCTTATGAGGATTATTATAATCTTAAACTCTTTTAATACATAACCTGTTAAAAACATAATCGATTTGCCTCATCTGATGATGAACTTTTTCAGTCAACATGAAAATTCTGACTTATGCTGAATTTGCACAAATGCATTTTAAGATAATTTCTGCTAAGTGAATGTTTAGAATCTGGTGTTTTATATTCAGTTTTTCAAAATGATCCTGTGATTAACATTATGTATATCCAGAAGAGCATTGATACTGTAGTTGTACTTATATTTAAATTAAAATAATGTTAAACTTGTTGAATAATAGTATGCCACTGGTGAGGGTGAGACTCCAGGTCAGACTGGCCACATTGTGAAGAGTGCAGGATGAAGTGAAGAGGGTTCCCAGTTACACCTCCATTCTTGTCTTGCGCGTAAGCATCTTTTCCCTTTTGTGATATCATCACCTCATTAAACAGATGCCTTCATATCTCTTTGTTTGGACTGTTCACTGTGTGATATCTCCAGGGTAGGTTAAGAGCATTAATGGAAGGACTAGTCAATAAAAAATGACCTCAAGTGTCTTTGAACAGCATACAATTACAGTTTCATTGTGATCCTTTGAACTTGATGCTCCCTTTAATAAATACATCTCATTAATTCATTTTGTGACTGCTGCTATATATTTTCTAGGTCAAATTTCATCTCTGTTGGTATATGAGACATGCTTAAAACTATCTCCCTCTGCAGAACCAGTATGTTTTATATACTTCTTCTTATATCAGTACTAATTGGAGTAATTCCTCCTACCCTTATCAACAAAGTAGAAGAAGCGTTTTCAAATGGAATATGTGCTTTAAGGCATCAATGGAATGAAATTCACTCCTCTGTTAGTAGGACAGAGAAATGCCACATAATGCCTTGAGTGGCATCCCAGACAAAATGCTGCCTGGAATGTTGGTTTGGGGTGAAAATTCCTTTCAGGTAGTCTTGGCCGTATTTAAATTCTCCAGGGGATGCATGACTAGAAGGAGCAGTCTTCTTATGGGCCTTTATGAATTTGCTTACAGATAAGAAAATGCTTCTGGGCGGGTCAGTATTGACACACTTCTGAATCTTTCCTGAACTCAAAAATAAAACAGGCTTAAAGTAATTGTCCGTGTTTTTATGAAGACAGTTTAGATTATGATATTGAACCTTGGTACAGTGGCTGCTTTGCACTAAATTTAGTTTCAGTGTTTCAATCTTAGTCCATCACAATGTGCACTGTAGAAACTGTAGTGAAACGAGTTAAGTGACTTTGTCAAAGAAGCCAAAGAAGTAGGCATGTGCACATGAAAATGTTTTAGGCAATAACCCTGTACTTTGGGCAGAGAAGCTTTGTATTTTAGCTTTCTGAGCAACTTTTCTTTTATGCCTAAAGTAAAATGCTGTATTTTTAGATTTGATTATCCTGTGGTATTTTTTTGGAACTGATATATAAATAATTATTAAACTCTCAAATGATCTATAGAAGTTCTTTGATTTTGTCATTGCACTCAAATTTCTCTAAAGCAGCTCAAACGTGGTGTTTCCCTACTTGCCATTCCATACTGATTACATGTCAGTTTGACCCAAACCTTTCTCTTGGGTTTTGCTTAAATTGTCCCACCTAGTGATTTCAGCTTAGTTGTGAACGCTAATGCCTTTGTTAAAGTGGCAGCGTAATATAACTATCATCACAAGTTTCAAACAAAGTTGTTCAACCAGAAACATAATGAAGAATGCTATCTTGCTGAGTTTTACTTAAGTGTTGATATGTCATTTTCACAATTGTAATCTGCAGTTCTACTCAGAGGCACTATTAGTAATTGGATTAACAACAACTAAGGACAGTTTTAAAGCCTGATATCATCCATTTTCAAAATATTTTCCCATAACTCCCAGGTTTCGAACAAGGCCTTCAGAAGCTTTCATCATGTTTGAAAACACAAAACTAAATATTTATTGTATACTTTAAAATAATTAAATCTTTGTGGAATCATCCTAAAATAGGAGGACTGATAGATATTTGCATCTAATTAAAACTATCCAATTACTACATGACACATCCCAAAAAGCGCCAGTGTAAAACCCAGGGTTTTTTTCTTAGAGTATGGATTGAAACTCAGAACAACCCTAATGTCTGGTTTGCTGGGTAATAACTTTTAGCATACTGCTTGTTGACTCAGTTCATAGTTTTAGTGTCTTGGCTGTGATGATAATATAATTCTTGTGTTAATAACTCCTGACATTTTTTGTTTCGACTTTAGGTTTAACCCTCTGGTTTTTGATAGCAGTGTTTCTGATCTTTTAGATATCGACCCTCGTTGCAGCTTCTTGAAAATGTGCATCTTCTTTTAACAGAGCTGTGTGGTTGAATGTACATTGCCAACAGGCAATTCAGAGAAGTCAGCTGGAATTTAAAAAGCAGTTGGTCTTAGTCCACTTTGGATACCAATGACAGTAAGTTAATGGCCATGTAATGTAACACACTTGGAAATGTTGGGAATTGAGAAATTATATTATTGTCTATGTAAAAGTCACCTTAAAAACAAGATTACAAGGCATCAGGATAACAAAATATATTGTTGGAAAATATAGAGAACTATGAGTGGCCACTGTCCTTCACATACAATTGGCTCCTCAAACACTATGTTAGGCATACATAAAGCTAACAAGGCTGGCTCAGATGTAGCAATGTATCATATGTGCCCAAATCATTAAGCCAATGCTTGAGTTGATTTGTATGAAAAGCAGAAATGTTTGTGGGATATTCACAAGCAAAAGTGTCTTGAGCACCCCTACAATTGTGCCTGTACTGTGTATATATCTTTTCATGACAGCAGTTTTAGGAAGACAATGGTGTATATCCCAGAAGGCTGGCAACAATCTGGTGAATTCAGACACCCAATCTTGGTCCATTCGTGCATCTGTGAGATAAGACAGAATTAGGTGTTCCGAGTAGTGATCCATGTCTAGTTGTTCTGCATTATCTATGGGATGGGACTCTCTGGAATGAAAATGGTCACTACTTCTAAGACCCCCAACACAATATTTACTAATCGTCCATATAGATGTGCCTAAAAAAAATAATTTTCTTTTCTACTGATTGTTTTTTTTTTTTACTCTAGTAATGTAATGATAATTAATTATTGATGTTTTCTTAAGCAGCATGGCCTCCAGTTTTCAAATGGTATTTTTATTTCCTAATCCTAAAGCCTTTTGTACAGTAAATAGACTTCTGCTGTGCTTTTTACTGGCAGGCTCAATGCTAATTAAATGATCAATCCTGCTTCCTAATTCTGCTCTCTGCTATTATGCCCGTAACTATAGGGCACTTACTTATTTACGTAACTACAACTCTGCATGTTTAGTCAGGCAAAGAACTAATATTAGTGGTACAGACTGTTTTGAGCTCTATAGATAATTTATTTTAAGATATATATTTTATATAAATGATTTTATAAATTTATAATTACAGGTGACTATATATTATTTGCTTTTATTAATTTACATTCAAATTCTTATAGTTCAGACTTTAGTAGTGTTATCAGAACCCTCATTATAAAATATTCTGCACTCTAACATATATAAAAGAGAGTATGATGTTTGTTAAAATTTCTTCTTCTGTACTATATGGTGACTTTTAAGGTGAGATATAATAATCGGAAGAATTTTTGTCAGCTGCACTATTGGGCGTGCTGGTGTACTAAACAGAAGTGAAAAAGTAGGATAAATGGCAACACTTTACACTGAATAGAATTCCAGTCAACTCAGCTCAGTTCACCAGCAATGTTCTGTCTTCAGGAGAAAATGTGGCACATTGATTTGTATATATTTGTAATATGTGGAGTTTTGTACAATAAGAATTTGTGCAGCAGTATCAGGCGGTAAACCCAAAATTTTATCAAAAAGTTTTATTTTATTAAGTAAGAACAGAAGAAATAGGCTGGCAGAAGTGGAGATGCCTTGTGCAGTGTAACAGAATGACTGCAGTCAGTAAGCTAAACATAAATAATTAAAACTTCCCATAGATGTTTGGTAATGATGTACAGTTTCTGTGCCGTGATAGTGCTCCTGCATATATCCCTACCTTCATGTGCAAATTTTGGCCAAAAAATACTTCACTACACCATCCGTGTTCTTTTGACCTCGATGTACTTCACTATTTTTGGTCCATAAAAACAGGTTTAATGGAAATCCAGTCATCAATCATAATGCTCTGTGGAATTCAGTAAGTTCATGGCTGAAGACTTGAAGTATTACTTCCAAAGTTTCAGAAAGGCTAGGAAATTAAAACATGTAGTTCAGACTTGAAGAGAACTGCTCCTAAAAATGTTGATGTTCTTTAAAGTGAAGGCAAGTCTTAAAATATTTTGATCCCTGATTAAATACCATCACATTACAACCCTCACTTTCACGTCATTAGTTTTGCTTCCCTTCAAATATTCTACTACCACTGAAAAGTCTCCTGACAGTCCCTAGTTAGGAGCATCACTCGGTGCCTATCAAGGTCAGTGTAACTTCCCCTCTCATAAGATTGTTTCCATACGTATGGAATATAAACACAAAGTACTTACCTGTCATTCAAATCATTAAAACATAAACATTAAATTGATAGGCATGTACAAAGTGTTTTTGGCTCCTCCAGAAAGTTTGCATACAATAATTCTCTTAAGAGGCAGCATTATCACACGGAAGTGGTTTAAGTGCGTCTGTTCATAGATAAAATGAGAGATAGTGGAGCCAGCAATTACAGATTCAGCTGGATAAGCAAAGTGCATTTTTGAGAAAGCACTCACTGCTCTTTACCAAATATCAGAACAAGTGATCAGATTACTTTCTTCAATACAAAAATGTTAGAACATTATAAAGCAATTAGCCTAACCCATTATGTATTCATATTAATATTTGGTTGATTGAGTGTTGTTGTAATGCCTAGGGTGAAATAAATACAAATAATCTATCCATCTATTTATCATAGCCCATTAATGCTTGGAGTACAAAAATTACACTGAAAATGAAACATCTATGTAATTAGAACACTATTGAGATGGACATCATTTTTAATAATGGAAAAGTGCTGTTTTGGATATTTCCAATTATGGGTGGTAATGAAGTTTCACAAAACAATGTAAAAATTTCCACATGGGATATTTACAATAGTTAAGAACATTGTAAAACACTGTCTGGTTTTGCCGATTTAATGTAGACTCTCTGTGCTCCAGGCCCAATCTGGAAATTGATGGTACAGATCAAATTAACTAGCATCATTGATGAGTTGCATGGCAGTTGTATTACAGCTGATAAAATTATTGAATTATGTTGGGTTAAGTAGCATGAAATGCATCTAGGTACAATTATATTAAGATTTCTTTGAAAATTAGAGTATTTTGAGTCAAAGGAATCACTCATTTTAAAGAAACACATAACTTTTTTGTTTTTCAGCATCTATTTATATTATACCCTTAACAGAAATAGCACACTTTAAAAATGAATGGATACATATGAATTTGTTTATATTTTTTCAAGCAGCTCTTTTGGTTATGCTGCTTGATATAAATGCAAAGATAAATTGAAATATTACTTATTTATAGTATAAATAGCTTTGTCCTCTAACTAGAACAGTACAAGTCAGGAAATGTTTATTTTTTTTAAGATGATGTTGTTCTTTTAATTTTGTTTATGTATAAATGTTTAGTACTCATTAAGTAAAGATTCTTCATTTATTCTGATGGTATTTTTACAGTACGTATATAGCAGATATGATCACTTTGTTATGCTAGTGTTATTAACTGAGAGTGTTGACATGTTGCATGTTGGTCGAATATGCAAGTAAGAATTTCACTGTACTCTGTTAACATGACAATACCACTACAACTACTACTAGTGATTCTAGGGACCAGTATTATAATCTAAAAATGTAATTTTAAAAAATAGGGACATTGAAGGTTGTTGCATTGTAATGGTACTTAACAATACAACGTGTATAAATTCAAATAGTAAGCAGCCTATCAATTTATGCATTAATATTATAAAGTGTTCTATATAAATGCTTTTTTAACATTAAAAATATTTTATCAGTTGCATTTCTTCAGGTTAAATTTGTTATCGACAACTAGAAATTAATCTTAGCATCATTAAAGCGTACATGTAATAAGAGATAACTTTTGTCATGCTTGAAGTTATGGTAATAACTGGAAAATAATAACTCCGCCATACCTAATTAAGTCTGACATAGTGTTAATATCATAATACAATAATATAGTTAAAGCAAACTGCAATAATTAGAAGAAAAGCATCAATCGATCCATTATCTTTCCCTTTTTCTCCTTTCCACTGTCACATACACACCCGCACTCACTTGTAGTTATCACTTCATCTAACACGCCTGGTTTGGATATCTTCAGGTTGTTTCCTTTTCTGTTATTAAGGATCCTACTGCTCACCACTTCTAATAAGAAAGGGTGCCATCTAAAAAAGAATTGTGCGGAAATGGTGTTGCACAGCATAAATCAGTGCAGTAAACAGCTATCACATCAAGTCAGAAGAACAGTTTAATGAGTGAAGGTCCCGAAGCTGTACAGTCAGATATCCATCTTCAAATAGGGCAGCAAATAGTGGATCAGCTGTTGTGCAATTTGATTGCTTGTTAGAATTTAAACAGGTCACTCATTTTAATGGCCATGTAATGTAACACGCTTGGAAATGTCAGGAATTGATAAATCATATTATTGTCTATGTAAAGGTCACCTTAAAAACAAGATTACAAGGCATCAGGATATGAAGTGCTCTTTAGGGAGTGCAAGGAGAAAATGTCTCTGGGGTTGGTAAGAGCATGGTGTTTATTCTGCAATAGTTATTGGTTAAGCTATACATTGTATGGTATATGTGCCTTAGATATGAGAGCAAAAGAGGTTGTTGGTTTATTTGTCAAAATGCTTGTCTCTGTTGCTTCCTTCTTTATGTGACTTTCAATGAAAATATGATTTTTGTGCAGTCTACTTGCATAAATTTCAGTTTACAAGTCAAGACAACAGATGAATGCATAGATGGGGCATTTCTTACATATAATACACAGCAGAAACTGTGGTACATTGTGTGGAAAAAAAATCGGTAGAGTCTGCCATTTCTGACCTGCACAATATTCACACTGAATACTGTGACCTCAAAGTCACAAGTTTATCAAATATCGAGATGTCAAAGTCACACATTTTACAAAAAACTCATAGTTAGAGAGCCATTGCTTTGTGGATTTTTGGTAATAAATGATTTAATAAAAGAAACAGTCAAATCTCAGTGTTGGATAGATGCACTGGATATTTTGTTGATTAATGATGGAGGTAACTTAACATGTCAATCAACTTGTGAACTAAGGGTAGTCAGAGCCTCAATGTTAGGTTTTTTCATTAGGAAGCAAAATTTAGCTGCTGTATTGAAGTAGATGAGTAATTAGGGTTAGGGTTAGGGCCTACAAGAATAAGAATTTGAGGTAAATTATTCTCTGATATTTTTGAAGATGGTATCCCAACAGAGGAGAATAAATAACATGAGTGAGAAGCCTAATAGGAAGACTGATGAAACATGAAATAAGGAACTGAAAAATACTTTATTGGTTAAGGCTGGTAAATGCTACCTTGCACATGCTGAAATGACTTCCAGACTACTACTATATAATAAATGAATGATGATTAATTTCAAAATGTAACATCAATTGTTCATCTTTTCACATAAGCTTTAGAAATGACTGATTCCAGTTAGCCAGACCCTGCTCTGACAGCATCAAGCTGAATGGAGGAGCCAGCTCTCAAAGAGGCACTAGGCTGTCGTGGAACACACCAGGTGTTTAGTTTGTTCTCTAAAGTAAAAAAGTGGATTTGATACATGGATGGGTAGAATCTGACTTTTATTTTTCTTCCTTTAGATTAATTTGCAAATGACTATTTTATGTCTTGCAAATAAAAACTGGAATAAGCACATTTAGAAAATGGATGGATGAAATGATAATTATCGTTAAATATGTCAGAAGACCACTTTGTAAATGGGCAGTATTTTGCATCGCCTACTATGTACAATCAGCTATCTTAAATGATATACGGAAGTGGTTTTAGTTGGTAGTTTAAACTTGTATACCACAACACACTATATCTGACGTCTCCTAAATGGCATTGTTGAAAGGGTGGAGAAAGTCATGTTCTCACCATCCAAATATAATGACTTTAGTACGGTGTGTTCCAGAGTTTCACTCTTACTATTAGTAAATGCACAGAGGAACTCAAGCGTGTTCATATTGGACAGAGAATGTAAATCAGATTGTACTTAACATTCAGTTTTGGCAATTATTATTTTATAGTTAGATTACACTGACATTTTAATTGGTACATTGAAAATGGTTTTAACTTTGGAAGAATGTGTAATACAAAAGCCACTTTAATAATGGTCTGTTAAGCAGCATGCATGTTTTGCTGTGAATGACAATTTGTTGCATATTAAATTAATTATTTTTTTTCCTAAAGATTATTATCAAAAGTAAATGACATCTTTGTCTATTGTAGCTGCTTAGGAGTTTCTCTAACAAGATTATTGCTGAAATTATAGCATTTTAAATCTTGGCAGTTTTTTCTTGATGCAGTTTTATCTTTTTTTAATTTAACACTTTCCTAGAATTCTATGTCAGGCATTTTGTTTTGATGTCTGCTTGTAATCATTTTACTTTCTAAAATTATGTCTGAAAAGACTGCACTGTTTACTTCCTTAAGATGTGAAATTTGTATCTTGTACAGAGGCTGTGGCTCCATGGCCAGTAAAAAATTAGTTTAGAAAATGGATGAAAATTTCACTAATACTAATGTACTTACCCATCTACTCGGTTTAATGGTAGAACTGAAGAGAGCACAAGCTCTTCGTGGCACCATGTTGTTCAAACTAGGAACCAAAAGGCTTCCATTACCTTGCAGTCCTTGCTCTTGCACATGCTGTCTCATTTATATAAGGGCCAATCAGCAATCATTGTAATCTTTTCATTTTTGGGATGTGGAAGAAAAAATGAGGAACTCCGAGGAAACCCTCACAGATATAACAAAAAAAAATGACAGTGAATGGGCCAATATTGATATGTAAATTGCATGTGCTATAAGGCTAACCAGTGGCTGTCACCCTTTCTACTTTTTTTAGTTAATATAAAAGATGCATGTAGTAGAAGAAAAATCCATCCACCCACATTTTAAATTTAATTATTCCAATTTGGGGTTATGATATTGTGAGTAATTTTGATACTAAAGTTTGTTGCATTCAGAGTTTTGCAAAGATTGTAATAAGTAGCTTTTCTCTAGCAGCAACCATTTCCTAAAGCTCTTACTATCTAAAAACTTAAATGTAGGTTTAACAATACGCTTCATATTAAAAATTGTTGATTAAACAGTTTGTATTTGTACATTTATCACTGGAATGACTGCAAGTGAATTCACAACTTTGGAACATCAATGACATGCTGCCTGTAACTTCAAAAAGAATCCTTTATTTTTATCGGCTGTACTATAGAGCACAACAAACAGTAGTGGAGCAGAACAGATTGAAAGGAAATGCAGTTCCTTTTTTTTTCTTTGATGCATATCCTTAATATTTCAAGAAGCATCTTTCTCTGTTCCCATAGGCACTCTATAAGTGTGTCTTTGCCAGCAGTATTAATAAGAGACTACTCTCTCTTCTCTCTTCAGCCTGCTGAATGACTGCATTTGCCACATCCTAGAGGTGTAGCTCTCATTGAGAAGCCAAAAGGGAGTCGGATCTCTGTGGGAGTTCACTAAGACCTTTACGCGATGCAACTAAAAAGGAGAGGGTTAACCTCAGGCGGATCACCCTTGATTCTTTTCATGTGCCAGTTAATTGCAGCCTTAGATGTTCCTCTTGATCGTAAGTATTAAAAAAAAATCATTAAAATGAAACTCTTTTTGTTGTTTCTTGTAAATTAGGTAATAAAATTAATATCCCAGGAGCAATTGCATTAATGTGATTTGTTTGTAAAAGAACAAAGGGGGCATACAGTTGTACATAGTTTAAATGATATTCACACCAATGCATTCTTTACTCATTAAAAATTAAATAATGAACAACAGTACTTTAGGAATATTGGATTTTTTAAGGTGCTTTCATATTTACATGGCCTAACATAAAAACATGCTTTAAGTGTTGCAAACCAATTTCTAGGCATCTGGTACTCCCTCTGCTTACTCACTGCTGTCTCAGTAGAATTTAATGAATGCACAGAGTTTCAATTCCGGTAATGAGTTGTTTTATTATATACTGTATAATATATGTTAGTAAAATAATAATAAAGCACATTGTATTTTACTTTTAGTGTATTTCTTTCATTTATAAGCAGTCATCTAAGTACTATAGTATGTAAATTTTAAGGTTTGGTGGTGCTGATTTTTAATATCCCATTTGCAAAATAAGCATCTGATTTGAAAAGCCCTAAGCAGTTTATGTGTTCTGTATTTATTGGATTTTCTTTGATCTGTTAGGGCAGTTACACCCCATGGCTAGTAAAATTCAGTGCACTCTAATTGACTGATACTTTTTAGTCAAAATCCTTTTTCCATCCATGTAATGAGCAGCTCATGCTTCTAGTAAATGTGTACCATATGTTTATAGGTTGCCATTTCCATCATTCTAACATCTGCTTTTCTTTAATCCTTGTCTACTTCTTTATTTGCTGAATCTTGGGGGAAAAAAAGCAAAAATTCTGGAAGGATGTAAGTTTCTGCTGTGAAGTTTTGAATGTAAACGCTTGTGCACTTTCATCGCTCTGTTGTGCATTTTTTAAATACTAAGCTGAAAAAATATATCTCCAAGTTTGTGTTTTTTTGCATGTTTGACATGGAGTGGGTTGCATTCACCATACTTTTGCCTGCAAAGATTTTCCTGTTGACAATTTCTTTTACTGTTTCAAACCATTTGAGAAAAAACATCTTATGTGTATGACAGAAAGCCAAAGCTGCATTTTGATCCCTTAAAGCAGAGGTTTTCAAATTATAGACCAATCCCCTCTCTGGGCAGCTGCAGTGGTCCTTGATTAAGTGATAAATGAAAAGATGGTCATTACATGCTGCATAGAGAATTGTGGCACATGCTACTCTTGCCTTCTCTGTCTACCTGTCAGGAAAGCTGGAGGGTGAAAAATTCCAATGTGCCTAAGAGTTTAAACTAAGGGCTACAAAGCCATTGCCATGAATATAAAGGACTTGTACAGTGAGCCTCATCTAAGCTCATGTATATAGATAGTAAATGAAGATGTTAAGACTTTATCATAATTCCAAAAATTGTAAGATGAGCCTGCATAATGCCTGATAAAACAAAGAACAATGATTAGAGTAGGTAAAGTTTGGGAACCACTGCCTTAAAGATTGATTATTATTTCTTAATTTTATTTAAATATTTTACCTCAATTCAAATTGCTTTGCATGATCTCATGTATATAAGCAATGAGCCAAACATTTTCTGTTCAGTGATTTTTGCCTGTATTGCTGAAATAATCCAATGATCCTAGATGTTCTGCATTGATTGAGCTTTTCATTCATTTTTACCATGCTGTCTGTTAGTCTGTAGCTATCAAGGCTAGAACTGCTGCAGTTCAAAATGTTTCTCACTGTTGATATTTCTTTTCTACAGTGCAGCAACCACCTACCATCACTCATCAGTCCCCAAAGGACTACATAATAGACCCTAGAGAAAACATAGTAATTCAGTGCGAAGCAAAAGGGAAACCAACTCCAAGGTAAGAAATACAAGTGTACCATTACAGTCCAAGACTTAATTGATATAAAATAGAAAAAATGTTGGATATACAAATAAAACTGTGGATTTTTTTAACAAAATGTGTCGGAATAAAAAACTGAAAATTAATATTGTGTTTTGATATCCTACGGATTCAGGAATGGGCATGAATTGTTAGTCGATCATAGTGTAGCCTAACTTCTATCCCAACAGCCTTATAGGTGTGAGGCAGGAGTCAATTCTAAAATGGGGTGCCAGTTCTTTACAAAACTCACTCACACACTAACCAAGTGTCACAACCATAGTGCTAACTTTTTACAACAAATCTCATAAATGATATCGGGGTAAATCAATCGTAAGTGATTATTTCATCCTGATTAAAAAATTTTAAAATTAGTTGTACACTATTACAAAACTTAACATTTGATAAGATATTCATCACTGTAAAATATATGGTAGGGTAATATACAAAATGTTTGGTAGTGTACGGATGCTGTAGATGGTGTGACACTGCATTGATACTACAAATACACATTGAGATGGTTCCGGAGTGTGGCTAGCGGGTTCTCAATTCCCAGCACAAGAAAGTAAATCATAAATTTTTAACATGTTTGTTAGCCATTGGAAATTAAGCAATTATGTAAATCAGATCATTTAAACAGCCTGAATCAATGGCTCATTTTCATTATATTTAATCACTCGAATACAAGCTGGCAGTGAATAAAACAGTGCTGCTAAAACCAAAAGAAACCATGAGCTTCTAAGACACCTTAAGATGGTGATAGTAATATTTTTGAAAAATGAAGATTTTTTCAAACAGACTATGCAGGCAAATTTTATTTGCTGATTCAAACTCTAAACCAATGGCATCCCTATATGCATGACTGCATAAGGCATCTGCTAGATGTTTATTTTCAGCATGGCAACAAAATAATAATAATACATTTTATCATGACCTCCCTTGTTTCCCCTTCTCATGAAAAGTTTTACTTAGTTTAAGTTTGCACATTGCCTGTACTTTACCCCTTGTAAACTTTATGCTATGCATTTGGCTGCTGATGCCATTTGTCACTTGTGTCCTTTAAATGTCCCTGGCACTTTTCTCCATATGTTTTGGAGTTTTAGGATTGTCCTCCGGTCTCCGCTTTCTGGACTGATGTTTCTAATTGCCTGCCTAATGTTTCCTCTGTTTATATTCTCCCATTGCTTCATGAATTTCTTCTGCTGGACTTCTGTTCTTTTACCCTAAATTTTATCCAGCAGTGGTTACTCTGTCCGGGTACCATCTCTAAAAAAACTAATCTTAGCCTCTTGCTGGGACTGTCCTGACTCTCTCCCATTGTATACTTCTCATAGATATACAAGTTAGGTTAATTGGCGGCTGAATGTTTATTATGACCGACTGACATCCTGTATTGTTATGGTTGTTCTCCAGATTCCTCTAGGGCTCCGGCTCCTCTTAAGATTTTATTGAAAGAAATGTGTCCTGAAAATCAATGAATGTATGAATAACACAAAATATAAAATCTAATAAATTATAGTGTGTTGTGTCTGCCAGAAAACACCACCTTTTGAATATTGAGCCAAAACTAGTCTTATTAGATAAAACAGAAAGAAGAGTAGAGAATGCACTCTGTAGTGCTTGCTGACTGTTCATCAGGAATGACATATTCAAGTTTCTGTAGATAGCCATCATTAGAGGAATTCAGCTGTCACTCAGGATTATTGAGGGTGGAAAGCATTCACGGATATTTGCGGACCTTTCAAAGACTTTCAAAGCCTTATATTCAAGTAGCAGGTTCTTGAAGATTGTTTTTTTTAATCCAATGCACTTGTGCTAGTTAAAAGATAAAGTGGCCATGATATTTGGAGTTTATCAGACCTCTGGTTTAAGTAATTTAAAGCAGTAAACCTATAAACCTTTAAAAAGTAAAAAAAAAAAATAATAATGTTAAATGAGAAGATGACATTCTGGACATGCTATGAAAATGGAAGAAAGAATTTTTTGCAAAAAAACAAAACAGAGAAATGGGAAAAGTCACTACCATAACTGGTTCTAATCTCACATAGTGGATCTAGATAGTCGTAATTGCAAGATAACAAAGCAGATCCAAACTGTGTGTAAAAGGCGTGTATTTTTCTTCATTCTTTGTCAGTTCAGGCTCCTTCCTACCAGAAAAGTTATGTTAATTGTGCCAAGGTAAGGAGTGGGAGCCAGCATCTCTGTTCTTTGTGATTTAATATTGTAGAGGTCATTAACAATATGTTGAACCTATTAGTTGTAAAGACCCTGTCAGGAACACATATCTTCAGACCGCATATCTCTAAGGAACACTGAAGCACTCAACCCCTGACCACCCTGCCCTCACAACACTATGTCAAGATTAAAGTGTTAGGCAGAGGTAATGGAAAATACCTTTTGATTTAGGTTTATATGCAGTATATATTTCATTTGAAGATCCTGAACTGCAGTTGCATTAATAAGCTCCTGTAAATGACTGTGGTGCAGAAATGCTTCCCAAAACATGTAATTAGGAGATTACTGCATATTAATTCTGGGCCCCATCAGATACCAAAAATACACCCTTTGCTGCTCAGAATTTATTGTCAAATTAAGAATGGAAGTTAAAGCTTTAAGAAGAAGTACATCAAATTTTAGAGGACATTTTTATCCTAATACAGGATTTTTTCTGAATTTAGCGTGATATCTAGTAGTGAAAATGGTGTGCTCACATACTCTCACTGATAATATGAATTATTTCTAATCGGTGATAAAACCAGTGCAGTGACCCTATGACAAGGCAATTGGTGTTTTTTTTTGTTTGTTTGTTTTTTTGGGACTCACTCAAACTGAATCGTATTGCAGCAAATCTTTATGTTTAGAAAATTTCCCAGAATGGAATGTTGCACATGCATGGAATGCACACGCACAATATTTTCCTACTTGTCTTTAACCTTCTTATACTCTGAAATGTATCAATATTTTATTATTAAGATTTACTGTATGCTATTTTTGCACAAATATGTATTTCACACACAACTTATGTTTGGCTTGCAGGTGTTTCAGTTGTCTTGTCTTTGGATTTTCACATGTATTTTACAGACAAGTTGTAAGTCATAGCTGTTTTAAACATTTGTCATGCCATTTGCCTTTTATTGCTGTAGGCAAAATTATTGGCAGAACCTAGCAAAAAATAAAGAAAAAGGCATTAATATTTTATTCATCATGCATTACTCAGATTCCAGTTTAAGATGGGTTAATGATGCTGCATTTACAATATTACTCCTCCCTATCTACTGACTTTAGTTTGCTATAATTGAGAAGAGTTCAGTGTAGTTGTTCCAATTTTATTTTTAAAGTCTATATATTTTAACTGTATCTTCTTACAAGATATATATCCACAGTATAAGCAAGGATATTCTTAAAAAATATTTATTTACTCAATCACTTTCAAATGTGGCAAATCCTATTCAGTATCCAAACAGCACTGAAAGTGAAGCAGGGAAGACCCCCCAGATATGATGCCACTCGTGCCTCTGGAGTAAGACCTGGCATAAAACAGTGATAAGAATAAAGATAAGAGGGACGAAAAATAAATATCTTTTCATCCTTATGTTTTTGAGAGTTTCTGTCCCTTTATTATTGATACTTGACTATGTGCTGATATTTCTTTCTTTTCAGTGTTAGAATTTCACTCATTTTTTCTGTGTTATTTCCATTATTTTTTTACTTTGTTTGTATTCCAAATTGTTTTCTTACAAATTTCCCTATTGTTTTATGACTCTTTTAATTACTGTTGATGTATTCATGACAATGGGATCAGAGCATTTTTACCCAGTTATTTGGACTAATATTATTATTTCTGATAATAGGTACATTTTAATATAGTTTAATTGACTTAATATGTAATGTATATTGTTGTGTAAGATTCTAGTTTACCCACTTGTATTCATTGTTATTCATATACGTTACGTCTTTTTTTCCTATTATCCCTTTTTATTTCTTTTTTCAATTACTTAGTAATATTCACACTTTTTTAGTTTTTTATTTCAATAAAACAGTTAACTATTATGGAATTAATTTAAATGATATTGGTCAAATGTTAATACAAGAAACAGCAAACACCTATTAAGGAATGACAGGCCAAAACGCAATACAATTAACGGTAATGTTGGGAGTTTTTAATTTGAATGACTTTGATGATGAAGTTGCTGACTATTTCATGGTTTTTTGTCAGTACTAGTGCTAACAGCAACTTCTTTAATTCTCCAAAAAAAATTATACTCAAAGAGTTTTTCTACTGTTTCATATGTTCATCTTGCCTGTCACATCATTTTCATTACTGAGCCTTAGACTTCTGAGATGATGGACCAAGACCTCCTCATCTGCTCTCATTTAGATTATCCCTAATCCTTATTCCTTTGACGTCAGTATTACAGCTTTAAAGCTTTCCTATTATAATATTTATGAAAATCCTTTCATTTTTGCTCTTCATCAACATCTTTCATCATAAAACAAGAAATACAGGTAATGCACAGATGTAACCACACAGACATATCAAAGCAAATTATACTGTATATGTTCATGTTGCTGTTTCAAATATCAGCGCAAATTTCGAGATACATTTAAAATCTGCATTTGTGACAAAAAGAAAAAAACAGTTATAGTTAATATTTTTATATAAAGCAATCTAAAAAGACTGTGGTGGGCTGGCGCCCTGCCCGGGGTTTGTTTCCTGCCTTGTGCCCTGTGTTGGCTGGGGTTGGCTCCAGCAGACCCCCATGACCCTGTAGTTAGGATATAGCGGGTTGGATAATGGATGGATGGATAGATGGATCTAAAAAGCTGTGAAAATGGTTGTCACCGAATGACATTCAATCAAAATGTGCTTGGTTTCCTGTAGGTTATTGTTTTAAATAACTTCTGAACATAATGTACCTAGAGCAAGAGTCATGTCCTTGAAAAGTGAACAGTGCTCCTCTTGCAACTGATTGTTTGTCTTTAGAGATGGGTGATGTATAAAAAAAATAAATTGTACTGTAAAATTAGACATATGTGAGGCAGAATGCTCTAATCTTTTTGGAACCATGTTAATTTAGACCATTTAAAATGTATCAGAATCTAAGTTGCAAGTGCAGACTTGTCAAATAGAAAAAGTAGCACCATTGGAACAAGAAAGGAGATTAACAGAAAGTAATGGGACATAAGGAGTTGATAAAAAGGTGTGAAGCAATATGAGCCTCATTGTGCAGAAGAGTCATGATGGCTTTGCTATGGATGCATTAAGTTTTTTTGACAGAAGAAACCTGTCTATTCACCTTAGAGATTCAAAGGTGAGAGGTTTGTCGCAGTTCCTCTCTGAATTCATAGTTGAATAATTTGAACTGATTGTTTATATATTGCTTTTCTCTGTACTTCCTTTGTTAACTTACATGATTTCAGATTAGCGAGGTAACGTAATATTACATTAATTAAGAAAATGTCAAAGCCCCAGTCCCCAGGTTTAATACATATTTTTTTATTTTTTAGGTTTTCATGGACAAGAAATGGAACACATTTTGATACAGACAAAGATTCAAGAATCATGATGAAGCCAAATTCAGGAACGCTGGTCATTGATATCAGCAATGGGGGGAAGCCAGATGCATATGAAGGCATATATCAGTGCAGTGCAAGAAATGAACATGGAACAGCAGTATCAAACAACATTGTTATACGACAATCCAGTATGTTTCACTTATTTAAAAATTGTTTACTGATGATTGTTCTTATGGTGATTTTTGTTTTCATTAAATACTTATACATCTTTAATGTAGTTGATTTCTGTGTGTCTCTCACCTATTTCTTTTCTTTTTAACTGTTGTTCTTCTTCTTTTAAAAGATTTATTTTTAATCATCAATTACATCTATCAGCAAGGTAACATTTTGTCCAATAATGATAAAGTATGCTGCATGGAATTGGTATTATGTATGTATAAGTCCTTCTGCTCCTGATCCTGAGCTCTTTTTTAAAGGAGATTATGTAGTAAACTTAACCTACTTGCCCCTGTTCTCCTCTGCACCCTCTAGTTGAGCATTAGAACCCCTTCTATATTTAAATGCAGTAGAACCTTAACTGTCCCCAATTTGATTTACCTTGCACCTGCTTACCACAAACATATTAAATAAATACAGTAGCAAAACTAATAAATGATGTTTACCTTAGTATACTGCGATGAGGTTGTAGTTGAACTAATGAAGTGATATTAGAGGAAATGTATTGACAGCCGGCAAGGTGTTGTCTAAGAGCAGTAAGAACAGCAGTTACCATATTCATGGCTAAGGCAACAATTCTAATGCATGCAAACTTCACTTGTTCATTAAAATGACAGTGTGCAAAGATAAATGAAAAACGCTTCAGGCCATTTTAAAGGTAATGCAACGAGGTTGGCAGATAGTTTATGGAAGAGTGATATTTTAGGAGTAAGGGTTATTTGGTTGAAGTAAATTTGAACAAAAGTGCTCATCTTCAACATGTTTATTCATTTGTTCATTTATTTCCTATGGCTGCCAAACAGATTGGGAGGGTGGGTATGCTAATTCAGGGCACGTTCATATAAATTTACCAAAGGACTGTTAAGACTTGACAATCAATCTTATATCATGTCATTAAATATGCTTAAAATGATTGAACCCTGAAAGAAATTCACATATACCCTTTTAAAAGCCAAACTCCACCCAGTAGTCTTTTCACTCAGGAATATTTCTGGTCCTGAGACACTGGAAGGCGGTAATTCCCCCAGCACCCAATTTGCTAACAGTACTGGTGGTGGCCATTGTTAACCTGGGCCTCGACCGATTCAGTATGGAAATCTGTATTGTTTTCCACATATTGATGTGGCAAAATTTTATACTCGATGCCCTTCTTGACATAACCCTCCCCATTTATCCAGTCTTGAGACTGGCACAAAGAAACACACTGGTTTGTGCATCCCTGCTGTGGCTGAGTTCAATAATAAAGTAATATTACACTGTACAAAATCCATGTGAATGTTTATCCTCAGTTTAAAAAAATATCTCGCCTCATTAATAAGTATGTGTTTTATGTATTATTTTTACACTTTAAATTTTGATAAAGAAACAGTTTTGCCTCTCATGGTGGGAAATGTTTCCAGATTTTTCCTCAAGAAAATTATTATGGTGAAACATGTTTTGTGGACTGATAAAACAGCTTCTAGGTACTATGGAGGCAAAAACACTAACACTGCTGTCTAGCTTAGTCTAGATCTGTTCTTGGCTGTGTTGCCTTCTGTATGTAGTTTTTAGTCTTTTTTATTATTATTTTAATGTATGTTTTTTTGGGTTTACTTCCGAAACTCCATACAGCTCAGATGCATGCTGTCAAGTTTTTGTATAGAAATTGCCCTATATCTAGTGTGTGTCTTACAGTCAGTCCATCATGGCTGCATTCTGCCTTGTGCCAGTGACTATTCCGCTGTGTTCTGGGCCCCACAACCCTCAACATTAAAAGTTAAGTACTGTAAGTGGAGAATAAATGAGGTTTTCTTTTTCCCTTTCTTTTTTAGGATCTCCCTTATGGTCAAAGGAGAAACTTCAGCCTTATATAGTCCAAGAGGGCAGTTCATTAGTGCTTCCATGCAGACCTCCAGTTGGTCTTCCTCCTCCTATAATATTTTGGATGGATAATTGTAAGTAAGAAAGTATCACTTACATAGCCACCTGATTTATTAATAAATTATTTATTGAAATATGTAGTGCCTTCTGGATTGGAGTTAGACGGATAAGGTGAAGATCGAATCACTTCAATAATCACACTTTTATACTTGTGCATGTCCCTCTTCCCTCAATTGTCCTTCCTGTTTCTAGAGTTTCATTTATCAGAGCCGATTACATTTCTTTAGTGTGCTCCATCCTTGGCTTAGCCCATGCCTTTCTTCCAGAGAGGCCCTTTAGGATCGAATCCTATCCTTTAAGTACAACATATAGTTATTTCCTCCTGAAGAGATTTTGAATCCATGACAAAAGTATATGTCCTAATTGAAATAAGAACATACTGCAGCATGGGTTCCCTTGCTTTCACTTTAAACAGTTTCCTTCAGTATATAATACCGCACTCACAACTTATTAGGGCTACCCCACTCCTCAGAAGTTTTGCTTATGAATTGGCTTCTGCTTTCCTCTGTTGAACCACAGAAAAGCTGTTGCACAGTTTAATACGGGGCATGTTTTAATTGCTACTAAGCAAGAACATTTTTTTACTTTTGTTGGAGTTCTTTTTAGCAGCTATGTCTTCCATCTTCTCCATGCTCTGCTCAGTCATTTCTGCTCTCAATGTTTCTGCTTCTATCATGCCAATGTCATATAATTCTCAATGAGCTGTGAATGGCAAAGATTAAAACGTGCATTCAGCAATACAGAAGTTCAGGCTAGGATGCTTACTCACTAGCCTGATTCGCGTTCACTTTAAATGAATCTTTTGATAGCCACATCTCCTGCTAGGTGTTGTACCATTTAGTTGTTGATTCTAAGAGTATGCTAACATGCATTTATCTCTTGTGCTTTAAACATATCTCTAGAGAGATTGTCCCACCAGACTGTAACAATTCTTGTCTAGCAATTCCTTATTTAATTTTATAGCTGTTATAGCTGCTTCTATCAAAACTCAAATGAGTTACACCTTTTGCAATTTACTTTTTCTTGGTTAAATTATCTTAATCCACTGTACTACTTTCTTCAAAGGTATAGCATGTCTAATAGAACCAAAAGAATGTTTTTTTGGAGATTCCAGTTCTAACTGATTTTGATTTTTAATGATATGCAAAGTGGTGCTAAATTTCTCACCTGAGCAAATATATCAGGCCTCTGTCACATGGACTGTCAATGTAGAAGTAACTGTCTACCAAACATTTATTACATTATTGTGCATTTCTCTGTTTGCTCTGAATGTGGCATGATCCAGTTGAACAAGACATACTAAATCATTGCTGCAGAATGATGTAGATGCAATGTTTCTGTAGCTCATATAGAGTGTGAATGATAAGGGCACTGTCGACCCCTTGAACCCTCAGACCAGACGTCAGACACCAGATAAAAGTCCAATATGACTTTATTTTATAATAATAGTGTGCACCAAGCACTCTACACTCCACTATACTCATAAATAAGCACAATAATAAATCAATAATCAATCCTCCTCTCCCAGACACTTAGCCACCCTGTCTCCCAACTCAGCTCGTCCGTCTGGGATTTCCCAGAGTCCTTTATAGTCCTTGACCCGGAAGTGTTTGTCCTTCAGTCCATGTGACTTTCTATCACTTCCGGGTCAGGTAAAAACTCCTTTTCTTCATCCCAGAAGCACATCATTTCTTCTGTCCATGTGACTGGGACGTACTTCCGGGGTGTAAGGAAGATAGTCCCTGGGCCTCCCTGCAGCGACTCCTGGCGGACCCCATGGTATCCAGCAGGGCTGTGCATTAAAAGTCCACTGTTCATAATTCCCTGCTGGCATTCGGGGCTTCTCCATGCTGCAAGGAGGACTCCATCTGGCGACCTTGGGGGTACTGGCCGGGATGAACGGTCGGCCATGTACCACAAGAGTTAAGAATTATACAATAATGAAGCGAAGCAAAAGACAATTTTCCAAAAATCACACTTCAAAAAAAAAAAAAAAAGATTCTGTGGGAATACTGATCAATTTAAATGATATTGATCTATTTATCCAATTATGTCAATTCTAAAACTATTAAAGAGAGTGAATACGTATATGATTAATTGTTTTGTATTTTATATTTGTAATTAATTTAGACCAGTTTTCAAAGATTTGTTTTCACTTTGACATTATAGAGTATTTTTATATTGATCAGTGTTTTTTACTGCTTACATGGATTTTAAATAAAGCCTTCTCATTCTACTAAAGACATATCTATTATCCCATGAACATATTAAGAAAAACACTGAGTGAAAATGAAAGGACACACTTTGGATTAAACAAACATTTTATTGTGGGTGCCACTTGTGGTCAGCTTCTTAAAACAGCAAAAATTGCCAAGAAAATGGAGGCAGAAAGAAACAAAAAAGAGATTCCGGACAAAAGCTACTTTAGTTTAGAAGTGAAGCTAGCTGCGACCAAGACTATAGCATGACAATTTAATGGTCCTTAATCAACTTCTTTACCAATTTATTTTTTATCAGCATTAAAATGTGTGTGTGCTAATACTTTTTTGGGTTTTTATCTTTCTACACCTATTATGTCTTTTCAGATTTTCAGAGGCTGCCACAAAGCAATAGAGTATCTCAAGGTTTAAATGGAGATCTATATTTTTCCAATTTAAAAGTGGAAGACACACGAAGTGACTATATTTGCTATGCCAGATTTAACCACACTCAAACAATCCAGCAGAAACAGCCAATTTCTGTTAAAGTTTTGTCCAGTAAGTAAATGAAAAATTGTAAAACCAAGTTTTCTAAAAGTGAAAAAATGAACTTTATGGATTTTGTTGTCTTTTTTTTTTTTTTGTTTTGCTCTTTGTGTTCATGTACTTGCTTGTGCTTTTTTTTTGATAAACTGATTTACATTTGTTTGTGCCCAATTCCCTTTGTGAATAAGCTGATCATGCCATTCAGTCAAGGACCAAAGGCTGCTATAAATGTTCCTTTCTCTTCTTTCCCTTTGTGCGTGTGTGTGTGTGTGTTAGGGTTGGGGGTGAGCTTGGTCAATTAAGTGGGCTTCTTTCCCATGTTAGACTTTTTTTTTGCAATCTTCCTATTGTCTGAAGCTTGATTTACGTCTGCCCAATATGTTGCATGTTTATGATTTCTTGTTGTATTACAGTGGATGCAATCAATGAGACTTTTGCAGCTTTTTTGAATGACACTGAATTTTTTGGTGGTGAGTTATGGCAAAACTTAATGATGACCTTTTAACATCAGTAGATCTAGCACACTAACTTCAACCCTGTACCCATTTAACCATTTCCATTATCAGTATAGCTATTGTGTAATCAACAGCAGGGATACTCAAATGTTTTCGCTTCTAAATATC
This sequence comes from Polypterus senegalus, assembly GCF_016835505.1. Taxonomy (NCBI): domain Eukaryota; kingdom Metazoa; phylum Chordata; class Cladistia; order Polypteriformes; family Polypteridae; genus Polypterus; species Polypterus senegalus. Next base: position 30,770,212 of record NC_053161.1, on the reverse strand, counting down.
AAATGAGAAGATGAATTATTTTTATTTTAATGGGTTAGTTTTCCTATTACCTTACCAGCCTTCAGGAAATGTTTTTAAGCTACTAAGCTGTCTGTCTGTTGCATGTACTCTGATTTTTTTTTTTTTTCAAAGTATTAACCTTTCTGGAAGCAAAATAAAAATAAGCTAATCTACTATTTCATGAAACCCTATTGAATTCATAGTTTAATTCAAAAGTTTTGTTTTATAATACATCAGCACAAAGAGAATGAGTTGGTATAACTTGCAGGATCTGACCACCATGACACTATGAATCCACATTCAGACAGAGCTGGACCAGACCTCTCTTTAGAATGGTCTAATTACATGGCCATAGATTACAACACGAAAGTGTATGGAGTATTGTATTCAATTTTGTTAAATTATTATTTATTATGAATAATATCATTATCATGCACCTATTCTTGAGAAATGATATTCACTATTAGTGCTAGAGACATTACTGGTTGGTTGAAGTATTAGCAGATACAGTAAAAAAAAAAAACTGAATTGACTAGCTCAATGCATGCCAAAGCTTTTCTGCCTCTTCTAACATAAAAAAAAATGGTAAACCTTTACTTAAAGGACGTTGTCTCAGAACACATGCATGCCATCTAGAGATTGTTTTGAAGCATTCTGGACTTTAAGGCAGCCTATAACACGGAAATGTTCTGCACCATTTTATCACCCAATCACATCACAGTTGTGAAGTGCTTCTGTAAATAAGATGGTTTGGATTGTACTTTTATCCAAATATGCATTTTAGTTCCTTAATTACAAGCAGTCAACTTACTCATGCTATATATGTTACACTATAAAGCATGTTTAGTTTACTTTCATAATGTATATGCTCACTTTCTTCTAGTTAGCTAAAAAGCACTTAAAAGCTATGTAATAAGTAATGAGCCAGTATTAATTAATCTAATACCAGTCACTTTTGAGAAGTACAGTTTTCTCAAAAAACTAGTTTGAAAGTGTTCAGCTCTTACTACTATTACCATTTTGATTTCAGATTACACTGAAATATTTTTGGAAAGTGCATGGGTGGCAAAGGGCCCAGTAGTGGTCCATGTGAAGTCTGTACCTTCTCTCATCTGTTTGCCTTCCACATCCCAAAAGAGGTGCCAGAAAGATTAACTGGAAATTCAGAAGTGGCCCTTTGTGAATGTGGTTGTGTGTTATGTTACTTCTGTATGCAGTGTTTTGTAATAACATACAATATGTTTTGTTACTGAGTGGTAGAAATATATATATTGTATACAATTTTATGTGAATGAAAATACACCAGAAGAGAGTACATCAATACACTCACCTTTGTATGGCCGCTTTCATTGTGAATAAGATCCCAAAGTGGTTTATATATACAGCACAACTGTGTACATTTCATGAAACATGTTAAACAACTTCCACAGTATCACAGAGCAAGGATACAACAGTCGAAACAACCTACCAGAGTTTTTCTGTATAGCTTCTATCATGTCAGTAAGGTCATTGTACTGACATTGTTTTCTGTATTACAAACTGCCACCACTGGTGAAACGTTTTGAAATTCTGGAGGACCTGCTGAAAAGAACAGCATTTTTTCTTAAAATCAGTATAACAGGCTGTTACATTGGCTGTTTAATGCTTCTGGCAATATTAGTTAAGAGGCATTTAAAGTTATAACCATAAAGGGTGTAGACCACTACGTGTTCTGTCATTGTCTGTCCCATGAAAGTTTAAATCTTAATAGGTAGATCATCTTCATTATGGAAATGAATCTTTTGTGACTGTGACGATCATTGACAATGTACATGATTTTCTTTATTGTAGACATGCCAGTTGGAGAGAGACGTCCAACGTTTTTGGTTCCAACTGGACAAAATAGCAGTAAGCTGGTTTTAAGAGGAGAAATCCTGAAACTTGAATGCATTGCTGAAGGCCTGTAAGTGATTTAAGTTTTGTGCCAAAAGTATTTTGGAATATGTCATTTTTTACTTTTTCTCTAAGTATTATACTTTAGGTCAAAATTGTATCTTCTTGAATTAAATTTGATGTATTGTTTAATGATGTTACCATGAATTGCACCTTGTTTTAATTCTTTTACTTTTGCATTTTCTGCAAAGACCCACTCCAGAAATACACTGGATTAAAGAAAGTGGAGAATTACCAGCTAAGAGAACATTTTATGAAAATTTTCAGAAGACACTTAAAATTGTTGCTGTTACTGAGGCAGATGGTGGAAGTTACCGTTGCACAGCAAAAAATCATTTAGGATTAGTTCACCATACAATAAAAGTCACAGTTAAATGTAAGTTTAAAGTAATGTAGCTTTACTTCAGATTCATAAATTCTTGTTGTTGCTCATTGGCTAGAGTTTTTGGTAAGCTTTCCATCTCAGTTTTCTCTCTTATATAGGCTGAAAATATGCATTAGGTAAATGAAATTAAATGTGTAAATATTTTTGGGGATTTGTTGTCAGCTCTCATTCTGCTGATGAAAACCAGATATCGGTTACATTGGGGTAAACAACATACATGTGTTTAGGATATATCAGAAATCTTTCCTGCATTACAAAGTCCAAATAAAAGAGAAATTCAATTTACATTGATAACAGTCTCTGTAAAATTTTCAATATTACTGATAATTTATTGTAATATACAACTTTTTCACACTTTCCTGATTAACTGCTTCCTAGCTTTTGTTTTTGCCCTAATTATGCCATTGTGAATTATTTTAAAATGTAATTTGTATGTGTGTGTGTGTGTATGTATATGTGTGTATATATATATATATATATATATATATATATATATATATACAGTATATATATATATATATATATATATATATATATATATATATATTGTATAGTGAAAAGATAACAGGGGGACAGAGAAAATGTTTAGGGTAGCCACCCCCGTATACTTAAAATAAAAATGCAAAAAATTGGAAATCAAAGGTCTTTATTGACTGAATTCAAGACAGAACTGAATTAATGTCAACAAGCTGGCGATTTTATTTCCAGTTCAGAGAAAGTGACGTTACTGGGGTTGAACCAGAAGTGATTTAATTGGTTGCCAGAACTGGAAGTGGTGTTGACAGGCTCATGTCAGGATTACTCTCAGTTGGTCTTCAAGGTGAAGAGAGAAAGGGTTAGTGATTGTTGCCAGCTCCTGATTCAGCATATAATTAGTATCTTTCAGACCCTTTGGGTTCCTCCTGTTCGCACATGTGTGACAATATACATACATATATTCGCACTACTCGTTAAAAGTTTTAGAACACCTCGGTTTATCTTCAGATTTAATCAGTTGAAATGCAATGAATGGCCTAAAATGATGAAAAGGTAAGCAGTATACTGACAGAGGTTTAAATTTAAGATTAGGTTAGCAAAAACTGACAAAAGGAAATTTCAGAATATTACAGGGAACAACAAATAGGTTAAAACATACAGATGTTCCAGAGCAATTCAAGTAAATTAAGCCTTGCAAGCTGAGGCAAACAATTTGCAGAGGTGTCCCAAACCCTGTTGATTACTTTTTCTTAAAGCAGAGTTGGAGCATACTGCGTTACTACACCTTCTACACCCTAGAAAGTTGTAAATTCCAGTGATAATGACAAGAAAATGGCAATTAACAAATGAAATGAGACAGAACATTATTATACTTAGACGTGTAGGCCTTTCATTTAGAGAAATTACAAAAAAAATCGAAGTATTAGTGAGTATGGTCTTCTACATAATCCAAAGGCAATTGGAAACTGGAACAAACTCTGATAGGAAAAGATCTGGCAGACCCAAAGTCAAAAACCAATCAGAAGACACATTTCTGAGGGTCACCAGCTTGCGTAATAGGCACCTCACAGCACAACCGCTTCTAGCACAGCTTAACAATGGTCAAAAAAGCAAGTCTCAGTTTCTGTTGTGATAAGCAGACTTTGTGCTGCATGTTTGATTAGGCGAGTGGCAGTAAGAAAGACAGTCCTTATAGCACAAAAGAGGGCCTTGAAATGCCAGCTGTGGACTACTGCAGACTGGCTTCAGAATGACTGTTTTAAATTAACTTTCACCATCATGTTTATAATCTCATATCTCAAATCATTTTAAACTAATGTGGATTGTGCCAATTTGGTTAGTTGTCTTGACTGTTTTATAATCTTCTGAATAGTTATTGGAAGAAATTTATCTGGTCTACAGCAAAGCAAACAAATGTTTCAGTCAGGTGACTTTTACTTCGTTTGACATTAAAGTTGTTCAAATGCATGTCTGTTCATTTTTATTTTATTTAATGCAGCTTCACCATATTGGATCAATGAACCAAAGAACCTTATACTAGCCCCTCAAGAAACAGGCATTCTTCTCTGTCGTGCTAGTGGCAATCCCAAGCCATCTATCACTTGGTTAATGAATGGAATTCCTATTGAAAGTAAGCGAAATATGTGAAGCAGTTTTTAATATTAAGCTGGGTTTTTTGTTGAAATTTCTAGCTGTTGAAGTAAATGATTTACACAGACGTGTCCTTTTGTAATTCATTAGATTCCCCTGATGATCCCAGCAGGAAAATAGATAATGACAACATTGTGTTTTCTGATGTGCAGAAAGACTCTAGTGCTGTTTATCAATGTAATGCATCAAATGAATACGGCTACTTGCTTTCCAATGCATTTGTTAATGTACTTGGTAAGTTCTAATTCTAATGCAAAAATCTTTTGCTGATGCAATGCTAAAGAGTATGACTGTGTATAGTTATTTTCAAATTAGAGGGTTTGATTAGTTTAAAACTTTGATTTAAATCATTATTTCTTTTTTATGTTGCTTTTAATTACAGCTGTACCACCGAGAATTCTGACCCCACCCAACCATCTTTATCAGGTTATCATTAGTAGACCAGCATTACTAGACTGTTTGACATTTGGCTCTCCAGTACCCAAAGTTCAATGGTAAGATGCAGCAAAGCTTTTGCCAAATAATCAAACCCTAACATAATGTTCTGGCATGTCATTCATATAAAAACAGTCTTTAAATGTATTAATGTATTATGGTCAGAAATGATTAATTGTATGAAAAAGTATGTTAGAGACAGCAATGTTCAATGAGGTCAAGCCACAATATGGATTTAAAAAGTTACATTATGTTCTAGCTCACGGTGAAAGTTCATTAACACATTCAAAACTAAATCATTCAGTCCAATATGCATAATATTTTTTGATCGAGAGTGGATATAAATGACAAGAGCACCCTAATTCCTTATATTTACTTATGTTTACAAAATTCATTTTTCTTATGTATTTTTATCTTAAATGTTTAAAACAGTTTATACATGTAATGTTAAAAATGTTGATGTATTATCCATTCATGAATGTGAAAATTATATTGGCTTTTCATAAACAAAGTAATAGTTCTTTCTTTTTTTCTTGTTTCAAACCATGGGAACGGCAAGAAATACTGAGTATCATTTATCTTCAAGCCATTATCTGAGGTTGTGTAGGAAACAAAGCGTAATTGTTATATTCAGCTTCTATTCCTGCCCCTCAACTGCAGACAAAACACAAATGATATGGCAGATTTATTTGTTTGGAAATATTTTATGGTTTTTCTAATAGAATTCTTGTACTCGGAATTAGCAGTAATAATCATTACAAATTTGTGTATCCTGAATGAATATGGAGTTTTGAAATATTTTTACAATTACCCCTAAAGAAAAATTGCACAACTATTGAAACTATTCTCAGTGAAAAGCATATATATTATTTAAGGCATAATCAGTACCCTAAATTGACAAGTATCTTTCAACTTTTGGTAAAGTTTGAACATCAGAGTTTTTTCAAAAATTATTAAAAAACCTATATTTTTAGAATTCCTGTGTGTAATCTCCTTTAAGTTGTCTCATATACAGTATATTATATTTTGTGCGGCATCAGAAAATGTGTGGAGGAATGTCATACAGGGTAATCCACATTTTAGAGAGTTATTTTGAAAGACATTCTAACAAAAAGTTTACAAAATTCAGTTTTATTTGCAAAATTACTAGTTATGCCTAGCATTCACACCAGGGTCCCTCTTAACCAGCACCCAGTTGAGATTGTGGTCCTCATCCCACTCTCGGCATCCCTCTCTCTGTTGTGGCCAGTTAGCCGGGATGACCCATTGGTGGCTTCCACTCACAAAGTGTTGTAGCACATAGTACCTGGTGAGCAGGGTCGACTGTGGGAAAGTGAGCAACATGGCCAAATTAATGGTGGTGACATTCCTTTATCATACAGGTAGCAAGCTCATCTGATATTTCCAAAGAAGCCACAAAGTCATCATTGCAGAATTCCAGGATCTTTGTCTATAATATTATCTGCTTAAAAAAACAAAATAAGAGAAGGTGGTATTTCTCCAGTGTGCAGTAAAGGATTAAGCAAATACTTTTTTATTCATTATTAATGAATGCCTGTCTTTAAAACTGTGTAATATAATTTCTTATTGTTTGCAATTACATTGATTTAGATCATTAAAATATCATTAAAAATATTTTCTATGAAAGGTTCAAGGACAACCATGCTAGTATTCTGGATGGAGACCCTTATATTGCTCATAAAAATGGCTCTCTGGAAATCCATGTTGCACAAAAGGCAGACAGTGGGAAATACACTTGCGTAGGAATTAATGAATTGGGAAAGGCAGAGAATGTGGTTCATCTGGAGGTTAAAGGTGAGCTGTCTGTTTGAGTTATAGCACTGTTGAGAATCACGGGGGCTATTGAAAGCTCCAAATTTTATTCTGAGTCAATTGCATATTATACGCCAGTTTCTAGGCAGTCACACAGGTATTTTTGTAAATAATCTAATGTTTAATATTAAAGTTGACAATCAGTTGCTTGTAATAAATGCAACCATTAATGAATTAATCTTAATTCTTTATTTTTCCAGAATCTGTACGAATTATTGCACAGCCAGAATACAGAGTTGTGCAAAAAGCTGGAACAGTGGTATTTGAGTGCAGGGTTAAACATGATCCAAGCCTTGAACTCACAATTACATGGCTCAAAGATGAAAATAGTTTGCCAGAGGATGAAAGGTATGCCATTGTCATTTTTAAAACTCCTCTGGTTCAAGTGTTTGTAGCCATGCCTTGCCTATAACAGCCCTTGTGTTTAATTCAGTGTGTGAATACCAGTGGATGACAAGTTCTCAGAATTTCTAATTGTGCCTATGTCATGAATAGTTTTTTTTTTTTTTCTTGTATCTTTCCACCTTTTTATTTTGGTAAGATGCAGTATGTTTTTTAAAAGCTTTCAATATAATAGCATTAATGTAGCCTACATTTACTTCTGTTTATCTGGAGTCCCGGTTTATTTAATGCGCTTGAGCAAGAGAATTGCACCATGTAAATAAAATGTATTAGGTGTAACATCTTTGAATTCATGTTTTAAAGGTTTGTTGTTGGCAAAGACAGTCTTACAATTACTGATGTTACAGAAGCTGATGAAGGTACCTACACTTGCATTGCAAATACCTCCCTGGACAAAGACATTGCAAGGGCAGAGCTAACAGTTGTTGGTAAGATGAATTTCTGACTGATGTTTCACTGAAATAGTTCAAGTTATTAAATCTGGGTTTTTAGTCAACAGTTTCAATGTGTATAATATGCATTGCAGCTGACACTATGGATGGGCTGATATCCTGGCTAGGATTTATAGAATAATGGAAGGGCAGTAGGAGTCGGCCGCCCAGAGCAATAGGTTTCCCTCCAGTATTCTGAGGGGCTGCACACCTCTGGTCTTACCCTTGCTTGGGCACCTCCAGGGAAGCATAAGAGGTGTAGTCTGAATATCTTGCCCCTTTTGGGGTCCTTTGGTGTCTCTAGAGGGAGATATTGGAGCACAGCTCCCTGTCCTCGGAGAAATTCCTCTGATCTGGAAGTGCTTCTGGGGTATCTCTTTCACATGCTGGAAATACTCCAGGTGTCTGGATTTATAAAGAATGTCCCCTACCTAGCTGGGTGAGTCAGAGTCAGGAATGAAACAGGGCAAAGCTCTCCTGGAAGACGAGGAAGAAAAATATTGTGTTTGTGAAAAAAAATACATTACAAAGGTAATCTGTGAGACATTGTTTGTGGATATAAAAGTTATTTTGGAACTTTTTTTGGAATCACCCAATCATCCACTGTATAAAGTAATAAATAGTTGCTTTATGTGTGTATTTTACTTTTACAGATCTTATACTAGTAAAATGTTTGGCAGCAATTGTTATGTAAACAGATCTGTTTTAATATTGTTTTTTTTTTCAATTTAAGTCTATGTGACACTGGAGAACTGGTGATGAATGGCCAGTCACTGCCTCTTTATGTGGCTTCTTTCTGTCTGCAAAAACTCTGACATTTCTTTTGTCACCACCAAAATACCCTTTTATTCACAGGGAAGGCCCTGTGCAGAGATTAAGATGATCTCATGCCAACCTTACTTTTTTCTCTCTTGGGCAGCACTCAGCTGATTTTGACCACTAGAATGTAAAGTCTGAGCTAGAAAAAAAGCACAGCGAGTCTTCCGCAGTCTGGCAAAATCCCCTCTGGAGAAATCAGTGGGAATTTAGGCACACTATGTACTGTATAGATGAGCCTCAAAAGAGCAATGTAGTGTTATTTTATTGATTTGTCCCCTAAATAAACAATGAAGTGTCATTTACTGTAATTACTATTTAGACTGTGAACTGTCAAACTCAGTTGTTTTAGTGTCTAAATCCAATCCATTTTTTTTTAATTATTTGAGTATTTTTTATCATTTTTTAAGGAACTTTGTAACACAATGTATTAATATTCTAATTATTACTTAAATCTTACCTTACTCTTCTTGCAGCTGCTACTCCAACTCCACCTATAATTTACGGTAAACCTAAAAAAAAAAATCTGCACATATTTTAGCTGAATTTTTTTGTTGTTTTTGTACATGTCTATCTCTCTTTCTCTTTCTATATACATGCAAGATATACTGTATACAGTACTTATATACTGTGTGTATAGAGGGAGCTAGAAAGATATTTTTCAACAATCATGCATGCTGTTGTTTTGGCAATGTGCTTATTTTGGTTTTTATACTGCAGCTCTGAAGATTTGTGACTATTTGTTGCTCATAATATTTTGCTAAACCAAATGTTATTAATGAGCTGCTCTCAATACCTTTAGGCTTTTATATTCTTTCTTTCTTTCTTTCTTTCTTTCTTTCTTTCTTTCTTTCTTTCATGTTCATTGCAGACATCTTTAATGGTTTTCTTATCATGTGGTTACAATTTATATATATATATATATATATATATATATATATATATATATATATATATATATATATAAAACACTTACAGAACACCTTAATAAATACACTTATCAGGGCAATGTACTCATCACAGCCTCCCTGCTCTCTACTCACATTATCAGACCACCCATCTTAAGCTAAGTTCAAACGATTAAATGCCTCACACAGTTCAATCTCCTCAACTCCTCACCCATCATAACTTAAACTACATTTACAGCCCACTTTGATAAGTTTTCAAGTTTTCTGTTCTGCAGTTTTCATGTATTTAAACATGCCAGTTACAGGTAGTTGAGGAAAACTGCAGTTACTATACAACTGACAGTAATGGAGTCACCATCTGGAGCCCTACATGTCAATGTGAAAACATTAGGAGATTGAGCCCCAGTATTAAAGTATGCCTCCTAACCAAGTTTAAAGAGATATTGAACTCTCAGTATAACATTGTGGACAGAACAGGAATACAGAATGTAAAGTGGCATTATACACTAATGTAGAATTAAGAGCTGACAAACACATACATTCTCTTAGGTAATTTGGCATATAAAAATCAACTTAAAGTGTTAATATAGTTAACTTTACCAGCGCTCTCATAGGTTGTGTTTATACTTGTTTAAAATAGTAATATAAAGTATGAACAGCTTATAGCTTTCTCTTGTGTAATTCTTACTGTTTAAGTTTTTTTTATATTTGACCACTTTATGAGACAGTGCTCCATTTTCTAAACCTACATTCTAAAATATATATAGTTGGAATGCACCGTCACATATACAGTCAGTATGTTAGTCGTCAGTATAGGGACACCATACAACTCAACATATTAGAATGCCCATGGCAGAAAACCCATGCAGACACAGGGAGAAAAAAGTAAAGGTGCAAACTCCATGCCTCACACTACTGGCAATTTTACATTAACAAATACAGAAATAGTTATAAACCAAAAAAAAAACAAAGAAAGATCTTTGATTTTTCGATGCACGTTTTTATGAATTTTCTTTGCACAAGCTAAAAGTGCAGTGATTATTGAACTTTTAAAGGCCAGCTGCAGTATTGAAAACATTAAAATGTTAACTGTTTTTGTTTATTTTGACATATTGAATGTTATTCTTGGCTTTTAATATTGTTTCCATAAAAAGTTTATTTTACCATATTTGTTTCAGATGTGGCATTTTACATTTGTATTGTGGTTTGTTTATGATCATGCAAGTATGCCTTTGATGACCATTTTTTTTTTACTTCCATTCCACCAATAAATACAGTATGTATATACATGTACATACTGTAATAGTTTAATAGTGTGAGTAGAAGTTATTAATGTATTTCTAAATGAGCATATGTTATGACTTGCAGATTATCCTGATCCCCCTAGTGATCTGGAACTGACTGATGAACACGAAAGAAGTATCCAGCTTACATGGACACCAGGAGATGACAACAACAGTCCAATTGAAAGTAAGTTTTTTGTTCTAATAAATAACTTGAATCTGTGAAATGTCATACAGTATATACATAGACATTTTGGATATAAATATTCATGAAAAACATGCTTTTTCTATGTGTTAAATTAAGTACAGCATTTCAGATTAAACAGAGTACAATTAACAGCAATTGTTTTAAAAGCATATTCTTCTATATGGTACATGACAGTAGTAGGGAGATTTCCTGCCTTTAATGACAGATTTAATTTTTGTAATTTCATACTTGAGTGTATATGGTTGCTCAAAAAGATACTCCTTTGATTCAGAAGCCTTACTGGAAGATTTCAGTGTTCACATCTGGGAATGATGGAGATATTTGAACAGGTTTGATGGGGAGGATCAGCCAGCCTTAAATAAATATGATTTGTGACTTGTTATTGGATTTCTGATCATGGATTGTTTATAAGAAATATCATGTTCGACCATAATGTAGTACACAGTATCAGAATACCATGGTTAATAACTGACCTTATTCTTGTGTCTTTTGATCTGAAACCCTGTATTCTGGAAATAGAAAGATATTGCGCTGTTTTTTGATTACCATTGGAGGGATCTACTGTGACACATACACATTGATAGTGAATGTATTCCGGAAATGTGTAGCAGATTTAGGATGAGTTCTTCTATTGCCTTTGGAAGAACATCTCCTGAATTTCAAAAATGCAGAAAGCATCACACACTCTTTTGCCACCCTTTATAAACTTGAAGACCTCCACCCTAGTCATCCAGTCTGTCTCTACCTGTAGCCTACTTTGCATTATGTTTCCACCCAGATAAATGAGTCAAAGATGCTGATTTTATTTTCAACATGAAAAATTTTATTAAATGTAACAGAAACTTGTAAATATCAAAATGCTAGCATAATTACAGTAGGAAAGGCATGTTGTGTAGTTCACTGTTGTTTTAATGCAGACTTACTACACTTCCTTTGTGTGAAATATTTTGACAAACTCGCCAATATACAGTCTAATGTTACAATCAGGACCGCAGAAGTGTGTTTCTTTGCACACTTTTCTTATTATTTTTTTTCTGTTACTTGATCATAAGAGGGTAGAATGACAGTGCCTGATGTGCATGATCGATGCACCCCTTTTATTATTGTAAGAGGCCAACGTCTTTCATGTTCTTCCATTTGATTACAATCATTCTGCTTCTTTGCCGCACACCAACTTGCACCGTGGTGAAACTTAAGGCGACTGAATTCATATTGTCATCACTATCAGTTTCAATTTGTTCTAAAATTGGCTTTACAGTTTCTTGTTTACACTCCATTGTATTTTGGTTGAAGACTCTGTTCCACTCAAGAATATTGATAAGATAAATTAGAGAGGCAAAATACAGAAATATTCATCATTTTTTGCAGCATAATATTATTTATCCACTAGATGGAAGAAGAATACAGTCCTGAGCATTGTTTTGAGCTTAACACTGTAAAGTGGATCCTTGCACATCACCCGATTCTGACTCGTGCTGAACTGTAATTCCCAAGTCCGTGTCACACTCGAAGTTAACGGCAGTGAGGTTAAGGTGTGTTCCATTTACTGAAGGATTACATTCTATAGCCTCAAATAGAGATGGAGTAATATGAGTTCTGCCTTGTCTTTGGAACAGTGGAATAATTCTTATACAGATATTGGAGGGGATTAGCCATCCTTCCATCCCTCTGTTTTCAGACCCATGTAATCTAACTAAGAAGCAGAGAGTACCAGAGTCTATTTTAGCATTGTGGGATGCAAAGCTGAAATTAATCTGGTTGTTATGCAAGTCCATAACTGGTCACAGCCAGATCCACACTCCTATTCATTTATACTGGGAGAATTTACAGTCAGCAATGCATGTATTTGAGGTGAGCAAATAGCAAAGTGGGCCTGAAACTGTAATTTTATCTGACTTTATTTATGTAGATTTCTACCTTATTTACAGTATTAATAATACCTTAAAAACTACACTATATTTTTTACAGAATTTATAATTGAATATGAAGATGGACTTCATGACCCTGATGTTTGGCACAACCTAACAGAAGTGCCTGGACAAAAGACTACAGCTCATTTAAAACTTTCTCCATTCGTCTGGTATTCATTCCGCGTTATTTCAGTCAATAAAGTAGGAAGGAGCCAGCCCAGTAGTCCATCACGACAATATCAGACACCTGGAGCTGGTAAGGAAATTATTCTTTGAACAATATTTGCTTCTTTTTATTACTATGTGTCTACACTGTCATTTCAGAATAAAGTAGCACCATGTTACATATATTGACATGGTGAAAATTATTTAAAAAAAAACTCTCTTTACAGCACCAGATGAAAATCCTATAATTGTGAAAGGAGCAGGATCTGAACCTGACAATTTTGTTATAACATGGGAGGTAAGTGAGTAACTAAAATGACCACTAATTGATAAATGGCAAACTGCAAAATGTCCTTTAGATGTACAAAATTTGCTTTATGTTTAGTGTTCTTATATTACATTAATACTTGATAACAAAGGTAAAAATGGCTTGTGACCCGACATTTGCGCGATAGATATATGCGCGCCAACAAAATAGTGCCGATTTAAAACACGGCGTCAAAATCACATCGACAAAATTGCCCCGACAAAATCGCGAAAGTTTCATTAAATATGAATTACTAGTTTAAAGCATATATAATAATGTTTATTTTAGAAGTCAATATTATGAGACGCGGCATGCCATCAGCACGGAACGCAGATAGTCCTTAACACCACGCCCTGCATATGTAGGAAGAATTGCAGCAAGGGCATCACACTCTCATATGTCTTCGCATATGTCTTTCGAACTTTTGTCTGTGAACCAAATGGCTAATGTTATAGTTTGTGAATAGAAGTAATATACAGTAGTCATATAGTGCAGTTATAGATTGTTTTTTCAACTTCTTTCTGATATAAACTTAAACATATTAAATCATGAAAAGTAATTAAAATCCTAAATTGCTCATTACTATTAGAACTGGTTCAAATCAAACAGCTCTCCTAGCAGCCGTGTTTATGTAATTAACTAGAAAGAGACAAGCAAAATTTGACTGGAGAAATGCAGCTTTTAAAACCATGAACAACTGATTATCATTACTATATACAGTAGTTTACAAATATACAATATAAAAGCATAAAGTTATAAGTATTCTTTGAAACTTTCAACCGTTTTCCCTCACATGTAATCTGTGCCATAGTTCTTTGATCTGTAATAGAAGTGATATAAAGTGGTACATGCAAAAATGTTGGAAAGTTCTGTTTACTGAGGATGCAGATACAGAATTGAAAGCTTTCAAAGGACTGATTAAAGCACAAACACAAAAATTTGCAGGCTTCATTTTGTGATCACACCTTATTTACTCTCAGAATGATTAATCATATGTATTCCTGGACACTTCTCAGTTAAATAGGGAGACAGAAACTGCTCAGGAAACAATATCTAATCATGATTCCACATCCTTTCAGCAGTATACCTACTTTAGCTTTTTATAATAAGTTTCATGGGGATGGCTGTGTCATACTGCAAAAAAGGAAAAAAAAGAGCATTAAAAATTATATGTGTCATTATCTTGTATTTTCCAAATAAAACCATTTACTTAATGTCTGACAGGTTCTTGAAGTTTTCATTTGCACGAATGGTTTGTTCCATACCAAAAATGTGATAAGCAAGGATCTATGAGACAACAGAGAGAAAAAGCCAGCATGGCTGTAGTTTCAGGGTAGGGATTTAAATAGCAAAATCTACAGATGCACTGTATGTTTGTGTGTGTATAAATAAAAACTTATATAAATAAATAAATAATGATTTTGATATGGTAGAATGGGAGATTTGCAACACAAATGCACAGCTGGCAAGTCTGCTGAAATTATGTGATGCAGTTATGTCAATATTGACTAGAATCTCAAAGGAATGTTTCCAACATATTGTGGAATCCGTGCCATAAATAACTGAGGCTGTTTTGAGTACAAAACCATGTCCTGCCCAATACTGTGTAGTTACTCCTCATGCCACCAAAACAGATCTGAACTCCTTAAGACCTTGTTTTGTGGAGCATCACACTGCCTCCGAAGGCTTCCCTTCTTCCCATACTGCATCCTGTTGCCATCTTTTACCCTTGTAAATACGCATGCGCACCCGGTCATCCACATGATCTAAAGAAAATGATTAATCTGACCAGGACGCCTTCTTCCATTGTACCATGGTCCACATCTGAAATGCACATGTCCATTATAGGTGCTTTTGGCAGTGGACGGGACTGCAAGGGCATTCTGACCGGTCTGTTGTTACACAGCCCCATATGCAGCAAGCTGCGACGCATTATGTGCTCTGACACCTTTCTCTCATGGTCAGCATTCATTTTTTTCAGCAATTCTGTGGGATCAGACTAGACAGGTCAGCCTTCCACGCACATCAATGAACCTTGGACGCCCATGACCTGTTGCCAGTTCATTGGTTGCCCTCCCTTGAGCCACATTTGATAGGTACTAACCACTGCATAGTGGGATCACCCCACAAGACCTGCCTTTTTTGGAAATGCTAGAGTATAACAATTTGTCCTATTTTTCCTGCTTCCACCACATCACCTTCAAGAACTAACTGTACACTTCTTGCCTAATATATCTCACTACTTGACAGGTGCCATTGTAACAGGATAACGAATGCTATTCATTTCACCTATCAATGGTTTTAATGTTGTGGCTGATTGGTGCTGGATGGACCTCATTCCCTTTCCCAGATTTGAGGCTGCCATTTGAGGGGCAACTGGTGCAGTGGGACTGGCATCCTGGGAACAAGGGATAGAGGAGACAATGGCTGGGAGACAAGCATAGTGGATGGATGACCTGGATACAGAAGCACTTACTTGTCTGGAGGCCTGAAGAAATGTGGGACTGTGGGAGACTGTCTCCCATGCTCAGATCGTCCCTCAGTACACTGAATGGCAGTATTCCCTTTGGCAAGCCTTTGTGTGGATGCCCGCAGTGTACCATGGGAAACTTGGTTCCATAGGTGTATCCAGCAGGGGGAGCTCTTTCTCCCCTGGAATGTGTTTCTTGATGCAGAATTGACTAGAACCAATACTATCCCTTTTGTACCAATGGCAGAAAATAATTACAAGAGAGAAAAGTATGATGCAAAAAGAAATATATGTGTTTAACTTGCTTTAAAAGATAACATTCATTCCCAGAATATAATTCATAATCCTGTATACATATACATATATACATATTCAGGCCGGAGAGAAGCAAAGGGACATCCCAGCCAAGTTTGAAAATGCTGACACACAGATGTCCCATCCAGTGAGGAATGTTGACAGCATAGTGAGACACTTCTGACGTTGTGCTGGATTGTTGTCATTATAACCACTCACATAATTACATATTCACAGAATTCATGTGAGATATGGGCAACTAGCTGAACAACTGGCTGGTTATTAATACCTTCACAGACTCTGTTTTTTTTTAACCATATTGGTCAAGCAGACATCAGCACCTTTTAAAATAATCTGCTTGTGTCCTTCACATGTTTTCTACCTGTCTCCATAACTTGACTTATAGCTGTCATTAGTTAAATTTCCCTGGCAGTCTCCCTCTCGCAGCTGAATTGCATGACTTTGTAAAATAAATTTCACAGTTTACTCTTGGCACAAGTAACCTTTTTACTACAACAGGACTGCACAGTTGTGTCCGTAGGTGTTGCCAGGTTCACCTGTCAAGTGATAACTCTCCTGTTCCTTATTGGTCCTGCCTGGCCTGGAGACAATGGTTTGGACACCAGGTTCAAAAAGGAAGGAATGGAAACGGAAAATAAGGAAAATCATGTTTTATTGGAGAGGAAGCCTATGACAGATGTATTTTCTGTTTAATAAAAGGACTGATTTGAACCTGGTACTGTTGCCTGTGCAGTTGTGTCAAGGGGTTGGGGCTCAGTTACTATATATATATATATATATATATATATATATATATATAAATAAATATAAATATAAATATATATAAATATAAATATAAATGATGAAAGAAATCAGATCAACCTACCAATATAGAAAAGAAATACTTTAAAATGCTTTATCACTACAAAAAGCACTATTTAAACCAAAATGGCAGTAATTAAATCCATAAATATCACTGAGGAATCCAACAGCTGCTTTAACTGCTGGTAAGATTTCATCATGCCTGGTTTTCTGACAAAGAAACAGGCCCTTAATGAAATTAGAGTCCTCAGTTTTTCTGTAATTTAAACAAAATACCTCTCAAATGAATAATCATCTGTGTTTGTAATAATTAGGAGTGAATCTGTGCTGAACATTTGTATGCATTTGCTTGGAGCTAAATTGTTAATGCTTCTGTTAATCTCAACAGAGATTTATGTAATACACCTCCATGTTTTCAAAATAAAACACTACATTCAAATGTGTCATTCACTTTGTCTATTAAAGGGTGATGTTATGAAACCTCCACATTTATTCATTACCCTTAAGACATGGTAATATTTAAGCATCAGTCAATGCATTTTTAGACATGTTTTTCCATCACAGCCATAGACAATGCACCAGTATACGTTTGGAGTGACTCACACACACTCAGGTAGCATTAGCACATACTGTACATCTTTGAGATATTGAAAGAAACTAGAATGTTTACAGAATATCGACACAGACAATAGCAGAACATGTATGCTTCATATAGTCAATGGCCAAGCTGGGATACAGTATGGTCTCAGGTTTCCTGAAGCTATAAATCAGTGGTGCTAACCACTCTACAACTACGCTATCAAACATGTAAAGTACTAATATACAGTGTGACATATGAAAAATATGTATTAATCATTTCTGTCACTGTACTGTATTAATATATCTTGAGAGACTACCCATATCTTTAGAAAACTCTTTTGTAATCTAAAGACGATAATGTAATCTGTCATGTGCCATATGTGCAGAGTTACCTGTGACAAAGTTGAATAGGATAGCTTCAACTTTATTCAGCAATATAGTTTTGTTTTCAAAAATGTTTTTTCTCATAGTCTAAGGATTTCAGAAACCTAGACAGGTGGCTACTTGTTGCATTTGCTTGGTGGTTTCTGGAAGACTACAATATTTGAGAGCAGAGATTTAATAGAAAATGATGACTCAAGTTAAAACTAGATGGATGAAAGAAAGTGTTTTGGCACTGTAGAGTTTTGTCAATTGTCTTCCACGTCTTGTAACAATTTCTAAGTGCATTTGCAGTGGTGATTAGAGGGTGCTAGGCTGTACCCTATAAAGATCCAAGGTCTCCAGCTGGCATTAACTTCCACCATTGGTTTCTTCAATTAGTACATGAAGTGTAAAAACGGGATATGGCCAATACCCCCAATTCTGCTCCAAAAATGTGAAACTGTCACTAGTCTTTTTACAGTAGTCCATTTTATATTCAAAGTAGTACAAAACAAACAAACATAAACTCCTCTACCTTTTTAAGGCTACTATACACCATACTCATATTTAGATCTTTTACTCAGTTCTACATAGGCTATGTTCACAACATTTATAGAGCAAGGTGCACATTGCATTCAGTCTAATGTTGAGTGTATGCTGCATGTACTCTTCCCCGGTATGAGTTAGTGTTAGTTTGTATACATGAGTATGGTCTGTGATGCAGCAGGCTAGTTGTGTTTCTCCCACACAGAGTAGCCTGTATAGGCTCTGGAACCCCATGTCCTCTTTTGGAATATGCAAGTCTGAAAAATAATTAGTATATATATAGATTTGTATAAATTAATAATGCAGTTGCTTATTTTTGGAGATTTCTTTAATATGTCATCAAAAAAGCATTGATTCCTGAATTGCATTTAGTAACTGAAATTGTTTATCATGGTTTTACTAGAAAAATAGTAATTCAGTAATTAGCAAAGCAGTAAGACTGTTAAAATATATTCCAGTGCTTTATACATTCTGGGATCTAATGATACGTGTCAGTTCAACAAGAGAAATTTGTTAGTCCTGATTTAGATGCTCTAGTGAGCTGATTCAGCATCACGTTTTAACTGCACAGATTTATTCACTGTTTTTACAGCCCTTAACAGGTATACAGTCAAATGGCCCAGGACTTCAGTACAAAGTTAGCTGGAGGCAAAAAGATGTGAATGAAGAATTTACAACAATAAAAGTTGCAAATGTTTCTAAGTACATTGTTTCTGCAACACCGACCTTTGTTCCATATGAATTTTATGTGCAAGCGATAAATGACTATGGACCCGGACCTGAGCCATTAATTCACGTGGGACATTCAGGAGAAGACTGTGAGTATGTTTTCTTTCAAAGAATGTTTTTATAAACATGTTTTTTTTTTTTTTTTCTCGAAAATAAAAATGAGGGGTAGTGTGCAAATGTGAAAAGTAAAATAGCTAATAAGACACCTCAAAAAGAGATCAAATTGGTACAGCCACCAGAAAATGAAAATATTCGAGGGAGCCTGCACCTCCAGCTCTAGATATCCTTATAGTTTTTTGTGAAATGATGATGATGATTATTATAGATTTCATTTGCATACATCCTCTCTATGCTCAAAGTGCTTTCACATGAATTAGAAAAAGCATCTACCCTACTCATATCATACTCATTCCTTAATTCACTCTTGACATATAAGTAATAATTTCACTGCACTCCGTAGACCGTACAATAAACTTGAGCTTAGAGTAAAATATTTTTTGTCTTTGAATGCTTTGGTTTCCATATTGTCAGTGCCCTCTGCTGACTTCAAGTAGAACTGCATTAGAAATGAATTTTATGTTTCGAGACTATGTTGTCATTTGAGCGCTGTGCATATCCCTACTCAGATACAAAACATATGAGTTATTCAACAGATGAAGTGTCATCAAAAAAAATCGACAGAATTTCAAAAGTTGAACTATAATAATGAATTTTTTAAGAGAGTGTGTAAATGTTTTCCAAGAATTTTTTTCTCATTTCTTGAGAAATGCTGTTCTTATTGAAGTGGTTGTTGATGAGCATTATTTGTTAAGTGGAAGTCATCGCTAGATTAGCATTTATTCATCCCCTCCTCCTAGACTAGACTAGAGAAGCATACAAATGATTTCATTTTGTACTGCACTGCAAAATGCTACAAATGGCGCTCACCTTGAAACCTGTGAAGGTATGACATTTAATATTTTTGCATCCTTTTTAAAGAGATAATTGAATTCCCTTTTTTGTGTTTGTGTTGTCCTTCACAGAAATTTGAGTTAAGGAGGTTGTTTTTCATGATGTAACATCCTTTGAATACATGACATTAAATACTGCTTGGTCTACTTAACTGTTTATTATATTAACTTAACACCCTTAAAATGCCTTCATATTTTCTACTTGAATGAGCCTCTTACACTTACCTCAGTTGAGTGCCCCACTATGATTCTGCTGGGGGATTTCATTATACACATGGACATTAAAGACATTACATGCAGTAAAGGTAACGTTTATATCTTCTGCTTACCCCATGTTGTTTGTCATGATGGCCAAAAAAAAAATTGTATCCAATGTTTTCATGGAGAACAGAGATAACAAACTTCCTGATTTGATTCCCTGATTGTACTTAAACAGAGACCAAACCTGAACAACAGCAAACCATATAAATGCATCCAAGAAAAAGTTACTCATGTAACATAATGTATATGTCAGATATCCAGTCAAATGCATACAAGGTTCCAAAAATATTTTTTGCTGAAATATTGTTAAATAAACCACTTACAAAAAATTTTTTGTATGAACAATAGTAGGACATGCTCAAATGAGGACAAGCATTTGAGCTGAAGATCTGCCTCCTTTCACATTCATGTTAATTCTTGACAAACTGTTCATAATTTAGTTATGAGCAAAACAGAAACTTTTAATTTACATACAGATTCTCGAAATTAAGACTAAAGTTCATTTCATAGGCAATTTCAGAATTAGAGTTTTTTGGAGTTTAAAGGGTTTTTTGCATGGAATGCCTTGTTCACATTTCCATATTTACCTATGTTTTTCTTCAGCCATGTAAAGCATATAAAGTAAATTATATTTATGCACCTTCTATACATTACTGTGGAGAAGTGCAGTACATTTTTAAGAATGTAACCTTCTGCATATTTTCTCATGAAGATTCACTAGAATGCACAATCCTTCAATCACAGTCTTTTCTCCATGGACAAACTCAGTACACCAAAAGTTGCCGCTGCCAAGCTGTTTGCCTACACTGCCATTACATACTAATCACCTTATCCTAGTTGAGGTCATGCACACTTCCAATATGCAGATGCATGAAGATACCTCCAGACAGGAACTAAACAGCTTTCTTCCTGTGTGAATAGCGAGAAGTCGGGCAAAATGACATTTTATATTGACCAACTAAAAAGAATACAATATGCAGGGCTTCAAGGCAACTCAGGCCCCTTCTTCAGGCACTTCTTTCAGGAAGTGAAGCACAGTTTAGTTTGCAAATTTTTTTGCAATTTGAAACACTGAGGTTTGCTGCAAAATTCAATTTCAAGCAAATCATTTTTGCTAATCACTATTTATAACCATAATATATTCCCAGTCTTATCATTTATCTTTGAGCCTCACGTGACTTACTTACTAAAAATTGCATTTTTTCATCTATACAGCATTGGTCATCTTTGCCCTTCACTTAACAAGAAAGACGTTGACACACTTGTTCATTTTCTCTTGATTATTATAATTTTCAGTTAACCGGCTGCCCAGCTCAAACACTGACATTATTCAAAATTCAACTGCAAAAACTTTTACCTTACACCAAGCATACAGAACATATCACTCTTGGTCTTTATCACTTAAATAAACTACTGGTTTCTTTGCATATAAAATACAAACGTCTATTTACTTCCTTCAAAGTCTTGCAGAGTCTAGCCCCACATTTACTTAATTGAGCTCCTTCACCCTTATAGTCCTTGACATTCAGTTATGTTGTCTTGATCTATGTTGTCTGTCTGCTGATGGTCTGTCAAACAAAGCTACACAGGTAGTTTATTTATCCCAAAGATACTATCATTAAATAGGTAATAGAATTTGAGGCCATCAAATTAGTGTTAAAGACCATACATTTAAGGTTGTTTATCTATAAGGACAAACTTCTGCTTTCTTTTTTCTTTCCTTTCTTTGTCATCTATTGTCAAATGCAGTAGAGAGCCATTGGCCCAAAAAGTACCACTTGATGAATCACATGCTTGGGCTCTCCCTCTTAGTAATGTTGCTCCCTCTTATAGTAATCGTGTCAATAAAAAATGAAAGGATAAGTTGATTGTATTTTAATATTAGCCAATAACATATTCATAACAGCTAGCCTTAGGCTGCACTACTTAATAATTTTATCTCTAATCTTTTCCTTTGAATTTGCAGTACCAATGGTAGCTCCACCAAATGTACGTGTACGTGTAGAAAACAGTACGCTTGCAGAGGTTCATTGGGATGCAGTACCTGCTAAAAGTGTGAGAGGAATTCTTAAAGGTTATAAAGTAAGTAAATATATTTTGACAACCAGTGAACAATTTAGATATTTACCCTGCTATAACTTCATTGAGATCAACTCAATTGCAGAAAGCCAATTGTGATACTGTCTGTATAACAAGAGAAATATTAATATTGTTTCTTCAAGAAATAGTGTCTGCCTTCTTAGTGTACCTTTATTTTGTTATCATTCTAGATTTATTATTGGAAGGAGAGAAGTCTTAATAAGCGTAAGAGACGCAATACTGGAAAAAGTTCCTTGATGTTCGATAAGAATAAGACCCATGGAAAGCTGCCAGGACTGGAACCTTTTAGCCATTATGTTCTCAATGTGCGAGCTGTTAATGGAAAAGGAGATGGCCCACGCAGCCCAGACCAACACTTTGAAACTCCTGAAGGAGGTTTGGAGTTAAAACTCTATATGAACAGCTCATATATAGTACAAACCTTGAAAATATAAGTTATGTCATTTGACTGAGCAAAATAATATTCAAATATATGTGCTAATCAAATTTAAAATCAAATTATTAAAAAAATAAGTAGCAAAAAAAAGTATAATATTGCCAATAAATTATAAAGCTATTTGATTCAAACTATTAAAGACTATATATTATAAAATTGAAATCTTAAATTTAGTTTTTGTCTTAATCCAGTCCCAGGAGCTCCTGCATTTTTGAAGGTTACAAATCCAACGCTTGATTCTTTAACACTGGAATGGAGCCCTCCTGTACATCGTAATGGCATTTTAACTGGCTATACACTGAGGTATCAAGCAAGTAAGTGATTCATACACTGGAATTAAATAAACTGTTCATTCTATGTGTATTTCATTTTACTATGAAATATACATTAATAATAAAAACTGTCTTATAAATGCAATGTGTCATGTGACACATTTACAGGGACTCAGAGCTCTGAAAACGTTTCTATTGTCAGCTGAATGAATTACTCCTATAGAAAGGATTTTGGTTTTTTTTTACCATTTTATTGAATTTATTAAAAGCTAGTAACATTCCATAGCAAGCAAGTCAAACTTGACAAAACTAAGTTCAAATCAACCCCCACCCATGAGTAAAAGAGCAAGGCCAACAGCCAGACTTTAACTTAAACTTTAAGAGTAGAAAAAAAAGGGCGAGAAAATAATTTGCCCCCAATTTAAATGTTTATTCTAAAATGTTGTTGATTGGATCCTGCCAGGTTTTAAAAATGTTTTGCACAGATCCTCTAAGTGAGTATTTAACTATTTCAAATAGTATATAACATCAGTTATCCACTAACTTAAAAGAGGTGGCTAAGGATTCTTCCAGTTGAGCAAGATAAGTCTGCGTGCCAGTAGTGTAGTAAAGGCAATTACAGTTTGTTTGTCCTTCTCCACTTTAAGCCCATCTGGTAGACCAAACACAGCTCTTAATGGGTTAGGAGAGACTGAAAGCATTTTGATTTTATTTCAATTTTAAACACATGGCCATACATTCCATAGTTCATTTTGTTAAAGTTATAATGGTAGGAAAAATGTTATACCAAACATGGTTCGTTTACAGTACACTGTATGTTCTTTTTACCAATACTTGTAACCTTGTCTTTCCAGTGCCATGTACTATCCATTCTGCTCTGTTTTGTTCTCCTAGATGTATGTTTGTGTGTGGAAATCATTATTAAATACAGCTTATTTTTAATTTATTAACAATATATTAAAAGAATGTTTCTTTTTTTTTTATGCATTACAAAGTCAACAACACCCACAAACTTGGCCCTCTGCTGGAACTTGTAATCCCTGGCAATGAGACGAGTTGGACTTTAAAAAATTTAAACTATAGTACACGCTATAAGTTTTATTTTCATGCGCAAACATCTAAAGGACCAGGAAGTAGCCTAACGGAAGAAGGAGTAACTATTATGGATGAAGGTAAGTTCTGCAATTTTATGTTGAATCATAATTTATTGTTCACCTTGTAAATGAGTTAACAACTAAACATTTAATGGTACATATATGACTTTAGAAACAAAGCAACAGATAACTGGTTAAATTTAAAAAAAAAAAAAAACTTGTTTGTGTAATTCAGTCTGTTCAATGTATAAAGTACATTTGTATTTTATATTGTTTTAAATTTATACATGCAACTGAACTGATAAGAAGCCTATAGTGATACTAACCACTATTACATGTAATATGTTATTTTATTAAAGGATAACAGTTTTACATCAAAATCCCTTAAGACAATGATTGTTGCTTGTTAGATAGTCATAATCATCTGCAGAGAAATGCCATCCTATATGGAATTACTTCTTACATTAAAAAAGAACAATATCATGGCTTATTGTAAACCATATTAGAATTTCCAAACCTAATGCTTTGTAATGAATCGTTGAATAAGAAAATTATTAGTATGAGATATAGTTGTAGATTGTTTCTAATTTATGGATCACTCTTAATACTTGTGACATCATAATTTAGTGCATTAAATGAATTGCAGACTGAATATAACTCCAATCTCTTACAAAACATTAGCTAAGTATTTTTCATACATATCTGTCTGGATTTTTGGATGAACAGGAATAACCCAAATAATGTATAGCACGTAAACTGGATTAAGCAGGTTTGAGAATGTTATGTATTTTATAAGCCAGAGGCCTGATATTGATCCATGTGTAGGGAATAGATTTACTTTTTAATATTTTTAAATGTCATTTCATGATACTGTATGTTGATTGATGTTGTAATTATTGGCATTCTCTTGTGTGGTTCATATGTAATCAAAGTGCAGGATATCTTTTAAATCTGTAGATATCATTTTACCATTACAAAGTCTATGAAATTGATTCTTGCATTGTACCTTCCATAGATTCACAAAATATTTACAGTATGTTGACATTTATTTGCTTACTTTTTTAATTTAAATGTTATAAAACCTGCAGTGCTATGGGAGTTTTCAAACTTCACTAGCCTTATATAACTTGCGGACGTTAATAATACCACGATTTTGTAGCTATTTGTGACTTATTTGACATTTCTGAAATATCAAAGTGTTGTGTTTTAAATACTTTTTTAAAATCTTGTTTATATACTCTTATGCATGGAAAACGTAACCTTTAAAACTTTCCTTCTTTGTGACACTTCTGACCTTTAAAATGCTTTATATATGATATGAAGATGTCAGATGTTTCAAACCAGTTAAAAATCCTAATGGCCATGTAGAATTGGCACATTTTGTCTACCCATTTGTTTTAATGATTGTTTACACCAGTAGTGCCACTTCTAGAATAGATCATTCTGGTATAATACATACAGTAGGGTGGTTTTGAGGTATAGCCTTTAATACCTGTTTGGTATTAAAGTGGTTGTTATTTTCCTTCTGAATGTGGCAGTTTGTACCATTTATTGTTATTATTAGTGTTTTTCAAGTTTTGTTGATGAAGTATGAAAGGCAAGATGATACTCTTAAAGTTATTATTTAGAAACCCTTTCATCCTAGAACAAATTTATAACCCATCTTTTTCATCAAACTTGAGTAAGTTCTCGTTTTCCCACTGTTTCACAATAGTAACACAACATATATCAAATTTTAAAATTAATACTCCCCAAATATGGACTTGGCTATGTGTGCTACTAGTAGTTTTCGTTAGTTTATCATAAACAGAATAAACTGTTAACAAATCTCTGGTTGATTGTGGACGTAAAACTCTCACATTTTCTTTCAAAAATGCTTAATCTGCATCTTCACAAACATTTGGGTTAGATCAAAGTTGGTGTATTAGTATGAAAGAAGTTTAGATAATTCGCAACATTTTATGTCACCACAGGAAAACATGATGTCATTTAAAGAATTCCTAATGAATTAAGTGCAAGAGACTGTCACCGTAAATAACTATTTGCATCTGAGTAAAATAACACAGGAAACCTTTTGAAAGAACACTGACACTATTTTGATATTGTGTTGCCGACATCTCTGCACTTCAAAGCACTAGCTGCCTTTTGCATTAAGTAATGTTGCTTTGGAATAATATAATCGCAATTCATTTTTTTGGTCCAGGGAAGGCTGAGTAATACCCAGCTTGCATTGCAAAGGGGGAAGAGAGTCCCGCTACGATCACATTGGCGAAGTGCTTAGCAGTTTCTTAAACTTTTTATGAATACACTTTAAGTTAGTAGAGAGATCTGTTATTTTAAATACTTTGTTACAATGACACAAACTTAATCAATTCAGTTTTTTTTAAGAGAGAAATGGACATGAACACCCTATGGTCAGTTAAAATAGAACTATTTATCATTTTGCTCAGTGTTTTCCAACTAACCCTTTGTGATGGTGAATGTGGTAGTGTACACATGAGGGCCTGTTGAAAGACAGCCAAACTGTAAATGGCTGCTTCCAGCCTTGTTAGTCAGTGTTGCCACGATAGGATCTCCTGCAACTCTGAAATGGATTAAGCTGCTTCGGTGGCATGGTGGACAAGTGATTAGCGCTGCTGCCTTACTGATCCAGTTTCCTAGGTTATAATCCTGTGGGCTGGTTTCAGTTTGTGTTGAGTTTGCAAGTTCTTCACATGTTTGTATTAGTTTTTGTTTTTTTTCCTCTCACATTACAAATTTGTGGGGTTGGCTAATTGGCTTCTGTGGGCACATGAGTGCATGTGAGCCTCAACACTCCATTCTTAGCTTTTGACTGGTACCCAATGCTGTCGGGACAGGCGATAGCCAACCCACATGTGGCCCTCAACTAAAGTGGTTGGAAAATATTATAATTTGATAATCTGTCCTGGATGCCATTATGACTTTGTTTTTTGAAACAATTGTTGCCATTTACATCTTCGTAACCTAATATGTTAATCCTTTCTTTCATTTTTACATTTTTTTCATTGAGTCAAATTCTTTTCTATACAGTTATACATTCGAGTTTTGGAAAAAAAGAAGAAATTCACAAAACAAACAACTTCAATCATTTTTAGTCGATTTAAACAGTTTTTTGAAAATATAAGTGTTTTTATAAAAGTTTCGTATTTTCTGCTTAAAACGGTGCAAGAACCAATTTGCCATTTTCTATGTTTTATTGTATGAGGTGTTTGACTGTCGTCGTTGTATCCTCATTCTAATGACATAGTTTCTTTCTGTTTTCATTTTTCCTTGTCAAAGCTCTGTTACATCAACCCGCTATAGAGGCGGGCAAAGGTAAAAACAAGCAAATAGAGAAAAAAGAAATGCATGTTTTTTAAGCATTATGGTTTTAGTATTGTTATGCCAAACTATGTACTGTAATGTTAGATATATTTTAAAAGCAAAAAGTAAACCAAGGAAATATGCATTTTGTTAGAACATGAGAACATCTTTAATGAAATTGTCTAAATTTCACTGACTTCAGTCCTTACCTTTTAAAGAGTTGTGGCCAGTTTTTAGTGGTATCTTTGTGTTAAGATATTAATTTTGTTCAGCAACATTTTGTGATTGCATTTTCTTAGTTAGATACAGTAGTAAACTGGTAGAAAGTTGAAAAAAGGTGTATTCCATCATAGGGAACTGAGGCTTTTTCTATGCCATTAGTTATTATTAAGCTTGCTATTTCTTTATACGTAACCTGCATGAAACTTTAAACTTTGCATGCCTATCAGTGTCAATGAATTATGTCTCTATCACATCTCTAACCAAATTCAATTGCTTGTGAATCTGTCAATTGCTTTTTACTGTGTGTCTTGTGTGTTTCTTATTCCTTTTCATGTTCTTCCAGGGCATTCAGAATCCCCTCTTGCAACTTCCCCCCTAATGCACACTGTCCAACCCCCATCCCACAAGGGTACTGTGATTTCTTATGTGAAATACAGAAATTGTATTGCCTCGTTATAATACAACATATCTGGCCCAAAGTTTTTGACATTAGTTTGTAAATGGGTGTTTGGTAAATTTATAGTTTTGTTAAATGAATATAGTTTTGCCATTATGTGAAATCAGTGTACAAATGTGAGATTTTTCAATGCCAGTGTAATTTTTATAGTTTTGCTGATATGTTTTGCTAGTTTTTCTAGCCATTTAGAAAATGAAATCCATTTTGGTTTTGATTGAAATATTCATTATAAAATTACTGCTAGTTTCATATTTTGTGTTTTCTTTTATTGCATACTCAGTACGTCCATCTGAGCCAGAATTTGGAATCGTAAATGCATCTCCTGCAGAGGACTTTGCAAATATCAGTTGGGAGTATTGGGGACCATATAAGAACTTTTATATTGAATATATGGTAGAAAACAGTAAGAATCTATTTTACCCGTCCTTTTATATATAAACTCTACTAGTTGAAAGAAATTACTTCTATTAAAATTTGAAACTCTCATAGCGTGACATTAACACTGTTATTTATTTAATCATATTTGACATAATAAATTTTGGTTAGCATCATTAAATACTGTTCAATGTGAAAAAATGCATCATTTCATAAATTTAAAAAAAAGTACATAATCTTGTACAGAATTATGTAACACATACTGTACACCAAGCAGGCATCATTAGAAGACAAAAGGGATTATTGTTAATAAAAAGTGTTAGTGTTAACTGCAGTGGATTTTTGTCATAATCTGCAACACTTCTTCATGTAGTTGAAACTTATATTAAAAGCAGCTTGCATATCACAACATAATGTGATATTTTATATTTAGCTAAGGGTTAAAGTGGACTTGAAAATTTTTGTGACAGTTTATAGAAGTAACAGTACAGGAAGATATCTACAGTACATGGTTATGGATTAATGAGGAATAATAGCACTCATGTACCTTTACTTCATTGCAGATTGAGAATTAATGAGGAAATACACACGTTAACTTTTCTGTACTGTTACTCCATGTCGACATTTTTTGCAGTGCAGCATGCCTAGCTGCTCTGTTGTATAAGTACTATACAACATGTCAACTATGTCAACTCAGTTCCTGGAGTGCTACCGAGTCTGCAGATTTTCTTTTGAGGCATACTCTCAATGAGAAACTCAAATGTATATTTAATCTTACTCCTTTATTAATTAATCTAATCTTTACCTCCTTCCTCACGATTCAATGCACAAATACTTGTGTGCTTTTCTTTCATAAAAAACATCACAAAAATATGGCTTGCTGTCATCAGTGCTGACATGTAGGAATTAACTTGGCTTGCTGTGGCTGTTTAATCATGAGCAATTGCCTTTATTAATTCAGCCTGCATGTTCATAAAGGGCACATAAGAATACATGATTGGCCCCATCTCTTCCAAACATTAGTTGGTTTGAAAAGAGCTGTGCCATTAAAAAAGAAAGATGGATACAGTTTCTGTTACATACATGTTAATGACACAGAGTAGGATTTTGTTTTGTAAGTAAAACAGGGATATTTTTGTAATCTACAGGCTGAAACCAGGAGATACTTGACTAATTAAGCAAGGATATCAATAACAAGAAAATCTGGACTCTGTTTTATTTAAAATGAACCTTGCAGTTTGTGTGGCCTTCCAGATACTGAGTGTGGCATTCTACAGAGAGATCCATCATAGCTTTGTTTCATTCTAATTTACTGATTTCCATGATATTCTGGGTAATCCATGGATTATTGTTAAATTCTTCATATAAATAGAAATCAAAGTATTAAATAAAAGAAATCAGAGCAGCAATGTGGAGAAGTGTATAGAACTATGCAAGTAACCAAAATAACTTTTTCATTATCAGGACAGTTTAGATATGCCCAGTTTTAATAGCAAGTTGTTACTCAGCTAGCAGTTTTTCTTTTTGTTACTGAGAAACCTCTCATGTATTTAGTTATAGTTGTTTGGATGTAAAAATTTGTATTACATTGACAGTCATTATTTTTAAATGGAGTAGAATATAGTAATATTTTTAGCATTATAACAATCAGTATCTAGTAACTTTGTAATCCTGCATGCAAACATTACATCTTACTTTTGTATGTGTTATTTCTTAAGCAAATGTGTTTTTTCGAATTGATTTTCTTCCTAAAATTCTTCTAGGTGAAGAAGATTGGAAAAAAGAGTTTGTAAATGGCACTCAGTTCTCCTTTGTGATAAAAGGCTTAGTGCCAGGAACACAATATAAAGTGCGTGTTGTTGCTAAGGGTGTTACAGATGAAACGGTTTTACAAAGTGCAGAAGGCATTTTTAAAACTAATCCAGGTGAGGCAGCATATGCTGGCGACAAAATTTATCCTGCCTCAAACTGTCCCATTTTTACACATTCAAAACTAGTCCTGTGAGTAGTGAATCATGTCTTAAGAGTAACTACTGTCAGTAGCCTTAAAACTCGATAGTGTACTGTTGGCATGCTTAACACTGACCTTTCCATAATTCTTGTACCATCAAACAGTTCAGAATTAGTCTTTGTGAAAACTCTGAAGACAGTCAAACTACATATTTTGAAAATGCATGTTACCATTGTGTGGTAGGTTATTCATTATCATTTCATAACTGTTTAAGATTATGTTTATTGTGCTGAAACAATAAGGTTTGAAAAAATGTAACAGACATTTTTGACACGTTGCTTGCCTACCTGGAAAGAAGTGACACTTGCCCTTTCTAATTACTGTATGAGGAATAATCGCACTCATGTATGTTTACTTCATTGCAGATTGAGAATTAATGAGGAGATAAACTGAACAACACATCGCATATGCCTATATTAGTGTGACATGTGACCAAAGGATAAAGGATTTCTCACTTTTAAACTTACTGGATAATTAACATTTATTCAGCATGCAACAAGTAAAGGCTTTCTCTTAGCTTTGCCCACAACATTATTGAGAGATAGGAAATCGTTTAATTATCAAGATGAAGGAAAAATGGTCTGCCCGTGAGAAATCAAATCAAAGTAATATAACTTTTGAGTAATAATTGCACTCAAATATACTGTCCTGACATGTCCACAGAGTAGATTAGGGAGCTGTGAGGTGTTATTTAAAACATCTTATTTTCAACATATAATCATGAATGAGGGCTGCTTCAAATTGTGGTGCAATGAAAGCAGAGAGGATTTGGGAAAAGATTTATGTAGCTTCCTATTTTGTGTACACACACAGACTAACAGAAAAATTTCTACACAATTTAACATTTAATGTGAAAGAATGTGTTACATGTATTCTTTTTTGTGATAGAGGTACAATAAAAAAAGTAAATATGCCAGTCAGAAGGTTTATATATGTATTATTTTTATTTGTTGTTCATAACTTTGTGTACGTGATAATAATGACCATATAAACCTATAACTAATACTATATCAGTGAAGTAGTATATATCAAATAAAATTTCAGTGACTTAGTGGTTTTTAAAGAATATGCTTTTGGCCTTTTCCGTATTTCTTTACATGTTTATTGTTCATGGCAGCAGGGAAGCAGCATGAATTCTCAATGATCACACTGGTACCTGCCAAAACATACAATGACATCATTTTAATTTTTTTTTTTTGTTTAGCCTGATGAGCACGATTAATATATTTACTCATTTTATCATGACAATATGTTCTATTAAATGCATGTATCATTTGCAAAGGAAATTAAAGAAAACATCAAGTATGTTACAATTTGACAGTCTGAGCTTGGAATAGAGTGCTGCACTTGGACCTCAAAGATGATGACTTATTCATCTAAGTCTCCATGAGTCTTTAAATGTATGAATTACCTGAACTAGTTCAACGTCTGAATAATTTGAGAACCTACAGTAAATATTGCATTAATGCTGTTCAATAAGCCGTACTTCACATAGATCACGTGCAAAGCAATATTTTTCTAGTGTTTGTGGAGCTCCATTGATTCATTTGTATGAAGATTAAAAAAAGTTTTCTTTCAAAATAATTATTGTGATGCTAATGGAATAAAGTTTGGCATTAGTATAATTCAGCCATCATATTGTTTCAGCTAAATGCAGTGAAGTGGCTGACCACTGAGTGGACACATTTACATAGTGAATGTTTAGTTTTACCACAGAAAGACTCATTGCCCTAAAAAGATGTCCAGTATTTGTAATTTCACCCATACAAAGCAAAGGCATGGGCATTGAGAAGCTGGAAAACGTAGTACAGCTTAATGTGCTTAATTCTATTTTACTGCAACACATTTGCCTGTTTTTTTTAAGATTGCAGTTCTATATTTTAACTTTTTCTGTTATTACATTTATGTGTGTAGATGATGGGGAATACAGCAGTTTTCTTGTTTATCTCAAATACCCAGCTTTTTTTACCTGTATTGCACTTCATTTCCCATTATGTTGTGTAGAGATTATCAATTCAAAATATCTCAGAAATCACAGAATGTTTCTCTTCCTCTTAAATCTCATCTATTGTCTAACCATATCAACAGTATGTGCTTAGCAGCATGAACCCATGCATGTGCATGCTTTATCATTTTTTCTTTTTAATTGCGCATTCATTAATTTCTTCACTTAAAATGCATTAGTTTAAGCACAAACTGGACCATCACCGCTGGAAAACCATACTTTGTCATGTACTTGTGAAAGAATATTGAAATACAAATAAAAGAAGTACAAAACAACAGTTTTCTAGAGATGCTTTTTTACATTAAAATGTATTCTTTTATTCTTAAATGTGTTGTTTCAGCAATGGCAAGTCGACAGGTTGATATAGCTACCCAAGGATGGTTTATTGGCTTAATGTGTGCAATTGCACTACTTATTCTGGTTTTGCTAATCATCTGCTTCATCAAGAGAAATAAAGGTGGCAAATACCCAGGTATGTGGAGCTCAGCTGGGCATGTTCTCGAAAAGCTGCATGCACAATACATTTTAAAAGCTAACTGCTTTACATATTTAACAGTGGCAGCACTTAGTACTTTGATAGAAAAAAAATGATTTATGGTGTTTTTCATAAACAATTAGTAAAGGGTAGTTTTTATCAAAGTTAAGCACTCACAAATCAATAAATATTTAGCTGTCCCATATGAGCTTAACTTAATAGCTTGAGAAGCCACACATGTTGGAAGAGAGATTTCCAGATTTCTCTATATTTACTGTTTGGTTTTGGGCACTGCTGCCTAAATGTCTCAGGTTAGAGTTTAATGAGAAGTGACAAGCAGCAGCCACTTACACGTTTCCTGGACTTCTCAACATTTCAGTGGTCCAAAAGATGACACAAGTTTGCTCCCACTGCACCTCCATTTTGATTTCTAGCACTAGGGGTTGCTCCATAAAGTTTTTTTAGGCTGCTAGACATGCTAGACATAGGACAGTTCAATTCCTTAGTTTACAAATAAATGTGTGTGGGGGTAGGGGGTCTTCATGGCACCATTAGGTCTGTAAGAATAAGACTGGTCTCCTGCAAGGCTCCAATTGCCTGTACCATTTTACTCTGACCGGCATGAAACATTAAGCACATGAAACTGCATATACAGTATGCCCACTAAAGTCATGTCAGCCAGAGCACGTACATGAGACCATCATTTCCTCCTGATGCACGTCATACTCTATATTGTATTTTGTTACTACAGTCATGACTCTCTTTTTGGCTTGTTATAGTTTTCCTAATACATTTTCCATCCATTGTCCAGATATCAATGCTCTGGGTTCTGTTTACAAGTTATGACCTGGGCACAACATTAACTTCAATTTATATTACAAAGCATGTTGTCTGTTTGTTTTAGTGTCTACCAAAATATGTCCAGCTATCTATTTTCTAAGATCACAATTTCCAGTACAGGGTTACAGGGGAGCCAAAGCATACCTCAGAAGTACTTTTAACCTAGGGTGCCGGCTCTCCACAGTGTAGAGGATTCAAGAAGCTTGCAAATATGAATAAGTCAGTTTAGTCTTGATGTTGTTTTTTTGTGGGATTAAAAAAACACAAGAACATATGAAGTTTTAAAGTCATATTTCTATTTGTCATGTTAAATTTCCAGTAAAAGAAAAAGAAGATGCACATGCTGATCCAGAAATTCAACCTATGAAAGAAGATGATGGAACTTTTGGGGAATACAGGTAAGAATCCTGATTACTATCTAATCTCCTGATTTATCCCAGCAGGGTTTTAGATTCAGCATCACATTATTTATAATTTTTTTTGGGGGGGGGAGTTGTTTAGGGAGCGCAAACACGAATATCGGCAGAATTTCTTTGCAGCCTTTGTCGATTTTTGTAAAGTCTTCGACTTAATTGATCGAGCTGCCCTGTGGAACATCCTGAGGGGTCACGGGATCCCCTCGAGGTTGCTGGACATCATGGCCAGCCTGTACACTGGTACTGTGAGTGCTGTACAGAGTGGAGGCAGAACCTTTGCGTTTTTCCCAGTTGCTTCTAGGGTTCATCAGGGGTGTGTTCTTGCTCCTATTCTGTTCAATGCTTGCATGGACTGGGTGTTGGGCAAGGTCATGGGGCCCAGCGGCTGTGGGGCATCTGTTGGTGAAGAAAGATTCACTGATCTTGACTTTTCTGATGTTGCTGTGATTTTCACGGAGTAAATGGAGGCTTTAATTGGGGCACTCGAGAGACTGAGCAAGGAGTGTGAGTGTCTGGGCTTGCGAATATCGTTGATAAAAACCAAGATCATGGCCTTTAATGACCATGTAGGCACAGCCATCAGCAGTGTGTCTCTGGTTACTCTTCCTATGAAATCAGTAGATGGACTGGGAGAGTATGGGGGGGTCAAGAGGTCGCTGGAAAGGAGCGTGCGGCGCTCCCGATATCTATGCGAAAGGACGAAAGTCCAAGTCTTTAGAGCCCTGGTGCTTCCTGTCTTGCTATATGGTTATGAGACATGGATGTTATCCAGTGTCCTAAGATGAAGACTGCACTCCTTTGGTACTGTGTCTCTTCAGAGAATCCTTGTATACCACTGGTTTGACTTTGTGTCGAATGAGCAGTTGTTCATGGAAACCCAAATGAGGCACATTACCAGCAATGTGAAGGAGCATCAATTACAGCACTAGGGTCATGTGGCGCAATTCCCCGAGGGTGATCCAGCTTGCAGGATCCTCATTGTTGAGGACCCGAGTGGCTGGACCAGGCCAAGGGGATGCCTGGCACATAACACCTGGTTGCCGCAGATAGAGGGTCTTTTCCAGAGGGTGACACTGGAACACGTGTCTGCCTGGGGGGGTTGCCAACCAGGATCTCAAGCTGTTTCATCATGTGGTGGGTGCGGCAACGCGTACCAGTGCATGCTTCCCAACCTGACCTGACCTGTAAGTTATTTGTTCCATATAGTGCAAATAAAGTATAATCTAATATAATGCGTAGTCAATCTCAATTTTATTGGACTATATCAATTTTTGCTAATATTGTTTTCAATATACGAATAATTTATATTTATCCTGTGGTTGAAAAGAAAATTAATGGCCAGCCCTCATTTGATAGGTAAAACTGATAAATGAAAATTTTACAAAATAAGTTAATACATTGAAAGTTAGTGTACAATAAGCATTATTTTACATCACTTTTATTTTCATTTCAGTAATTAAAAAAATTAATTTAAAATGGTTGCACATTAAAAAAAGGAGCTAAACAGGAAGCAAACGTGTTGACTCAACACATTTATTTGACTTTCTTTTAGTCCTTTGTTATTTTGTATTCCTCTTCTAATCCTGGTTAGCACTGCTGCCTCACAGCTCATTCACATCACATTTATGTTCACAATAATTGGCCCAGCATAGTTGGCAGATGTTTCCCTAGCCTTAGTGACATTTAAAAGGCCATTGCACCATTATAATCCTCTCAAAACTAGTTGATTTCTCCCATTGACTTCAAAACATTTCAAAGAGTTTGTTTAAGCTCCTGAATATTTCTGTGATTTCGCCGAACTCACAGTGAAGTAAATTTTGTGGGATTCACCCATCACTAACAGACACACAGATACAATTCTAATAAATGATAGAACTGTGAAAATAATATTTTGTTAATCATATTACAAACCTCTTGTTTAAAATGTCCATATTTTTTTATTTCATTTGAACACAAATAATAATACTTACTCTTTGTGATAACAAAATATAGATAACCATCATATAAGTTTTAGAATGCGTGGCAAGTGCCAATCAATTAAATCACTGCAAGCTTTTTTTTGTTTTTGATGTTATTCATATTTTCATCTAGAGACTGGACTTTAATCTTCTTGTGCATTTTATGTGCACTTAATTTAATACAGTTTTCCCTATATTGATATTCTGAATGCCTTTATTAGTTTATAATTTACCTTAACCATTAAATGACCATGCCCCTTAAAGGGAAGGTTTGTTGGGGATAGTTTTACTTCACTAGTGTTGGGGACTCACTTCTCACCATTCTTCTTGCAAGAAATTGAGAAATGGAAAAAAAGAGCTTGGTGAGAAACTGGTGAGAAGAGCAGGAGTCAATCTGTCATCCTTTAT
The DNA here is from genome assembly GCF_016835505.1 of Polypterus senegalus. NCBI lineage: Eukaryota > Metazoa > Chordata > Cladistia > Polypteriformes > Polypteridae > Polypterus > Polypterus senegalus. The sequence continues at coordinate 30,733,663 of NC_053161.1, read as the reverse complement.
TATTGAGAAACTGACTTGGACTTTTGAAACTTTATCTTTTATTTAAACACTAAAAGCAGTATAAAACAATATGATTCCAATATAATGTGTGTGTAATAAGTGAGTTTGAAAAACGTTGTGATTTAACTGCCAATGAAAGAGAGGGAAAATAAAGAAATTGTTCAATCACCTATGTTCTATCTGTTTTATAAAATCATCTTGAGTATTCCTCTGAATGACTGATAAATTGAGGAGCTGATATATAGCTTAATATATTTATGTTTAGATAATATTTCATTTAGTACCTTTGTAATTTCATTTCATTATAATAGTTAAGAGGTTTTTTTACAAATAAAACAATCACAAAAGCAATTTTTGAAACTGAAAAAGAGTACAGTTCTGTATTTTGGACAATTAGCTTGATCAAGTTTATCAAGTACAACAAATCCTGAGGATGCAGCACATAGTGTAATGTCCTAATACAGATTGTTGCATCTAATGGAGAAATGAGGAAATGATATACTGAAAAAAGATCAATTTAAATTCTGACAGGCAGGAACCAGAGAATAAAAGGGGCTTTGGGTGTGACTTTAAAAAAAATTAAGAATTAAATGTCATAAAGAAAACAATTGTGAATTTTATGAAACCTTAACTACCTCATGATATTTAACTATGTCTGTGTATGCCAGATATAGTTGTTATATAACAGCTTTGTTTTCATAGGTAAATGTTGTTGTTAATTTGTTTTTATGGTATATTGTTACAAATATGTTTCCCTTTCATGAGATAATCTAGTGTGAATATAGAATTTATTTTTGACCTTAGACAATTTTCATTTATTCCTTTCGCATTCTCTTTATTGGAAAAATGTAGGTCACTTGAAAGGTAAGTTTTGGCATGCATAGAACACTGCACATGATTTGAAAGTCAGTAACGCTTAGCCAGGTTGGCTCCATGAAAAATGTGAAAAATTTCACAAAAAAGGCTCCATGCTGTCATCTGTTCACTGCTATGGACCATCACTGGCTTCTCTACCATTTGGGCTAACACTGTGCATCTAATATTCAATTTCTTAAGAATTCTTTTTTGATAGTCAAACTTAGATTTTTTGCAGTGACAAAATTGATTTTTTTTATCGTTACCCTTAATATGTAATGAAAACTAATTGCATATTTTGATTGTATGTTTTATTTATTGACTTCAGTTTACCTGAATTTTATAATGTAAATAAATTGATATTACAATTTTGTGCCAATATGTCCAGTCAATTTCTTTTTAAAACATACATTAAAATGTCAATAAATGTATTTTATATTCATCTTACTTTTGTTTTAGTTTGCATATTCGGATATATTTGTTATAAAGTATAGACTGTGTTATCCAGCATTTAATTTGTGGGAACGTCTCTTCCGCGGAGATTTTACTATGAAGTAACGCTGGCTCACCTGTCGCCATCTTTCCTCAGTTGCTCTCCTCCCCTTTGAACAGAATTTCCTCTAAGGCAAATGCTCCATTGATGTCAGCATTTGATCAATTCTTTTTTTTCTGTTCTCCTAGAACTTCTTAATTTTTTTTTTCAGTTTGAATTTATTTGGACTGTGGGAAGTGTTTTGCCCTTGATACTTTTTTATTTATTTTTTTTATTTTTGCTCACTCATCCTGCCTTTGCTTGTGGTTTTCTCTGAACTGTCTGCTGCTTGTCCTTATATCCTCATTACTCCGTGCTGATTGTGGCTTTAATCTCTCTACGTCCGAATTGCCTTTTGCGTTTTCCGTAAATGTGTTGTACTGTTTTGCCGTTGTTGTTATTCTCTGTGCTTCTTTCAGCACACATCCTTTATTGAGTCAAATGACACAAATGATTCTGTTAAAAGTAAGAATGGTTCAATATTTGGCATCTGTCCACTCCTGAAGGTGCTTTTACTGCAATTAAGCTTTAGTGGAGACTGCTTAAATGCATTCTGTATTGGTGAAAACAAGTTAAAATGATTCTTTAGAAAACAAAAGTGATTTTTGGGACTCAATAATGCTTAGCCTGGAATTTCTATGTCCTATTGATTTGTGATGGTTTGTAGGAACTTAATTATTATAAGAATATGTTAGGCAAGATTTTGCATTATTTATTTTTTTATTAATTGTAGTACAAGGTACTTTTACTTTCCTGCCTGTTTAGCATTAGTCACTGAGAAAGAAGAAAAGTACATTGGCACCATTCTGAAGAGATTAAATGAATTACATGTTTTCTAATGGGAAAGAACACCTAGAAATTGGATGAGATACACTATATGTCTATAATTTATGGACTCATACCCATCACACCCCTGTAAGCTTGCTAGACATCCCATTTCAAAGATCCATGGCCTTAATGAGGAGTTGGCCCCCACTTTGTGGCTTCACTCTTCTAGTAGGGCTTCTCACACAAGACTTAAGAGTGTGTCTATGAGGATTTGTGCCCATTCAGCCAAAAGAGCATGTTGGACAAGCAGACCTGACTCACAATCAGAGGTGTTCAGGCTGAGCTCTAAGTAGGCCACTCGAGTTCATCCATGTCTATATGACCTAGCTTTGTACACATGAGCACAGTCATATTGGAACAGAATCTGTTGCCACCAAGATGGAAGTGCATAATTGTCAAAAATATCTTTGTATGCTGTAGCATTAACAGTACCCTTCACTGGAACCAAGGAGCCTAGCCAAAACCCAGAAAAACAGCCTCAGACCATTTTTTCTTTATGCAGTCCGGAAGATAGCGTTCTTTGGCAACCACCGAACTCAGAGTCATTCATCAGACTGCCAGATAGTAAGGTGTGCTTCATCATTCCTCAGAAAACATCCCCACATCTGCGGACTCCAGGTGGCAAGCTAACACCACTCCGGACATCATTTTGCATAGTGATCTTAGCCTTATGTGCAGCTGTTTGGCCATGGAAATCCACTTCATAAATCTCCAGATACACAGTTCTTGTGCTAATCTTGCTTCCAGAGACAGTTTGGTACTCTGCTCTAAGTGATGCTACAAAGTATAGGGCGATTTTTACATGTTAAGTGCTTCACCACTCGCTGGACCTGCAATGTGAATTTGTGTGGTTTACCACTTTGTGTTGCTCCAGGACAGTTGCACTTCACATTAATAGCACGTATAGCTGAGCAGAGCAGAAATTTCAAGTACTGACTTGTTGCAAAGGTGGCATCCTCGGACAGCGCCACTTTTAAAGTCATTTGGCACTTTAGTATGATGCATTCTACTGTCAATGGGGATTGCATGGCGATTTGCTTGCTTTTATGCACCTGTTAACAATGGGTGTGCATGAATCAACTGAACTAAATAACTTGCAAGGCTTTCTTCACACTTTTGGCCATACTGTGTATCAAGAATCTGACATCGGTCGAGCACCATCAATAAGACCAACAAAAAGCTGCCCTCATAAAAGCTTTGCTAGCATGTTTTTTCATCATTTCTCCTCTCTGAAAATTAATTTAATAAACAAGTTATCAATATATGTTGTTGGCTATTTATAATAATTCATCTTGTGCTTACCTTTTTGTAGTGATACAGAAGATCATAAACCCCTGAAAGGAAGCCGAACCCCTTCCAATGGAACTGTTAAGAAGGAGGACAGTGATGACAGTTTAGTTGACTACGGTGAAGGTGGAGAAGGTCAGTTTAATGAAGACGGGTCTTTTATTGGACAGTATAGTGGAAAGAAAGAAAAAGAAACTGCTGAAGGCAATGAGAGCTCAGAAGCCCCCTCTCCAGTCAATGCAATGAACTCGTTTGTGTAACGTGGAGCAGATGCGAACCTCGGAAAAGACTTTTTACACCCTCACCTTACAGGCTGATCCATTTACACTGTGACCTGCCATCACGTGCACATGTGAAACAAAACACAAAGAGGGGAACGTGCTGAGCGTTGTGAAGGATCTCAAAAAGCAATAGTGGGAAAAAAGAAAAAAAAAAACAGCTCTGCAAGCACACACACGGTTGCCTGGTTGTGAAGATGAAGAACGTGTGCTGCATAATTGCCATATTATTCTCACCATTACATTCTTTTTATTTTTTACATAAGAACTCTGTAATGAACTGCATCAGTCTAATGCATCTTTCATCTGCTTTCTACTGTAGTGCATGAGGACAAAAAAATGTTTGCTGCACCTAACACAGGACCGATAAGTGTGTAAAACAGTGGATTTTTTTTGGGGACTTTACAATGCACATCTGAATTAGTGAAAATGATTTCTGTTTCATTGTCAAAGTGTTATATTGGTATTATATAAAGCACCAATGTCTTTGTGGACATTGTGGTATAATTGTGATTAAATGTATAGCTATTATTATATGTCTTTTTTGCAAGACAAGAGCTGTTTGTATATATATATATATATATATTTACAAAAAAGAAAACTTATAGAATCTTGAACTCTAAACTGAGGATAAATGTTAATGCATAAGGCTCTGTTAATGGTGTATATTGTAAGTACTCTATAATCAGCGTAACATTTCAGACATTCTCATGGTTAAAACAAAAATAGAAAATATCAACACCTTTTTATTATCCTGGACTTCATATTACAATTGCACTAATTATGAAGATTTTCAACTCACGTTATGTCAGACCATCTAAACGCCCATTAACATCATCACCTCACTTTATGTCAGTTTGGATCACATTTCAACCCATGGCCCACTGTCATTTTTCCATTAACACGAGCCATTTTTATTATTCTACCATTAGCTCACAGAATAAGAAATACAAACGTGTTCTTAATCTAAAACTGTACAGGTGTCTTGTTCGGTATACAAGTAATGGGTGGTGAGTGATCTGCAGTAAATAGTGCCTTTGCAGAAAACAGTGTTATTCCCGGGGAACTGGACCATGAGGATGCACTCAAAGATCCACAAAGACAGTAATGGAGGAATGAAGGAATACGAATTTGAACAACAAGCACATATTTCTGTATAGCAAAAAAAAGAGTCAGTCTACATGACGAAGGGATGAAGACATTCCCTTTTCTGTGAATCAAGCGTTTTTAAGATATTTAAACCAAAAGTGCACTCTTATTTGCTTGTTTTAAACTATGATGCTGAATATTGTATAGCTTGCTGGGCTTATAAGTAAAAGTGCGCTTAATAAGAATCAGATGAATTTGGTACTATCTTGTATACCTCAAAAGGCTCAAATCTGCGTTTCCAGGAATTTTTCTGGTTGCTCAATTTTTCAGTTCCTCCATTGTGTTGCTGGACGTGAGTGTTTTGTTGAAACAAAAAAACAAAAAAAAAAAAGTGAGTTTTGCTGTAGTATGCATAGAAAACTACAAGTTTATGCTATGTTGAAATTGATTATAAATTAAAATTTATCTTAAAGAACTTGTAAAAAAAAAAAACCTACTACCCTTATGGTTGAAAAATTTGTAATCTGGGTTTCATAACTTGCATCAAGTTTTAAGTTTCTTTTTATGTTCTTACATGTAGATATTTTGTTGGATTTGTAAATATTCCCTTCTTTACTTTTAGATACATTAGGCACATGGAAAGTAAGTGAAATCATGCGCTGTATAGGATATAATCTGCCTAATGGGGTGCATTGTACTGAATATTATCATCTACACAGTTTCCTTTCCTTTGAATTTTGTACAAAAAATTGAAATTATTCACAGACTCAAGCCTTTCATGTTCTGTTTCACCCAAGCTTAAAGTCAGGCACATTGGGTACGGCAGAATTTGACAGCTATAAACCCCCCTGAAATAATTGACATCTTTTTGTTTTTTTTTTGTTTTTTTTGGGTGGGGCAGCCGCTATCTATCCAATTAAAAAAGAGAACGTTTTCTTCTGAATATCACTTTTGGCAAAGAGGTGAGCAAGAGAGTGGTACTGCATTCTGGTATATGTGGATGATGATTTTGTGCATGAAAGGCTGCTCAGTTGGTTACTTCATATTACTGCAAAAGATTTTGTATTTAAAAGGAATATAAATAAATGTGGTTTCAAAATTTCACTAACACTTCACAATTTTTGATTGTATTTATTTTATTTTATGACTAAATCAAATCAAGCTTTCATATGTGTAGCGATTGGTGCTCTGTTTAAAAGTCCTGATGAACTACACCTTCATGTTTTGGTTAGTACTTCTGCGCAGCTACTCAAGGTGCCAGGCCTGGTCACTGTCTAGGTAGAGCTGGCATGCTATTTGTGTGCCTGCATGGAGTCGTAACCCTCTGCTCTTCCTCATAATTTTGCAGCTGATTGGTGGGACTTTAAAATTAGATTAAAACAATTTAGAAAATGTGTGTTGTGGTATAGTGGTCCAGGCACTGCATCTTGTGTCGCTGCTAAGTTCAGTTCCTGCTCATAACTCACTGTGTGACCTTAAGGGTGGTGACACTTTACACAACTTCTAACTGTTTAACCGCTGTAGTTGCTGGATCTCATTCCCCTGAGGATGTCGAGTTACATAACTTGGAACTGCCGGGAATATCGAATTACATGACCTCCTCACGACTTTTCAGACCAGCTTCACATTTCCAAAGTATTTCAAGCTGACAACCAATTAACATTCTGTCGGACAGCAGAGGTGGCTGAATGAATGCTTTAAAGCAGTGGGTAACTCAACCACAATTTCAGCCCTTTCTTTTTCCCTTTTCAGTTCTGTCATGGTATAGCAATCAAAGGATATTAGGCAGACAAGCCCCCTTCTGTTTGTGTGGTCCAAGACATTGATTTTCTTGCAGCAGCATTGTATGTATTGAAGTTTTGCACTCACTGGTTGTTAGCTCACGCAGACACATGAGTTTGTCTCTCCAACTTAAGACAAATTGAAATGTGTTGCATTTTCTCTGGGTAAGTTGCAGACTGTTGTGCTCGAGTTGCTGGGGATGTCAAACTATTTGACTAACTGGCTAAGGTTATGTAAAAAAAAGGCTACTGCTGAAAATTGCTGGAAAAGTTGAATACTGTGACAGGGGCTTAAGCATTTCAACTGTAAAAAACAAAAATAAATATGCCTATAATACTCATCCTTACTCCAGGTCACTGTAGTCGAGGTGCATCTCTCTTTTCCATGGACTTTGCATTCTCAGTCTTCTGCATTTCCTTCTGTACTCCACTGTTCCACACCTTTTCATCTCTTAAACATCCACTCCCTCAGTTTCTCTTGTAGTTGTTCTCCAAATTTTCTGCATTATGCAACTTTACTGGCATCTTGTAGGTTTGTTGTTTTGTCTTAGTAGCTACCCTTTTGTCACAGAGTATTCCAGTACACGTTCTCCAATTTTCATACCCTGCTGTGATTTAAAGAAAATAATTGTAAATAATTCTAAGTAACAATTGTGGAACAAGGGACTTGGAATAATAGAATATTGTCTTCTTCTTCCTCTTCATCTTTTCCTCTTCCATGTGGGGTCAATGTGCTTGATCAACCATCTCCATTCAGCGCAGTCCTGCACCTCCTCGCCAGTCAAGCTGTTTTCCTTCAGATCCTTCCTTTACTTTATCTATCAACCTCCATTTTGACCTCCCTTGCTTTATCTTCCCCTGTTCTTCCATCCCTAACACTTTTTACCCAATGTCACAATAATAGTCGAAAATAATAGTCAAAAAAGGTTTGGGGCAGCCACCCATATATTGTGCCCTGCTTCAAATGGGTAATTAGATTGTGAGATGTTCACAGGTCTGAGTCCAAAACAGAATTGAACTTAAGGTTGTAAAGATGGCAGCTTTATAGGCTGCAACAGGAAGTGACATCATCGGGACTTGAACCGGAAGTGACATTATCAGTGGTCCTGGGAACCTATAAGTGCTGTCAGCGGTGGTGCCGGAAACTGATGTCATAAGTGGGGGCGGAACTGTATGGGAGTTCCCGTGGATGGTCTGCAGAGGATTGAGAGAGAAAGTCAGTGCACTTCGCCATCCCCTGGTCTGTCATGGAATTATTATTATTCAGGCCCTTTAGCTACCTCCCGATCGCATGTGTGTGACACCACGTATTCATTGTCTCTCCTCAGCACATGCCCATACCATTTCCATCTATTCTGTAAGTGCCTTGAGCATGGGAAAGGCGCTATATAAATAAAATGTATTATCATTATTATTATTACTTTCCTGTACTTTCTTAGATATCTCCCACTTTTGTTGTACCTCAGATTTTCCCATTTCTTATTCTGTCCTTTTTTGCCAGAATACTGTAATGGATAAATAATTAAAATATGTGTAACAACGAGCTATACCTCATTGCATTGGCTGCTGCTTATGCCTCACAACTCTGGGTGACCTGGTATCAGTTCTTGGCATTGTCCCCAGACTGTGTGCTGGCTGACATGTACTCTGTATCATCATTTGTGCATGAGAAAATATTTTGATGGACTGATGTCTAATTCCTGCTAGGCTACATTTAATACAATATGTATGGCTAAGCAGTGTAAAATAAACAAAAGAACACAGATAAAAGCTTTGGGGGTAGCCACTGCCTATATTTGGAATATCTGGCAAACTGAAGAAACAACAATACGTCTTTACAGATGTGAGTCCAAAAAGAACTGAGAATTTACAGCTAAAATGGCCATTACATAGGTAGTAGGCAAGAAGAGGAGGGCTCAACAGGACCGGAGGTGGAAATGACGTCTTTGAAAGGCGGGTTCATTGAGACCTGAAACGGAAGTGATGTGCTCAAGTAAGCAGGTTCTTCAGATGGTCTGCAGAGGGACAGAAGACTAGAATAGAGTGTAAGAATACAGTGTCAATCAATGTAATGTTAAGCCTCATCTCCCGAATATCTATTATAAAAGGAAATCCTGGGACGAGACTTTCTCGGAGATAATTTCAACTCCTGTTAGAGATAATTTAATCCGACGAGACAAGACTTTTTGGCAAGAGATTTTGACAAGTCCCACACTCCTCTCAAACATTTACAACTGTGCCCATGGTCCAATCACTTTCTTATTCGTGTGAATTCTATTATCAGACACAGTTCCTGCGCTCTCAGCTCCAAGCAGGGTCGGAAATAAAACACAGAGTAGAAGACAAAGTAGAACGTCGTAAAGAGATTAAAAAATGTTGGCGCTATACACATGCAGAGCAGGTTAGAGATTATAAAAGTACTAAAATTCGAAAGTCTCAAAAAACTGATAGTAAAGATCACATTAGCACTAACAAATGGAGATTATTACTCGGTGAAATAATGGAACAGTGAAAAGAGATTGAATATGTGGACATAGGTGATATGACAGAAGTATGTAGATATTGTTTGACTTTAAACTTTAAGTCAGAGACTTGTAGATCATCTAATTTGTGTTGCCATCAAGGAAAAGTAGTGTTTCTTCCCAATGAAGAGGTGTATCCACGAGAATTAAAAGATTTGTGGTTTGGTGAAAGTGAAAATGACAGAGACGCAAAGTGGCTGGCGTTTAGCGCAGGCCTGGGGGTTGGAGAGCGAAGCCACCTAGTTTTTCACATTGATATGGAGTCCAGTTTGATTAACATAATGACTAAGCTGTGTAATTTTTTCGGGGGTGTCACCATGCCTAGATGAAAGGAGAGCTATATTGTATAAATTTGACATCTTCAAGCAATCAGAACATGGACCATGTGATGCCTCTTCTCTGGTCACCCAATTTTATTGTTCAGGAACACTATGCATTCAAAGTCTGTGCAAAAAGTTTTTTAGGGTCACTATTATAACTGGCATTACATATGATTTTAGGATTGTCCACAAAGTCTCTCTGTGTTTACTGTTATCTCACCCATCCTGTTCCTAGTAGCCATCAACTGGGTGATGAAAGAGACCACCAGTGACCAAAGAAGAGGCAGATATGAGGGGTCCTTCCATTCTATGCACAGCTTAATGATATCCTTCAGTGTAAAGATTTGATTAATACATCCCTTCCTGAATCCAGCCTGGTCATGTCTCAGGATCTTATCCAGTACACTAGTGAGTCTACTCAGTAGTACAGTGGTACCTTGGTATACGTCTTTAATCAGTTCCAGATCCTTTGACTTATATCAAACAGGACGTATACCAAACAAATTTTTCCCATAAGGAGTAAAGGGAAAATGATTAATCCGTTCCCATCAAAAAAAATCCTATTGTTATTGGCATATTATACATTGAAGGGGTTGTATAAAATAATTTAAACACTGCTTAATACTAAAATACATAAATACAAAAGCAATTAGATGAAATAAATGAAAATTTAACCTCACTTTACTTTTTAATAACGTCTTTGTTTTTCACAATCGTAGATACCGTCGTTCTCGGCATACGGTATGCAACAGCCATGTCCCGGATACGCATGCCACCTTCATACTTTTCAACAATCAATTCAAATTTACGGAAAAGAACACAAAAATCACGTAAAAATTCACAGAGTTATAGCACTGGTTGTTCACTGAATGCTAGCAACTGGCGTACTGACGCTCGTGGGCAGTCATGGCTTTGTCTCGAGAGAGGTAAACATGGGTAGCGTGCGGTGTTCTAGCACGCGAGTCATATTTCAAACACAGGTCGTGTACCAAGCAAAAATTTTCACTTCCAAACAGGACGTATACCAAGTTGGACTTATTCCAAAGCGGACGTATACTAAGGTACCACTGTATCTGGAAGAAGCCTTGACTTGGCATTGAGAGTAATGTGATACCCTCTATAGTTGTCGTAATTTCCTATTCGCCTTTCAGCAGGAATTTTACAATGAGGCCTTTCGATTAATCACCAGGGTTCTTATTTATGTTGCTAAAGATAATCTATTGCCATCCAAACATGAACTACTTTAAAGTAGGACGATCGCATCAATGTACAGGACAGGAGAGTCGAATGTGTACAATGGAGCTGAGTAAACAAAAAGGATGGGTTTGAAATAGTGAGTTGAACACTATCAAAGCATTTGTTTTCAGTCTCTAATTTATTTTTTTCTTCTCTCATTCCAAACTTTTTCAAATTGCTTTCAGTAAAAATAGAATAATCTATTGATTGTACAAAACCTTAAATCAAAGAGCTCACTTAAGGCAGTGCTTAAGCCTACCTCTTTGATTTCTTTGATTGTTGGTGTTTGATTTGCTTGGCATGTTCTGAGCTCACTGCAGTTCTTCCCACAGAGTGAAAGTGTTATTTGTTTCTAACCAGGAACTTCTGCTGGACACAGTCCTATTGTATTTACTTCTTCGCCTTGTGACTGGTGGCCAGACTGTGAAAGTTGCCAGGAAAATTGTTGGGGCACCTCATTTTAATTGCAAGCTTTGAGCCTAAGAAATAAACAAAAAAGAAGACAGTTCAGTGCTCTGGGGACATCTAGCAGGTGCAAATTCAGCCAACAGAAGGATCTGTTTACTTTGTTGGTTGATTCAATTTGAGTTGTTGTCTTCTGACGACTGCCCATTTTTATTGTATTCTTTCCAGATGGGGCGGGGCCTGCTCAGGGCCAAAGGCGGGGCTAGTCTTCTTGCTTAGGCTATCTCTCAGAACTGCAGGTGAAAGAGAAGGCCATGTTAGCGATAGCGCCGCTCTCATCCTGTGGTCTGAATGTGGATCCCGATGCTCCAGTGTAGTGATGGGGATATATAAGACATAAAGCCAAGGTTCTGACTCGCTGTGTTCGTAAAAGATCCCATGGCATCCTCTGTAAACAGTAGGGTGTATCCCGATGTCCAGGCTAAATTGCCCACCATGGCCGGTTCAATATAAAATCATCTCCTGCCTATGATTGGGATTATCTCTCACACCTTCACCACATAACAACTAATGTGTGGTGATAGTACTGAAACAAACATGGCTTCCGTTGCATCATTCTGATGGTTGAAGTGGCTCCCCACTCACTGAAGTGCTTTGAGTATTGAGAAAAGAGTTATATAAATGTGAAAAAATATTATTATTATTATTTAAATATATACCCTTAAAGAAGTCAAGTTGTCATTTTGTTTTATTAAAATTATTTCCAAAATTTCAAACACAGAAAGTATTTATTCCCCATGGTTACTAAATGATGGATAGATGGTTACTAAATGAATTTGTACCCCAGTCATTTCTCTCTGTGTCTTGTTCTGTTGCACTTATCGTTGCTCTTTCAGCTTTAACTTTCTTCTGGGGGGATTAACTTCATCTGATGACCCGTGGATAATTTATTCATTACTTCTATCTCTGCTTTTCCAACACACACTTCTCTACATAATATTACAGACATAAACGAATGCATTTATCTCTGGGAAGCACTAGATTGATGACCTGAACCATCCGACTGATTCCGGGTGATGGCAAATTCCTTCTATGAATTATCCATCTATACATTCACTTTCTGAATCCCATTCTTTCATTGTAGGGATATACTGTATATGTTCACAGCATCTGTTTCCATCAGTATTCAAGAAACAACCTTGGCTAGGAATTTTTAATTTCTATTGATTTTATATTGTAATTCAAAAGTTAAGTAAGCAAAGAAAGATATTATCCTGTTTTACCAAATGAGGATATCAAAGAAAATGCCATTTGCTTCATTCAGTTTAAAAGCATATTCCTCCCTCTCAACATCTTCTCAGATTGTGTATCCCTTTGATGGGAGAAGATTTACCTCCCTGGCCTGAAGGGGTAGCTCCAGTCTTCTTGATGCACTGCCACAACGCATCAGAACATTTAAATACTGTATAAGAACAGGCTGTCAACATATTTGAAAAGCACATTCAAATTTTCACTAAGATGCCATTTGTTATTTTGCTATTAAGTACTGAATGAAAAGAGACAGTAAAGTGTAATTCACCTGTGGTAACACTTTAGTTTAGGTACTGCACAAATGCCTCCATTACTCATATGCCATTATGTAACAAGACCTTAACATTCACTTCTTTGTGTCTTCATAACACTTACAGAGCATCAGTAAAGTGTTCATACTCTTGAGAGGCCTGTATTTTGAGCACAAAACTATTAGCATCTTTATTTGTAGTTTTCCACAAGCCCATTTTTGTTTTTCATTAGACACTGCCCTGCTGTGATATTGTTGTAACCTGCGGTTGCCGGTAAGTCTCAGACTAATCCGTCATTATTATGACTCTGTGAAAGCTGACATGGTGCTTGTCTTGCTGTCCAACTTGGTGGATTCCTAAAAACAGTTTTTGCATGTTTTCTTGAGATTTATTTTGCTTCAGACATAATTTTCCTCATGACTTATACTTAGGCCTAGCCCTTGTCAATATGCTCGGAGTTTTGGCGATTTTTCTCATGCCTCTTTTTTTGGGCAGTTCAAATTCCCGGTCCTCTCTGCTTAAGCCTGTAGAGCATTGCAGTAGCAGAACAGTGAAGAACCTTGCTTATGGTAGGTGGCATCTTTGAATTTAACTGTGTTTTAATTGGAAGACAGAGAGCGGGGTGATGAGCAGATTAATTGGGATTTTTATTATCACTTCCCAATAAAAGCATGAAATATTTCTTGATAAACTTCATGAACTGAAGAATCACCATGCCGACACTGGTAATGCTTCAAACTGTTTTTTTTTTTTTTAATTCTTTGTGACCGCTAAATTTTTTTTGTTTTTTCTTGTTAATTTTTTTTCTGTGGTTTTGAATGCCACTCTGTCTGGTCTCACCTTTGTTTTGCTTAAAGACTTGTTTTATTGTAACATTATTCCATAACGCCATTTGACAACACTGTTGCTTAGCTGCCTGTTGTTAGACCACCATCCCCTGAAAGTCCTGTCATGTGACATTATCAGCACAGTACTATTTAAACTGCCATTGCATGTTATCTGTTGTCCAAGTTTGTGGATACACTCCCAAAATCTTGCAGTAGTGTTTGTCTCTGAAATTCTGAATCTTGAATTGAACCTGAACTTGTGCTTTTAAGTGTTATGGATCCATCCCAAAGAGATGTAATCTTGGATTACAAGAAACCAATGTAAATGAGTGTGATCTTTCTTACAGTGCATCCAGAAAGTATTCACAGCGCATCACTTTTTCCATATTTTGTTATGTTGCAGCCTTATTCCAAAATGGATTAAATTCATTTTTTTCCTCAGAATTCTACACACAACACCCCATAATGACAACGTGAAAAAAGTTTACTTGAGATTTTTGCAAATTTATTAAAAATAAAAAAACTGAGAAATCACATGTACATAAGTATTCACAGCCTTTGCCATGAAGCTCCAAATTGAGCTCAGGTACATCCTGTTTCCCCTGATCATCCTTGAGATGTTTCTGCAGCCTAACTGGAGTCCACCTGTGGTAAATTCAGTTGATTGGACATGATTTGGAATGGCACACACCTGTCTATATAAGGTCCCACAGTTGACAGTTCATGTCAGAGCACAAACCAAGCATGAAGTCAAAGGAACTGTCTGCAGACCTCCGAGACAGGATTGTCTCGAGGCACAAATCTGGGGAAGGTTACAGAAAAATTTCTGCTGCTTTGAAGGTCCCAATGAGCACAGTGGCCTCCATCATCCATAAGTGGAAGAAGTTCAAAACCAGCAGGACTCTTCCTAGAGCTGGCCAGCCATCTAAACTGAGCGATCGAGGGAGAAGGGCCTTAGTCAAGGAGGTGAACAAGAACCCGATGGTCACTCTGTCAGAGCTCCAGAGGTCCTCTGTGGAGAGAGGAGAACCTTCCAGAAGGACAACCATCTCTGCAGCAATCCACCAATCAGGCCTGTATGGTAGAGTGGCCAGACGGAAGCCACTCCTTAGTAAAAGGCACATGCCTGCCCGCCTGGAGTTTGCCAAAAGGCACCTGACGCACTCTCAGACCATGAGAAACAAAATTCTCTGGTCTGATGAGACAAAGATTGAACTCTTTAGTGTGAATGCCAGGTGTCACATTTGGAGGAAACCGGGCACCGCTCATCACCAAGCCAATACCATCCCTACTGTGAAGCATGGTGGTGGCAGCATCATGCTGTGGGGATGTTTTTCAGTGGCAGGAACTGGGAGACTAGTCAGGATAAATGGAAAGATGACTGCAGCAATGTACAGAGACATCCTGGATGAAAACCTGCTCCACAGCGCTCTTGACCTCAAATTGGGGCAATGGTTCATCTTTTAGCAGGACAACGACCCTAAGCACACAGCCAAGATATCAAAGGAGTGGCTTCAGGACAACTCTGTGAATGTCTTTGAGTGGCCCAGCCAGAGCCCAGACTTGAATCCAATTGAACATCTCTGGAGAGATCTTAAAATGGCTGTGCACCGATGCTTCCCATCCAACCTGATGGAGCTTGAGAGGTGCTGCAAAGAGGAATGGGTGAAACTGGCCAAGGATAGGTGTGCCAAGCTTGTGGCATCATATTCAAAAATACTTGAGGCTGTAATTGTTGCCAAAGGTGCATCGACAAAGCAAAGGCTGTGAATACTTATGTACATGTTATTTCTCAGTTTTTTTTATTTTTAATAAATTTGCAAAAACCTCAAGTAAAACTTGTTCACGTTGTCATTAAGGGATGTTGTGTGAAGAAAGCTGAGGAAAAAATGAATTTAATTGGAATAAGGCTGTAACATCACAAAATGTTGAAAAAGTGATGCACTGTGAATGCTTTCCGGATGCACTGTAGCTTGCCATCTTGCTTAAGGTGTTATGAACGAATTTGTTATGACTCTTCTTGATATTTAGATGTTCTTTATTGGGTCTTTGACATTCATTTTAGGAGTTTTAAGGCTTTCTGAAAAAAATGATAAGGGTTTTAAGATTTTAATTTTTATTAATTTAATGTATTTTCATGGCTTGCTTTGACGCCATTTATTTTTTCACATGTTGCTCACAGTTGCCATAGTGTCCCAAAGGCAATGAATCTCTGTCTAATGGAAAAGTACAAAAAAAAAACAAACTTTGTGCTGCAATACTTCATATTATTCGTTATGTGAGTTTAATTGCTTGATTTATTGTAAATGAATGAGTTATTGCATCCTTTCATTTGTCCTACTACACTTGCTGAACAAAAAGGCCCTAGCCTAATGTAACTCGATTATGTTACATCTTTTGTAAGTTCCTTTGGATAAGCAAATAAATGTAAATGAGCTGTGATGTCATCACTGTGACAAGATCAAAGATCAGCAGTGGGCATTTCCTGACCATTGGAGACTGGATCACTCCTTAAAACTTCTTGTGATTTTCTTTGTTTCTGAACTTCTTGGTCATAGACTTTTGTTTCTGACCTTTGACTTCGATTTAGGGTTTTTTGTTTCTGATTTTGTCGCATGTGCTTTGCTCTTCTAGTTTTGATGTTTGTGTGTATTTTTTAGACTATGTCTGTTTCCCGATGTACAAGATGATTATGATTTATAAAGGTAAATTGTGTAAAAATGTGCGTACACTAGGTTTTATAAATCAGATTTTGTTTGGCACATTTTTTCCTTTTTTTGTGTAAGATCAAATCCACGCAAAGTTTATAAATGAGATACCAGGAGAATAAACATGTAACGAGAAGTGTAGTTGGACTCAAACCAAGTCAGTGGCCACATTTATCAAGATTCTCAGAGAAGTTAAACAATCCTAACTGGCTCAAAATTCTCAGAGTGACGCAAATTAGGTCCTACTCTTAGTATTTTATCAGTTTTCCTAATTTAGGAAACCATTACTAACTTCAGCAGGATTTAGGGGAGCTCATGAGCTGTCCTAACTTATTGAGAATCAGTAGAAGATGGTGTTCAGGGAGAGATCAGCATATATAATCTGGGAAGAGCTGAATGTTTTGGAAATGCTGGACAACAATAAACTCTTAAAAAGATGCTGATTTGACAGAGAGAGAGTAATATTCTAAGAAATCTTGTTCATTATGTGTTCAGTCAAACCACATGGAGAAGCCATGCACTGGTAGCTGAAATTAAACAGTTGGTGGCATTTTTACCACAGAGAAAATGCAGTGTTGCAGTACTGATGACTCGGGTATGTCACAACCAACCATTTCTTGAATTCTAAGCCAATCTTGAAAACACACTTATGATGCTTGAGGTAATACACAGATTATGCCATTCCCTACAACTCTCTGTCAGTTAATATTAAAGCAAGCTGCATTCATGCAAATCAGCACACACGTAAAGTTCAATGCCCTAAGAGTGGATGATCATGCATATGTGAATCACAAATTATGTTACAATATCAATGCAGAGATGGACATGAATTCAAACTGTACTGTGGTAGCCAGCATATTACCCCGAAGATAAAGTGGGGCAGGATTAATGACTGTCAGCATAATGTCACACAGTTACTTCATTGCATTCCCCGAACCTCTGGAACATTCCCGTTACAAATTACAAGCCCAGGAAGGTTCATCAAGGCAGGAGGAGACTCCCTGGGGTATTGAATAAATAGAGTCTTGCGGAAGATAAAGGGGATCACGGAGAGGGACAGGACATGTCACGAGACACTCGAAGACAATTGAGATCACTGCAAGAGCAGCCAAATCTTATAGCCACAGCCTGTTTCAGTAACGGTTATTTTACGAGGCGCTTGCTGTGGCCATAAGGGAGAAGGTGACTCTTCTGAAAGTATAACTGTGGATCATTCATTGTTAAATAAACATGCCTTTTATTGGGCTTTACTCTCATTTGGTGTGTGTGTATGTGCCTTGGCCTTTCCATCTCAGTGCTCTTTACTATTTTATTTATGATATTGTTGCAATCTAGTGACAGCATAGTGTACTATTTTACCTTGTCCTAATACTTTAAATATTATTATTACCTTTGTGGTTGAGTCTTCGTATTAGAATTAGAAAACTAAGAACGTCATCATGAGTGGCAATTTATGGCAAGGGGTCCTGTAAAAAATTTCAGACGTGAATTCCTACGCTTAACTGGGACTGGTAGTAGGATGCTTCGTAAATATTTCTTATGTCTTACTCTGAGGTAGGCCAAATTCTTATCCTTATTCTGAAACATTTGACAAACATGGGCCCAGATCTGGGAAGAGCAATCTTAACAGGCAACCAGGACACAAGGAACAAAATAAGAGTTAAAGCCAGAGGCAAAAAGAGTTGAAGCACTGGACTACTTACATAAATGAAGAAACAAATTGCCCTTACACAATTTGTTTCATTTTGTGAAGCCAACAGGGGGATAATGCAGGCTGTGGCTGTTGGTGTATTTATACTTTGCAGCCGCTGACGTCATAGACATGAGAAATGACATAACATGAGCAAAATCCCAATCATGAAAACAGAATGATAAAAGCGCTTCAAAAAAAACCCATCAATCAATACTTTTGATTAAAAAAAACATACAGAGACGAAACAAAATAACAATGATTATTACGATACATTTTCTTAGGGGATGATCATGAGCAACTGTGGCTGAAGGCAAGAGCCCAAACTAGAAGAAATGCGACCCCCCACTGACCACGTACAGACAAACGCGGCAGACTCACAGCAGACGTGTGGAGCTGCAAAGTCAACGTGGATGACACCCCAGGCTAGAATCTAATCAGAATCCAGGCAGTATAAGACAGAAAGGCTAACTAATTCGCCATCATGCTGCCACCAAGAATAAATTACCCAAAGCATAGGTAAACTGATGAACTGAAAGTATTAAAAAGGTTATTTTTAATACTTTATACATCCTGTTCTGTTATGATGTTAAAATACAGTAGAAACTTAACATTGTTGTTCATTCACACTACATTATTTTTTTTAAACTTGCAATTAGACTTTGGAAATACAAAATACAGTGTAAAATGCCATATCTTAAAAGAAATGCATGACCAATGGCAAAGACAGGCTAATTTGGAACTTTCTGCACTAGTGTAAAACACACCAGTTATATAATGGGCAAAAAACAAATAGCACTTGGGTATTTTCAATAAAAGCACCATATCAGCACATGCAAGTCCTCTGCTCATGCGGCAATCATGACACAGAAATGCGCATTTTACAAAGCAGATTTCACTTGTGTTTGGCGCCCTCTAGTGTACTGACTCACCATCTCTCTCTCTTTCTCTCTGTCTATTCTTGAAATAAATATTTTGAAAACCTCATACATTGAGCAAACTAAAGACTGAGTGTAAAGGGAAATAAATGTGAACATAATGCACATTAATCCTTTATACACCAGAAGCATTTAAGACCTAATGATGTACTGTATCTCTCGCTGCAGTCACAGAGACAACCATTTAAAGAAACAACTCCAGCTTTTTGCTATTCCTAGTATTTAGTGGAAAGGCCTTAAAATATACTTTAATTTAAAGCAATGGCCTGTAAATATTTTAATGTTACATCCTAATTAATAAAAATAGACAAATATTCTGAAGATCTGTTCCATTGAACAAACATGAAGGTGTTGGCATTGTGGGTTTTTGTCGATGTGGTTGGTTCAGATGCTTTTCTGCCCATATGTTCAATCAATATACATTTTCTGTGCATTTGACATACACAGAGAATGAAGCAGTATATTATGATTATTTTTAACAGTATATTATCATTTCCTTCTAAAACAAAATTACAATTAATGCTCAACTTGAGAAAAGTGGAGATAATGCACCCTGTTCATAACATGGTTTTAAACAGATTGGTTTTTATTAATGAATTTAACCCTGAAACATCAAGTTTATTTCAGAAAATTGAATACTTGAAATAAAAAAATGAAGGCATTTGGCTCTTTTGTAACAGCCCCATAAAAAAGCAATGTTGTACGTGGACTTTTCTTTTTTCGAATGACTTTAAAAAAATAACAGGTCACTTGGAAGACTTTTTATTGCAGGGGTTGCAATAAGCTGAAAGAAATGCTGGAAGACACATAATTAACAAGGATATCTTAGTAAAGTGAAATCAGACCTCTGAGAAGGCCTGTGCGCTTATAACAAACCAAGTGTAAGTAATTTGCCCTTTAAAATGTTACTACATATTGTACTGTATGTGTAATTTCCATGTGAGAAATAGAATTTGATTTGTTATGAAATTTTCCTTTGTAATGAACTTCAAGGATTTTATTTTTGCATTAAGTATATTTTTCTAATTTTTCATGATAAAATATCAAATGTTGGGCAACTATCAATCATTTTCTAAACCTGCTTACAGAGGAGGGTCATGGGGAAGGTGCGGCAGATTCCAGCAAGCATTAAACACAAGGCAGGAACAACTCCTGCATGGAGCACCAAACACTTACAGTGTTAAGGGTGACTAATTTTGTTGAAACCTGGTCATGTTCTTTTGTAGGCACAGAAGGTGTCTTCCAAATTATCTTTAGGAAAACTAGGGGACTTTGCCCCTGCTCAATTTGCTTTCCAGCCCTCGGGCCTGTGCTACACGCTAGCCTCTTTGCAGTTCTGCCATTCGTATATGGGGATGCAGATGTACAATTTAAACAGATTTTTATTTTCCTGGGAATTGTTACATATGCATCAATGCAATGTATAACTGCCCATGATTGAATTTCATTTCTTTCTCTGTATTAAATAAAACGATTTTTTTGAATGTTTGTTCATTTTCTTGCAAAAGCTGTTCTAATGGGAAACTGTTAATGTTTTAATACGAAATGCATATCAAGATCTCCTTTGTTTAATGTTATCCACGGAAGATATACCACATTACCTTTCTTGGATGCTTCCTTCTTTCTACAGTAATTCATGCAGTGGAAGACTGGACAGTGTTAATGGTTGTAGATATTCTATGTGATATTGTAAATTGATGTTTTCATCTTCCACATGATCACCACCAACTGCTTCAGCATAGTCTATTGATATGCATTTAACCAATTTGCCATATAACCGATCAATATTTTTGGCGTTAATTTGTTTGATTTCCGTGTTTCTCAGTGCTAGACTTGCCCGCAAACTCATTTTTTCTATTGATAACCCTTCATAATGAAACTCTTCAATAAGATTTCGACATAATACGTCTTCTTTAATTGGGAACTTAAAGTGAAGAAAACGTTAAAATTTATAAGAGCTGAGAGCGCAGGAAGTATATCTGACAAAAGCATTCACACGAATGAGAGGTGAGAGGATAGTGGTCTTGTATGAAAATGTTTGAGAGGAGGGCTTGACTTTAAAAAATTTCAAGGCAAAAGTCTCGTCTCGTGGGACTTGAAAAAATCTCTCTTCCAATAAGTCTCATCTCCAAAAAGTCTTGTCTTGTTGATGGATTTTTCAATATAATAAGGAGAAAAGAAATTATCTGTAGAATGCCAATGGTATTAAGGGCAGAGAATTCTGAGTAATCTGTTACAGAAACAGTCTACACCTGTCATCATTGATGACTAGAAGGTCTTCTAATGAATCAACTTTCTCAAATTCCACATGTTCTTGACAGCAGTTGTCTGCTCATACACTGGGCTCTCTTTAATAGATTCCATGTCTGTAGATGTATATTATCTCTGCATTCATTTGGCAAAGTTCCGTATCTCTATATTAGGCTTAAAAGAATGTGCCTTTACTTGAGGGGATATGTAGTGGGGTTAGCTTTACTTCATTACCAAACAGTGACATCTCAAAAACCAAGTCTCCTACCCTGGTATTGACATCCCACAATGAAGGAGGACATTACTCATGAATTGAGAGAAGTGACCAGAAAGAAAACAGACTGGAAATCCCCATTTCCTTTAAATCAAACAAACATCTTGATTTTGCAAAATCCATTACTGAATAATGACCACAAAAATGTTTTAGATTATTTAAAGATAGAAAAGAAAATCATTATTAATTAATGCTAGCTGTGTTCCTTGCTGCAGAGTTGATTGTGTCTTGCTGTACAACAAAGACTCACTGGGAACTGCAATCATTTCGAGCAGCCAAATCAATTTTCTTTACTGAATTTTCATTCCTCTAACCACTTTGAAAAATAATTTAGATATAAAGGGTGTCATAAGAAATCTACAGAAATATAACTACTGTTTGTGTTCTAAACCACTTCTCAACCTGATAGGGCAAGATATATGTTGTGTGCAAGCTGCCTGTTCCTGAGTGGTCATAAGCAGGCACAATAACATGAGAATGAAAGAAAGAGATGGATGCAGTCTGGGTGCAAGTATGTGTAGGAATTGATAATTAATAATCAATAAGACATCCACCGAGGGGACAACAATAACTTTAGGAATGATTATGATTTATTGTGCCCATCCAGAGCAGAGACAATAAATTTTGGAAATGGAAAGGTGAATTTTAATTTGGTTAATTAATTATCAGTCTTCCCTTTGGCAATATCGGTAATTAATCCAGTAATTCACGAAGGCTCTTACTTTATTTTCCTTACCTGTCACAGTTATAGGAGGGGGTTTGTGACTTAGGAGGAGTTATAGATGGGTGTCTTTAGACTTATATCAGGGTACCTGAAGCCCACTCATTTTAAGAAACAGAATAATATAATTTATTTATAAACACAAGGATAATAGAAGTATTATAAATGCATTTATATATACAAGACAGAGAGACATGTAACATAGTGAGGTTTGCTGGTTACTTGCTATTTAGACTTCTAATTTTTCTTGGCACAGATAAATACTTTTTTGATACCAAGTCTTTAAAGATGATATCCGATGATGGGTGGAGTTGTTAATTTATTGCTGCCACGGTTTCAAGTAGAGGATTATTTTTGCATTGATGTGCACTCTTTCTCTTTGCCACATGACCCTTTGTCTGTGGTGTGCATTGCTTTTCTACTGTGTCATCTGCAGCTTTATAGTAAAAGAATTAGTCTTTCTGGCACAAGTGTTTAGATGCTGATGTTCCTCTCTTGAAGTGATGGCTCCTTCTCAACCTTCAGAATGGCTCCCTGTTTAGCTTGGCAAACTGGATCTCAGCTGTCAAGTTTGCAAAGAGAAGCGCTTGTCAAATTTGGCTAATCAAGAAATTGCAGCTCATAGTTTCAGAGTGCGGGTACGAGAGGTTTTTATTCATTTTGAAGAGTGATAGCAGAGCTCCTGTTGGAGTTCCTTCCAGTTACATAAATCAGTGGTGAGTTCTTCTGTCCATCAGAGTTGTCATTCCTGTAATTATAGTTCTTTGTTCTTGCTTGAATCAATTTCAGGTTGTCTAGCTCAAAAGGTCTACAGTGGGTCCTCTAGAGAGATAACAGTTCAACTCTA
Organism: Polypterus senegalus; assembly: GCF_016835505.1. Lineage (NCBI taxonomy): Eukaryota > Metazoa > Chordata > Cladistia > Polypteriformes > Polypteridae > Polypterus > Polypterus senegalus. Next base: position 30,710,713 of record NC_053161.1, on the reverse strand, counting down.
ATTGACATCTTTGATATCAGATGATACAAGCTGGAATTCAGTCACTTAGTTTGGAATGTCAGTGGAGGAAGGCGCAAGGGGATCTAGTGATGCACAAGGATGCCTAGCCCTCTAACCCAAATAAGGGTGAAGCCAGGTAGCTAATGCTACAGGTCACAAAACTTTCTAGCTGCTAGAGGGCACATGATCCCACATTGAAAATGTATTGGGAAGTTTTGTCCTATTATTGAAGGAGTAATATGGTTCTTCTTTGGAGAACTGGCTCTATAAGGTCAACTGAAAGCTGAGGGCTCAAGTCCCTGTTGAGGCTCCAAATGTGTGAATCAAAGGAGTGAGCCAGATGACCACAAAGAATATTTTGAAAACACTTTAGGCTTTAGTGTTCAATTTGCTACAATGTAGCCCTTAGCCTTAGTATGAAACTCTTGTAGGATTGGCATTTAATTGGGGAAATTCTTGAACTCTTTAATTCTATTAAAAGCAATAGTCCCTAAACTTCATAGTGATGCATACGATTGTGATGTTTGAGGATTTGTGAAAAGTGAAATGATAGATTCACAAATTATGTGTTTGCTGTGAATTTAAGAACTTAGCTGTAAGTTACCATATCAAAAGGAATTGGAATGATGTGTTCTTCATGGTGGTTTCTCTTCACCAGTCATATTCTAACCATTTGGCAACCTCCAGTGGCTCTAATATTAAAATGTTAATGCTGCTACTTCAATACAAGGCAGGTTGTGTGTGTCTGGCAAGGTTTTTAGTTAGGAAGTGAGTGCAGCAGTTGCAGGCATGGTGTGTTTGACTCCTCAAACTATTCTTAGTTAGCCTTTGTGGGGGGTTTCCCTGTAAGTTATTCTGTTTTGTAGTTACATATCTTTTATTGTATTGCCTATTGGTTAGTGAAATGTTAATGGTCATGTTATATTTGTAAAAATGAAAGATTATTTAGACTTTGGCTGTTGGGCTCTTACTTGTAGCAGAAAACCATGCTTGATAATATTGTTTACATCTAATATTCATACCCACACTTTTCAGTTCAGATTCTGATTCTTTGATGTTCAAATACTAGAGTATACTTGATCTTAGCTTAGTATCTGTATGTATGTGTTTGTGGAAACCTATGTACAACAATTTCATGCAATTTGCATTATGTTTATTTTGTTACAGTCTCCAGGCCTATTGTTTTTGGTCCAATTTGGTCCAGTACTTATTTCCATATCCATCAAACATGATTTGAGCTACATTCAACTAGCACAGACATTGTTTAATTCAACAGGGATTTTTGCAGTATATTGCTATATTTAGTCAATTGACCAGGCCTATTGAGTTGCACGCTTTATGCATGATTAGTTTTTGAGATATATAATTTATTTAAATAACATGTACCCACACACAGAGGCACATGCAAACACGCACACACTCAAATAAATTTAGAAATATAGAAATGAAAAAAGAAATTGAAATTTTGATTAATAGTCAAAATTAAGTGCCAAGCAGAATAGACAAAACAAAGCAATGCTTTAAAAAAGAGGAATGTAAATGACTTACAGAGAAGGTGGCAAAAAATTAGACGTGTTGTTTTCTAAGGCTCGTGGAAGCCCCCAAGGACTTGTGTTACAAAAAAAGTTAGAGAAATTGATTTTAATTACTCCATGGGTTTCTCGGCCATGGAGTTGGTAGGTATTTGTGAAGAGGATATCTACAGTCTCACAGTAACCAGCCATTAGCAAATGTACCATCTCTTGCCGTCTGACACGCTCCAGCATTGGACCAGAAGTAAGTATCATTTGTAGTTCCAGCCAGCTTGGCCAGAGTGTCATTAAAAAGTCTCTGATGGTCAGTTGCATATAACCTGAAAGTTTAGCAGAAAAGGGGTGCTTTGGCAGTGGGGACCCAAGATGGCAGTTTGCTAAGTTAAACTGTTTATGAGCTCATATGAACACTTAAGTAATATTTAAACTAATTGAACTTTCCAGCGGTCTTTGTTACCTATGGGCCATCTTCAAGAAATTTGGTACGCGGGTTCCCAACGCTAACTGAATCCTACTTACGTACATATATACGTCCATAGCCTGCAGCTCGGTACATAGCCTGCCTTATATTTGACTGATGGTTAAATGTGTTTGATGATCAGAAACATTTTGTGTGACAAACATGCAAAAGAATAAGAAATCAGGAAGGGGGCAAATAGTTTTTCACACCACTGTATATGCCAGCAACACTGATGACAATGACAAAACAATTACATTGTCAATCATGTTACATTATTATTAAAATGTTTCCTTTTCTTTTTACTTCTCCGCTGCTAAGCGCGGGTATTTTGCTATATATATATATAGATATATAGATATGACAACAACACTCATATCAATGACAAAACAATTACATTAACAATCATGTTATGTTATTTTTAAAAATTTTCCTTTTCTTTTTTATAACTTCTTTAACACACTACTACACGAAGCGCAGGTATTCTGCTAGTCCATAATATACTTCAAAACTCTAACAGGAATTATCAATTAAATTGTGATGTTTTCATGAACCTGATATTGAAGTGAGGATCAGAAATTTCTGGGACTTTTAATCTGTTGAATTTCAAGCTGAATGGAAGAAGATGTTTCTATTTTCTGTTGTATATGCTAAATTCCTTTTGAACTGGGAAGTCAGAATTTTCTACTGGAACATGCCCACAAGTCAGATTTCCTACTTAGAAACTCTGGGCTGGTCTATTAAGTCCGGGTTCGTCCAACCTCAGATTATGACATCAGTCCAAAATGGTGATGTACACCACAAACTTTAGTGAAAGCTGCAGTATTATACTGTTTATTGGCACATCTGTCTATTTGGGTTTTATTAAATCAGTCGTAGACACATTATTGCACATCTTCTATCTGTGGACATGTTGCTATGGTGTTTGGATGTGCAAAATACTATGCAATGCTTTGTCATCAACTAGTATTTATTCTGAAAAAAGCAAGCACAGCAAAGGTTTTCCTGGCGGTGTCCACATTGGTTTTCTGAGTGTTTTACTGATGTGCAGTCAACTCAGCTGTGATGTGATTCCCAGCTCAGACATCCAATTTCTGAGGTAAATGGAGAGCAGCATTACTCTTGCCAGCTTCTCCTTATGAATTTATGTCAGGCACCTCCCTAATAAACAGATATTATATATGTCAATTGTTGTCTCTGGAGGGTCTGGCTGGGCCAAATTGAAATGTTACTTGTGAGGCAAAAATGTTAAAAAATCGGTATGGAATGGTCTATATGGTACTTCCATGGAAATTACGCTTTAGTGCTATTATAGGAAATTGCTCAATGGAAACTTTTCCAATGCAACAGATTGTATTCTAAAATAGCACATAACCAAGCACATTATCTTACATAATATTTAGTATGTACACAAATAAATATACTGTAAAATAAACAGGAAATTGAAACAAGTGAGCCACTTCAATAAAAACTAATCTGAAGCTAAACACATTGGGTCAAACAAAGCAAACAAGCTGCACAGATAGACAGATTGAAATGGGGTGGCTTAGTGCCAAGTCGAACTTTACAGATCTATTGTGGCCCCTTCATGCTTACGGCTGTTGAGTATGTTTTTGCATTTTGAAAGTGACTTTTAATTTTTACCAAAAAAGGACATTTTAGGCAAACGTCTAAGGATGCACAATGAGAATTTACTTACAATTTGTTCTGACATCGTTATTTTTTGTATTTTTGGAGCATCAGTTGCCGAATCTTAAATGAGTATCAAATGTCAAGCTAACTTTACCCTCCTCATTGCATTTTTCACTTCAGCAAATTCATGAGAGTTTCCAATCAGATCTCTGAGAGAAACTCGAGGTAGCTTTTCAGGTGTTATTAGGTCTGTGAAAAAAACAAAAAACAAAATAAAATATACGTATGTGTCCTCCAGATAGGAATGTTCTTGCACATGTGACTGTTCGGGGGCACTGTTGTCCCCTTGAACCCTCAGATCAGACACCAGATAAAAGTCCAAATCTTAAATTTATTTGAACAATAAAGTGCACAAAGCACCCTCCACTCCACAATACTCATATAACAATACACCAATAATAAATCAATAAATAATCCTCCACTCTCCTAGACGCGTTGTCCCTGCCACCCGACTCAGCTCGTCTGATTTCCCATAGTCCTTTATAGTCCATGACCCGGAAGTGTTTCTGAACCCTTAGTCCATGTGACTTCCTATCACTTCCAGGTCAGATCAAAACTCTTCTTTTTCATCCCGGAAGTATGTCATTTCCTATGTCCCTGTGACCAGGGCGTACTTCCGGGTTATAGGGATAATAAAAGTCTCTGAGCCTCCCTGCAGCGTCCCCTTGCGGCCCACATGGTATCCAGCAGGGTTGTGAGGGAAAACTCGAATGTTCATGATGCCCTGCTGGAATTCGGGGCACCTCCATGCTGCCAGAAGCACTCCGTTTAGTGGCATGGGGGTATTGGCCGGGATGAACAGCCGACCATATCTCACACACACCATATATTTACATCTTGTACAGCATTTACTTATATTGAAGGCTGAATAATTTTGAAGTACTTTGCTCTTCTTTGATGAGACCTAAATAAATAAATGCATGTTCAATGATAAACATAATATTCTCTAACCCTCTTGATCCAAATTATTTTCTTGGAGCACCTCTGCATATCATTAAAGTACACAACATAGGAACCAACCCTGGACAATGCACTGGTCTACTTAATGACTTTCAGATGTAGTCAAACAAAGAAACAGTGGTAATGTGGAATCACCAATTAACCAAATGTGTATGTTTTAAGGAATGTGGGAGAGAAACCTAACGACACAAAAATGGAGAAAATATGCACAAAGATGACAAGTAGATGTGGGATTCAAACCCTGAATGACAGAGTCACAGGTAGCAACTCCAACTTAGATTTCATTGTACTCAACCAGTTCAGTGCTTCTAAGCTTTCTTTGTTTCACTGTCTCACTGATTGTGAAAATGGTTCAAAATAAAAACCTACAGCCATGGGGGTCTCCAGGACTGAAGAGGAAAACAACGGGCCTATAATACGGAACTGACTATACACAAGATGTGATCAGCGGAGGTATAAAGTGAACATAAGCACAGCAAATTAAGAGCTATATTTCAATGCAGAATCTAAAATGCAATAGAGAAAAGCACAGTTTTTAGATTAATTTTTAGTGTTAAGTCAAAGAAATATCATAGACAGGCTCAGGTAGAAACTTCAGAAAAAGTAAGAACCACAAGGCTAAATGATGGTTTGCCAATGGTTCTCTAAAATGGCAAGACAAGTAGGTCAGTATTGTATTTTAAACCTGCAGGCAAATTGTATGTAAAGATATTAATGTAACTGTCTGTTCTTTAATTCATTTGAAGATTTTGGAGAACTCTTAACTGTGAACAGATTATCTGTTGTTGTCGGTTTGGCATTTTCCTTTGTACACTGTGTGGGAAAACTGATAACTGCCTCTGCTATACTCTGACATTTCCATATGGCACAGATATGATCCAAATTCAGTGTCACAGATGCTATGTAATAATAGGCCTGAGAAACTGCAAGTGGCAGCTTGAAGAGGCTGGCCACCATCTCACACCCTGCAGACTCTGACAACCTTGTGTTTAATGCTTAAAAGTACATGTGAAAATCTGTTTTTTAGTTTATATTTCTTATATTGTTGATAGAATTTAAAGGCCTAATATGCTAACCTTATTCCCTGAACATCTGCTAGCTATTGAACATACTATACAGTATGTTAGTTTTTTAAAGCCAAGAAAGGTATATTAAACTGTAAATTTATAACAGTGTAATTAACACCATTTTGGAAATTTGCCTCTAATTTCACCAGTGCATTATCATTTATATTCATATCCATAAACTAATACTGTCACATGTGTTCATCTGGAACTTGCTGTTAATTTTTGTTTAGTGTATTACAAGGAAATCTAAGGAGATTGGCAGATACTGTAACTAAAATAATAAAAATATTATATGTGGAGCTGGATAATTCTTCATATATGTGAGTTAT